>NW_012267328.1:3456984-3678019 GCF_000151885.1 Dipodomys ordii
GGGAAGGAAGGAGGGAGGGAAGGAAGGAGGGAAGGAAGGAAGGAAGGAAGGGAAGGAAAGGAAGGAAAAGAAGGAAAAGAAAGGAAAGAAAGAAGCTGACATAGGAAGCATTTGGATCAGCATAAATTTCCTTTTTCTCCCTGATGATGTTGAATACTGCCCAGAGAATAAAATCAGTCTTTACCTGCTCTATAAAGAAAGGCATTTGACTCTGGGGGTATTGAGTTAATTGGCAACCTGTAGAAAGAAATTCGCTTTTTACATGCTGGAGACCTGAAGGGTATAGAGCAAGCAACAGACAAAAGACTGATAGGTCAAAAACTCCCGCAACTTTCTGAAGAACATTAATTATGCCACAGAAATATTGCAAAAAATGATAGATACGCGAGCTATTGTCACTTCTCTTTCTAAATATCCATTTGTTATAGTGGCCTACCTTGTGTTATAGAACAGTGGCTAATGATCCATTTGCTATTTGTGTTGCAAAAGATAAATGAAGCTAAATCATATTGAGATGATTTAATAGATAATTATATATTTTTTAATTATTAATGCAAACATAATACCAGGAAAGTATAAATAATTAATGATGTACTTATAAATAATTTCTATTAGTGAAATAGATTAAGGAAATCATCTGTCCTTACCAGTGGGCTCATCAATATTTAACAATAACTACCACTGACATCTCCTAGATCCACCTTAAAACCCCTTAAAACCCTAACATTTAAGGCCTTTTTTTTTTTTTAGAAAAAATGGGAAATGGGAAACAAAGGCAGTGAAGTACACACAGGTACACATATCATTTATGAACCCTTTGTAAGGGGCGCAATTACAAACAGCATTCCACCATGTTTCATGGTCACAAACACAGGCGACTTTCTGTCTTTGGATATGAAATCTGGGATGGGTATAAAATATATCCTCAACTAAACAAACTTTTGAGTTTTGATGTTAACTCACAGCATGCTCAACTTTCACATCCTCCCTCTAACCTTGGATTTTTTTTTTTTAAAGGATGTTAAGCTTCTTTATACAGTTGCCTGGTTAGTGTCTTACCTACATAGGCTCCCCGAGCAAGTCTAGCCATAGGGATTAATACAGATTTGTATTTGTTGCTTCCAGTTTACCCATTTTTATAGTAAATAAGATGTTTGCTGGGGGTCATCGTGTTACTGTTTTTTGCAACAAACAGCAGGCTACAGAGCAGATTTGGGTTGATTGGACCGACAGGGGCCAGGCCATGATTGGTCTTCCTTGACCTGGGAGACAGAAGGAGGCAAAGTGTTCGGTGAAGGGAGGATCAATGTTCTGCCAGCTAGCCTATGGGTTATTAAGTCCTCCGTGCAGCAAAACAAGTGTAAAGAAAGGATCTGTTTGATAATAAACAGGAGACACTGATTCCAACAGAACACAATACAATTACACACAAAAAGACACACTCCACAATGGAGGTATTATTCTCATGAAACCCAGCATCCACATTAAAGGAAAAGCCTAGAGCAGCTTCAGGGAGACCTAAAGCAGTCATAATAGACAACTCAGAAGCCTGGATGCACAACACAATTCAGCTACACAAAAGACATTGTAACAGCAAGACTATGAGATGGAAAATCCAAAGAACAAGCTCACTGAGAACAAAGTCCTTCATTTTAAGAGTAGATGCTGATTTTGAAATCTATTACTGTATAGCCGGAGCACATTTCCTTTTCTCAAGAACCAAAAGATTATTATTTTTTGGTTATGACTCATTACAGGCTAACTTGCACTGAAAGTATTTCTAATCTCAAAAAGGGAGAAATATACACAACTGTGTGATCATAATGCAATAAAATTAGCAAGCAAAGGAGTTTTTTTTTAAATCTACAGTTAGAACTTTATATAAAATAAAATTTCTCTTAACTAACTGGTAATCAGAGCCAAAAGTACTGAGGTAGAGTTTCCCAAAAGTTCAAAAATTCTGGAATCTACAGGTCCAGGTAGAGCAGGAGTAAGAGAAAAAGACATCGCTTCAATCATTCTGAGTTAAGGAATAAAAACAATAAAAACATGGAGCTCAAGAACAACACCAAAATGCAACAAATCCAACAATGAAAAGACACCAGAAAAAAAAAAAGAGAGAAGAAAAAAGAACCAGTGTCCCAAAACAATTTCAAATAATGCATTTGATTTATATGGAAGTTAACAAAAGCTGTGAATCACTAACCAAATTCAGAATGGTAGAAGCAAACCAATCTCATACTATGAAAGAAGAGAGAAGAAAGTAGTACACAAAAAAAATAAGACATGAAAAGGGGAAGGAAGGAAAGAGCATGGTAGAAGCGTGATTTTGATACAGAAGCACCGCGTGCATAAATGGACTTGTTAACACGAACCCCTCTTGTGCAACTAATTGATGTCATTTTTTAAATAATAAGCAAAAAGATAACTAGTGATATCTAAAGCATAAAAGACTGAAAGGAAGGGTATGGCTCCATTGGTAGAGAACTTCAGCTGGAGACTGACTTTAAATCCCAGAATTACCAAAAAGTTAACAATACAAACATGAAGAAACGATGGCTATAAGAACTCTAAATCACTCTCTGGAGAGAAGAAGGAATAAAGACCAAGGAAAATTCCACGCTTTCTATATGCCAGACATTACTAGCTCACCTTGCTTTCACCCAGGTCCCTCTATTCCTGCCTCCTTCTGAGACAAGGCCCTAGCCCTGCCCACCACACCCGCCCCCAGGCTGTGGATTTTGGGTTCTGTTCAGGTGGCATGTGTGTTTCTGCACATGAGTAAAAGCAGACATTGGGGACAAAAAAAGAAAAAGAAAAAAAAAGGCACAAAGATCCTATTAGGTATGGAAAGCTTAAAAGTTGAAACAATCCAATTTCCATGAAAAATAGATGATGTTGTCAAGGGAGTACACCACGCACAGTTAAAGAAAGAAGCCAGAATTAGATGTTTTCTTAGAGGAATTCTATGAACTAACTACATGTTAGTTACCTTGTTCCAGAGCACTGAAAAAATGAAGAAAAACTTTTTTTTGGTAAGTTTTTTAAATAACTTTTTTTTAAAGTATAGCATTAAGAAAGAAGTGTTTCTTACACACAGTAAGAGAATGAATTCTTACCACATTAAGAAAATTGTATACCATGACCAAGTAGGATTTAGTCCAGACGTATAAAATTGGTTCGAGAATGTCAAGACATTCATTAATATAGGATAGGTTAAGAAACTTGAAGGTTTACATCTTTTCTCCACAGGTATCAGAAAAGCCATTCTGAAAACTCAGTACTGATTATATAAAAACACTCTAAAATTAAAAAATAAGTGATAGTCATTACAGATATTATGTTTTCTTTAGTCTAACTCCACTGATTTAGTTCATCTAGAAAGATGTAGGGGTATTTGGATTGTCACAAAAAAGGCAAAAATGTCACATGGTTATAATCTCAAGATGGTTATATAACAATTAGCCATTTCCATGAGGAATATCACATACAGATATAACATTCACAAATAAATAAGCAACAAATGAAAAAAAAGAAAAATGTACACCCTTAGACATAGACCAGGAAAGCAATGATCTGTGATAAAATTAATTCAACCAGTTGTACACTAGCAAAACACACAAGTTTGGTATACAGAAATAGTATTCATTATTCTATATTAACATGTAGACCAACCACCTAGAAAACAACTTCCACTGATAACAAAGAAATGGAGTGACAGAGGATGACCAAATGGAGCACTCGTACTCACTGGACACCATGTTAAAAATGAACTGTAGAATTTGTGGGTGGGGATGGGAGGGAAAACATGGGAAAGAATGAGGGAAGGGATGATATTGCCCAAAAAGAAATGGACCTCATTACTGACTTATGTAACTATAATCCCTCTGTACATTACCATTATAGTAACAACAATTTTTTTAAAATACTGAATTAAAAGTAAATACAGAAGCCCTCCATAATAACTCCAATAAAACCCTTTAATATATTCCTGAACAATAATATCAGGATCCCTATTCTGAGATAGAATGATCAACAAGAGTGGTAAGCATTTGAAGACAAAGATATTAAGTGCTGTTATTAAAAATATAAACATCTGTGTTCTGACTCTATTCGCCTAGATAGTGCTGTGTAATCTAAGGCCTAAAAGGTTCTATCTTCGTACAAAATTATGCTCGCCGGTTTTAGTAAAGATGACTTGCTTTGTAGGAGTGTTCAGGAAGTGGAGTCTGTTGAATATTTCATTCCATCCCATATCTGCTTAGATTTCAGTGTTTCCTCTATTTAATTGCCTATGTGAGTCCTTCGACCCCTTTCATTTTTTTGTGTAGCAGACTGAATGATACCTGTGCTGTAACACCAGCTTATAACTACATTCCTGCCATTCTAACTTAACTAAGTGTGTCCTGCATGACAGAGATAGGAGATAGCATGAGCATCCATTGAAATGACTCTGAACACAGTTAGTGAAGGAAGCATCCTTTCATCTATCTGTTTTGCATTACCCTTAAGACATAACACTCTGGACATCTCTCTCTCTCTCTCTCTCTCTCTCTCTCTCTCTCTCTCTCTCTCTCTCTCTCCCATGAAACCACTGCAAATGTATTTTTCTTCTGTGGATACAAAACTAAGCATGCCACAAGCTGAACACAACTGAATGTCGTGGAGAACTGCAGAATAAGATACCTGATTTCTTTTCAGATGTGTGTAAAAAATCGTGATTAAGTGACTATAGTTCAAGGAATGCCTTTCATCAACCTTACTGAAAAAAAAAATGGACATTTTCAACTAGTGAACAATATGGAATACAACATAACGAGATTCCAAGGCTCATTTGCTTCCATCGACCGCGATTTTTCCAGTTAGATTTGCGACAGTCCAGAATCACCATTTATACACGGTCCAGGAATGCAAGATGGCCCGAGGACTCTTTCCCTAGGACTCAGAGAGCGGCCACACTGCTCTCGCACAATGTAATCACATTCCTTCCACAGCTCGATGGAACATTTTTATGTCAACAGGCCCGTGGCCTGCTCACCAAATACGCAGGTGGAAATAAAGCCCAACTCTCACATGGAGGATGGAACTGTGCAGAAATCCTGATAAGGAAGAACGGAGCTTTCATTCCCTGCTTAACCAGCTCCATTCTTCTCCATTATCCTTCCTTCTGGCTATTCAACACAGCACTGCCACTCAGCGCAAGCAAGCCATGAGTTTCAACAAGGGTTATTTGCTTGTTGATAAGGAAATAAGAGGCTTGGATTCTTCTAGGGGGAAGAAAAAAAAAAACCCACAGCACTCAATACAGTACTCCTCCCTACTAATACGACATTGCTATTTTGAGCACACATAATTCCTTTTGAAGAAAGAACCAACCCGCATTTCTTTGTGACCTCCGTGAGCTCCACGTACCTCCACACGCAGGAAGAACACAGCTATGCAGTCAATCAACACAACCCGGACTACAGCTCTCTGCTCTTGGTGAGACCATGATGGAAATTCAACACAACACAACAGAGCCGTCCGCTGTAAATGAACTTAGGCTTTAATACTCAAAAGGAGAAAAATACACAAGTATGTACGTCAGCGCTTAGATACAGCCCGAGTGCGAGAAACTCCCTCAGAGGCTTTGGATGCGTTGTTGACGTAGTCTGGACTACAGGAGCTCAGAGAGGAGGCGATGATGCATGGGAGAAGAGAAGGCTGTATCTATGGGTGTTTCAGAACTGCTTTCTAAACCACCGTACCCGCATCTGAGAATTCTCCACAGTGTGGCCTGACATGGAAAAAGGCTGGACATCAATGGAAGCAAATACCCTCTACAGAAAGAGTGGCTCTCTACGTGGTTCGGATGCTAAGTGATGCAAACTATAAATAGCCCAGGGCTAGAGCTAGCAAGCTTGCATTTGTCCCTCTGAGTGGAACATGGATGAAGGGGTGGTTTGTCACCATCTCCTTATAATTAAAATTCTGGCTGCTCTGTGGGATACAGATTAAGTGAGCCAATTACTGCAGACTGAGTCAACAGTACCTTTGGGTGTGAGGCAGATCACCGTGGCTCACACGGAGCTGGTGGTAACACAAACACCGAAGCACGGAGAAATCAGCACCCTGGCCTGGCCTGCCACAGGCTTGTGGGTGGGGTCAGGAGATGGAAATTCCGTGGTGGGGGTAAGATCCCGGTTTGTCCGGGTTTATAGGGAACCCAATTCCTAAAATAGCATAGCTCTGAACATCTTTATAGAAAAACAAATCGATTTGTTACTTACATTTATTAATGACTTCTTTCTCTGTAACACAGCCCAGAAATGTCAACGACTCCAGGTCAAATCCACAAGATATTTGAGGAGTAATCACTTCAAACCATCAAGGGTGGGTTCAATTTGAAGGGAGGGAGAGAGGGAAGAAGGGAAGGAGGGAGGGAGGAGAAAATTACAGAAGGGAGAGGAAAAAGAAAAGGAAAAGGAAAGGAAAATACCAAGTATTGGCAAGGATACAGAAAAATGCCAACTTTCAGATATTTCTGACAGGAAAATAGGGTTTGACCACAGTGAAAAACAGCCTGGAGGTTCATTTAAAAAGTTAAACGTAGGATTACTATATCATCGAGTTCTTCCATGTCCACTTACTGATACCCCGAAGAGAATAAAACCGTACTAAGTGAGGCCTGCACACATTCTACCCAAACACCCACTAAGGGATGAATTAGTGAGCAAATTACACTCAGTTCCCACAAGGAATCTCATTCTGCCACAGTAAGAGTGAAATGTCAGATAAATGTCATAGTGCGCGGCACTGGAAAATACCACGCTAGATGAAAGCAATCAGACAGGGAAGGCCCCAGCTACTCACGCCATTTCTGCCTAGGACGTCTGGAATGTGGGCGCTGGCGTGAACCCAGGAGACACACCGGATGTCCTTGGGGACAGCATGCAGGGGAACATTTGCTTTTTGGGGACAAGGTTTCCTTGGGGAATGTGTCTTACAACCGGAAGATGATGTGCAGAATATTGTGACTGCACCAAATGCCATGAAAAGATGTTTTAAAAAATGGTAAAATTTCCTTTACCTTGAAGTTGATATAAACACACACACACACACACATACACACACTACCCCAGTACCCCAATGGAAATGTGATCTTTGTACTTCGTGTGAGAAAGATAAGTTACAAAGCCAGCAGGTCATCAGAACATGAGCCAGCCCAAGCTATTTATTCACTGAGCAAATATTTATCAAGATCCTGCCAGATGCCGCCTTCCTCTCCGGGGCTATACAGGTAATGTATAATCTGTCTTTAAGGGATGCATGCAGCGGCATTTAAAGGCAAACCTGCTAACATATACATGAAGATGCCCCATTTTCCAGTTTCTTGAATGCTGACACCTCCTCTACCTACTTAATATGGACACATGAGAAAACATATGAACACTTATATATGTATATATACATATATATGTATATATATATATATAGTCTTTTTTGGAATGGGAGGTGGGGTGGGGTTGGGGGTGGGTTTCGAACCCAGGACGTTGTACTTGCTAGGCAAACACTTTGCCACTGAGCTACATCTCAGCCCTTAGCTTTCTGTGTTTACCACGCTCACTGAAGGTGGTTTTCCATTATCCTTGCCCACTCATTAATGTTCAGCTTATATAACAGAAGAAATCTAAAGGTACAAATGCAAGGTATAAATGTATAAATGCACTGGTGGTCATTTTAATTCTGCCTGACACTACCCCGTCCTTTCTGCGGTTCTAGCTATTCTAATTTTCTTATTTTACTTTGCCAATCTACGATACAGGTGATATTTGGGGGGTTATTCGTTCACTTGGATTCTACAAATGAGACAAATGAAAGGTTGGAGCACACACAGTATCTCTGTAGAGAGAGTTCATCCATCATTCAGCTCATACTTTGCCGACACATGCTCAGGGCATTTGCTGTTAGGCGCACACATTTCCTCGCGTATTACCAGAGTCGGTTAGGAGAGTGAAACGGAGAAAAGTCAGCTTTCCAAAATGCCAGGCCCATAAGTCATAACTCTAGAATCGAAATTACCATTGTCCCCTACTAATAATCATTTAATCCTCTCTACATAGTTGGGAAAAGCCTCTGGAAACGACCCAGGGAATTTCTTCTAGATACCACCACTGTAGAGTCAATGCACAAAATAATCTGACATCTCAAACTGCATCTTCTTTATAAAAAAAAATTAGCCTTTTCTCATTATGAAACAAGTAACATTGGAAACACAGAAAGTTGCAAAGAAAAGCAATGCTATGTAGTAACTACAACATGGCTGTGAATAGGGTTTTTTCTTCCTTTTATTTTTAAATCATATTTAAGTTTGTCTTTTGAGCTGCAGCGACAGGTGGAAACAGATGCAGCATGACGTGGTTTGTTACCCGTGCCTCCTCCGGAAACCTTCGCAAGAACTGGGGTAGCACATCCGGCTGCTAGGCATCCACAATTAAAATGAACAAACACAGTGAACACACACACACACACACACACACACACACACACACACGCTTCAGCGAAGGCGGATTCAGATATTGGAAGATTGATTGATTGATCTATCTACCTATGTATTTTCCCGAGGATGGAGTAGAACCAGAAAGGTAATAGAGCAATTATTGAGGAACCCTGGGGAATTCTGAGGTCAGGCTTCAGGGGTGGGAAGGGGAAGGACTGTCTACGCACCGCTCTGCCCAGAGAGGGTCCATAGGCAAAGCAACGTGAAGATCTGCCGTCTACAGGTGCTGACGGAGGAATCCGTGCAAGGTCAGGAAGAGTGGAGAGAGACTCCTCGGTGAAGGACGGGAGCAGGTACCGGCCAGACAATTCTGAACACACAAGGAAATACAGAAAGCCTAGGGTGAGCGGAACAGGGATCGCACTATGGAGATAAAAGGAAGTCAGCGAAGGTCCCCAGAATGGGCAATGTCTGTTGGACTTGAACCCTTGAACTCCATGATTTATCAGACCGGAGGAAGAGGATCAAGGGAGAGGGTCATGAGCGAGGAGGAAGGATGGGCTGGGAAAGTTCTGGTGAAGATTTGGCACGAGACGGCCCTGACCTCTCTCCCCTTCCCTGGTTGAATCCAACACTGGTTCTTGTGTGTTCAGCCCATAGCTGCCGATCATCAGTTTTGTGATCAGCCTCGTACTTGGGAAGAACACAAACGAAGGAAAGAAAAGAAAAAAGCTATTTTTCCCCCTATACCTTCCAAAAGCACAGCATTATTTTACTAGACAAGTGTGTGCGTGCACAGGGTGACTGTAGGTCAGGGGGCAAGGGGAGAATTGACTTGGGCTTCGCAGCCAAAAATCTAATTCTGCCATTTCCCCAAACATTTCTCTCCAAGTTTCCCCTGCGTTGCTTATTCAGTATAGCATGATATATAATAATTTATGCCCCTGTCACTTAATAGCTGTAAGTTCTTTTCAAGCTAGAAATCACACGGGTACAAACCAGTTGCTTTTCACCTGTAGAAAGGATGACAGTCGTGGTTCCAACAAAAATAAATTCTTGGTGCTGGAGGTAATTCTTGTTAAACCACAGAAGGGTGAAACTGATAAATTTTTAAATCACAGCTCTTTAGTGTAACAGCTCACTGCGTAAAATTTTAATGGGTGTTGCAAAGGAAAAACCTTTAAAAAGTGGCATACATCCATCCCAAATTATACAGATGTCACTATGAACCTTCATTTTTTTTTGTCTAGCCTAAGTAATCCCAGCAAACCCTACAGACCAAAGAATGTTCCTCCAATCACTTCACTGCCTTTGCCCTTGATTCTGGGAGTTTTTCCTTCCTTCCTTCCTTCCTTCCTTTCTTCCTTCCTTCTTTCCTTCTCTCCCCCTCCCTCTTTTCCTCCCTCCCTTTCATCCTTCCTTCCTTCCTCCCTGACTCCCTTTTTCTTTTCTTTTCTCCCTCCCTTCGTCTCCCTCCCTCCCTTCCTTTCCTCCCTCCCTTCTTTCCTTTCCTTTTTCCTTCTTCTCTCTCACTAATACATCTTTATTACATCTTTTCTTTCTCTGAAGAGCCACATTAAAATAGGAATGCTTTAAATGAGAGTTAGCAACTTGTCAAGGGGACTGGCTTTGATCCCGATGCTATAGATTTTACTTGTTTTAATTATACCAGCTCCGTCTAGTGCGTGCTCTGCTGTTTTTGAAGGACTCAGCATCCCTATATTGGAAGATTTACAGTTTTTCTTTTAAGAAACCCCTTGTGGTGATTTTTGTCATGCAAATTTCTGTTTGAAAGAACAGGCTTGCAAGGTATTAAAATTAAAATGTCTCTACTTTGGATACACACACACACACACCACATATGAAATTAATGCAAGAACAGAAAAACCACCTTGTAACAAGGGCAGGAAAGTAGCAGCCCAAGATCCAGACCCCAGCCCCGCCTCCTGTCTGTGCATGGAGGATGTCCATTCTCTAGTTTTCTTCTGTCCCCGGAGGTGCAACCTTCCGCTTCTGCAGGAGCAGTAGATGTGCGGTTGACTTAGCATCCTCCTGGGAAAGCCTTAACCCGCCCCCATCATGGACACAGCTGTAGTTCACAAAGCCTTCCAGCTGGGTAGAAGGAAGAGTTAGGTTGTTCTGATTGCAAACACTGAGTTAGGAAGTCGAGGGGAGGGAGCAAACAAGGGAAGAGATGATGCTGTTGGGAGAAAGGTACGCATTACCTGACCTGCATAATTGCAAGCCCTCTGTATATCACCTTTACAATAAAAGGAAGGAAGGAAGGAAAGAAGAAAGAAAGGAGGGAAGGAAGAGGGAGGGAGGAAATGAGGAAAGGAAAAGAAAGGAAGGAAGGAAGGAAAAAGGATGGAAGGAAGAAGAGACAATAGGAAGAGAAAGGGAAATGGAGGTTAGCCCAGAGCACTGGAAGTTGAACACTGACCAAGCAGAGGGTGGACACACTGTAATCCACACCCCACCCACTTCACTATTTTGCCAGGAACCAATAAGCCCATTAAGAAAAGAAAGAGAACGCGTCTCCTTCCCTCTCTCCACTTCGCAGGCCCGTGCACCTGCTGCAGAGTTCTGCTCATGATGGACAGGCTGGCCCAGCGCCTGCTGGAGAGAAAACCTGTTCTCCCCATCCTTTACCCCCGGTTGGGATGGTGGATTGTCCTCCGTATTACATCTCCCCAGGGGTGGAGATGAGCGCAGGTCTGCTATGGGGTAGGATCGCCTCTCCCAGGATGTGGCACACGTGAGCTCCGCGGAGCTCCCCTTTCTGCTTCCGGCGCTGTGTGGCCCACACTCACTGGCTCCCCAAAACTCCGTCCCTTCCAGCTCTCAAACGGGATTTATTTCTCCCCAGCTAGCTTGAATCGGTGGATGGGAGCTGGTCCAGCTGGAGGCTCCCCAAATCTCCAAGACAAGGACCACATGCTGGCTGATTTTGTCCTTTATTTTTTTTTCCCTCTTAGGTAAATAAATAGTGGACACACGCCTCTGTTCAACAAGTTAATCCCATTGACACAAAAAATTATCCTTCTGTAGAGGGTGACTCTAAGAGGTCACTGGGTGGGGAAGAGGTTCTTGGTTGGAGGAGAAAAGGAATTTCCTAGCACAAGTCACTGTGGATAGAGAACGGTCCTGCGGGAAGCTCGGCCCTGTGAGCCATTCCTTTGCACAAATATTGTCTACTGCCTTTAGGGATAGTGAAGAAAGTCACTGGGTGCTAGCTCCTTTATAGGAATGGTGGTAATAGTGACAAAGACCTCAGAGTGAGGAACTCTGTGTCCAGGCCTCCATTTACCCCAAGGTAGGGGTAAATGGAATGGTGGTGGCTGAAGACAGATGATAACATCAATGGCTGTGATGAGCCTGGGCTGGGGGGGGGCGGCCGAGACGCCCAGCAACAGATCCACTCAAGTGAACTTGAGACACCTTCCTGGCATACAGGAAGGCCCACTGGGGCTCGGGAAACACTCAACAGGAGGCCAGACTTCCACAAGGCCAAGAGACGTACGGACCCCAGGCTTTCCATTGGATAAAAAAGAATTAACAGTGACACCATAAGACAGGAAACTATGCCATCCTGGAGCGAAGAATGCTAACTCCACGTGTCAGAGGCTGCGCTATACAGAACCTGTCTGGGAGTCCTCCCGAGAGTGTAATGAAGTTATTACAATCGTTCACCTTATCGCCACGATATTCGTGGTTTCAATTGCATTTCGATCTTTCGGTGGTTGTGCAAAGGAGTTACCATGCCACACAGAAGTAGTCTAGGAATGCCACAGATCGTGAAAGATGTCGCCCCTGTGACCTGTGTTTGGAAGGAGAGACGGTGTGGCCCCTTCCCTGGCTCTCTCCCAGTTTTTCCCTTCCCGTCTCCATCCACAAGTTGGAGAGCTCATTTTCCACATAGTGTCCAGAGAGGAGCACTGCTGGATTTGTGTACCCTTTGTCCCTCCGTTTCTGTGACCCTGCTTCCCCTCCCAAAGACAGATAAACAAGACAAAAAGAAAACAAAAACAACAACAAAGCAACAGCCCCTTGTTTCCATTTCCTGGAGTTTGTTTCAATAAGTAGCGTTTTAAATGGCTAGAGACCATGTGTGTTCCTCCAATAAAGAGTATTAAGGGCTTTTTTTTTTTAATAAGAAAGGTGAAAAATAATAGATGGGTTGTTTGCTTTTTCCAGGGTAGTTCCAGAAGTCTTATGTTTTTAAAATTTTTCTACTTTGAGATACTATTTCTGCATTTCTTTTATGAAAACTTACACACATAAGTTCTTTTTCCCCTGATCCACTTTTAATGTTTGGGATACTCTCTGGCATTCCCTTTTGATATACACAGAGCAAACTAGGTGAGATATAAAAATATACTACTTATTAGGGAAAATAAGAGCTCATTTACAAAGCCAACGAAAAGAATTGCTTTTCACTGAAGATGTAATTATGCAGAGATAGTTTCCAATTACAGAAATGGTGGAGCGATGGGAGAGGGGAAAAGAAAAGTAACTCGATGAGACCAACAATTATTTCCCTTGTTGACTACGGCCTTCTAGGTGTTTGAGGCAGTGCAAATCAGAACTCGCTGGGATTCCCACTGAACTCTGCAACACTAAGTTCAAAGTTCCCTTCCTAAGCCGGGCGCTGGTGGCTCAGGCCTGTAATCCTAGCTATTCAGGAGGCTGAGATCTGAAGATCACGGTTCAAAGCCAGCCTGGGCAGGAAAGTCTATGAGACTCTTACCTCTAATAAACCACTAGAAAACTGCAAGTGGCTCTGTGGCTCAAGTGGTAGAGCGCTAGCCTTGAGCTGAAGAGCTGAGGGACAGCGCCCAGGCCCAGAGTTCAGGCCCCACGACCGACAAAAAAAAAAAAAAATGCCTTCCTTTCTGCCATTTCTAGCTAGTGGCTACTATTTGACTTTTAGCCCAAATACCTCTTTGGCCATAGGAATCACATGTCACCTATGCTTATGTTGAAAGAGGAGTACTATATTCAAATCGCTGGAGGGGTGACAGGTTAATGGGACCACACTTTAGAGATACTAGTTGAGTTCACATGAGGCTATAGGCTATTGTATAGATGGAAAATTCTCCATGTTCTTTAAATGTATGTTAGGTAGTCATATTCCCATACCTTCACTATCACGCTCAACAGAGAAGAGAGGCAAATAGCACAGGCCCTATCCGCCCTATTTAACATATTTTGTACTTTTGACTCAGTGGACTGAAAATGTACACAGTGCGGACTATAGATGTGATGGGCAGCTTCAAATTAAATGACCAAAATGTGTTTCCATCTTATTGTTACATCAAGGACACTCAAGTTATCGGCGGCTGCTTAATTTTCAGATCGATAAGCTGCTTCATGGGGCTTGTAAGTAAGACAGCTCACAACGGCTCATCATTGTTGTGCGTAGTTGGAAGTTGGAAACATCAGTTCACCACCCACCCGTGGAATTCCTACTTTTGAACACATGCAAGACACGGCGAGCTTTTGAGAAGGTTCTCCTTTTCCTTCTCTCGAATTCAATGATTTTCTTTTAATTGAAAACATTCTTCTGTCTCACAACCTATCCTTGATCATGTAGGGAAAATATTGACCCCCACCATACTTTGCCTTCTACGGCAAAGCAGATGGATGGCAGGTATCAACCGGCCCAGCAGTATTAATCTACTATCAAATTAAAGGGATGCCGAAAAATGATGACTGTTATTTTAAAAAATCAATCACCGTCCAAATGACGGCATCTGTCTTCGGGTACCTTCCTTCTACTTCTGTGAAAGTGATGGATTTGGAAAACTTCCACGGAGGTCAGAAAGAAATCAGCAATAGACTGGGAAAACCCCAAGATGGTTCTCCAAATACAACACATATCTGGGGTGTGAGCAAGGAAGGCCGGATACCCAGGAATTTGCAACCTGCGATTGTGATTTTATGTGCACCAGAGGATTATGTATTTGGCGACAGCTGGACGTGGTCCAGGGGTTTAGCTCCATGCAAACCCATTTCTGATTGATCGGTCAGCAGCATCTTCTCAAGAGACCTGCCACCTGGTTAAACCAAGGCCTGGCTGTGTGTGGACGGTGTACTAACCTAAAGAGGTGGGTGGCGAACTGCTGTTTCCAACTTCCGACTAGGCGCAACAATGATGAGTACATCCTAACCACCACAGTGAGATACCTATCACGTCTGTAGGCAAAACTAATTGGAAGAATTTCTGGTGTATATGGGACCTGGTGTGAGTGAGAGAGAGAGAGAGAGAGAGAGAGACAGACGGACAGAGAGAGAGAAAGAGAAAGAATAGTAGGAATTTTCCTATCTTTTCCACTGCTTCTGGTTTCCTTGACTTTTATTTTTTATTATCATTAAATGGCTGTGTAAAGCAATCCAGTTGGGTGTGTCACAAGGTGAGTATAACGCATCTTGATCAACATCACCCTCTTCCTCATTAGCTTCCACTTCACCGTACCCCACACACTCCCTCACGCTTCCTAGCTTTTGATTTTGTCAGTTGTGGGGCTTGAACTCTGGGTCTGGGCGCTGTCCCTCAGCTCTTCAGCTCAAGGCGAGCCCTTGGATTCAATCGGCCCCTCCCACGCCACAACCACCTGAGTCTTTCCCTTTCCTCCTGTGTGGTTTCCTTGGTTTAACGCCCCTTCTCCCTACCACCTCTTAACACAGGGCAGCTCCAGCATGCAGGCCTTGCCACGCTCTGTCTGTATTTCCTTTCTTGAGAGAAAGAGGATAACAACAAAGATATGAAACCAAAGAGGGAGAAGAGAAAAAAAAAAAGAATACGAAAATAAAATGATTTGCTGTCTTAGACGCGTCCATTCTCCTGAGATCATCGTCAAGCTGGACATTTCTGTTGCAGGGACAGACCACAGACCCGTCCCTGGAGCTCCAGTTCAGTTCCTCTAACACACCGACACCTGCTCGGACTTGCAGCCATTTGTGTATCGCGAGATAGACAGATCCCATCCTTCCACCTGCCCGTGCTCTCTCCTGACTCGTTTACCCCGCGGCACTCAATTTATCACAAGCTCAAACGTGCTAACGTAGTCAAAGCTGGCCTTAACCAGGTCATAAGGTCCATTTTATTCCCACCCAATGATGATTACACAGTCTATACATTTTCTCTCTCCACATTTCACCCCTCGCCTGCCCGAAATAACCAGAAGAAATTTAACAAAGAGAGAGAGAGGAAAAAAAATAAACACACTTAAAATCTCACTCTTTGATTCCAAGTCATCAATCCTCCCCGTCTCCCGGGAAACAACGCCAACGTTCTTCCAGGACCCAAGCCCGGCCCTCTACCAGCCTCGCGGCCGGCCACCCGGCTCCAGCAGGGCACCGAGGCACACCGATTTCCTTGGTTCCTCTCAGCACCTTCATTTTGGGCTCAGACTTCTAGCCCCGTCTCTTGCCTGTCGGCCTCAGACGCTCAGGCTGCCTGGCCTTTGCCCGGAGCTCAGGTTTCCCACAAGGCCTACTTAGTACCATACCCCACCGCCCCTCCAGATCTCTCAACTGGCCTTCTCTGCCCTCTATGTTCATGGAACTCACCAACGCCTGAAGTCAACAGCTGCTTTGCCCCTGGCCACGTGTATTGTCTTCTGACCCCCCGAAATACAGACACGAGGAGAGCAGATTTTTGTGACTCGCTGGCCTAGCCCCGTCCACAGCCAGTATCTCAGGACGGGATCTGACACGGAGTTCAGAGCACACAGCTGAGACCAATGGAGAAAAACGCACGCCCACTTGCTCTGCGCCTCAGTGTTCTTTTGAATAACAGAGCTAATAGTTACTGGAGGTAACTATTAGAAGAAATTCTCAGATTCTAGGAGGCAGAAAGAACCACCACAACCACCACCCTAAAAACAACACACAACTATAGATTTCTAAGTCAATGTCCACTGGGGACAGGACAGCTGCATGTTTTATACTAACAGGTTTCCTCAGACTTGTTATGACAGGATGCACTGATCAGTTTTAAAAGCATAAAAGAAACGACAACTTTCTGCCTCAATCTACAGATGGCTTAAGGGGACAAATTAATGCAGCCTTTTTGGGGTGTGTCTTTTCACAGTTTATAATCTTTCATTAATTTAGGCTCTGATTGCCCTTCCAGATAAAAAATGGATCGCCGTTCGTAGACCATTATTCGATGGCAAAATGGAGTCTGGTTGCCATTCTTCTCTGAGGCAAACTTTAGCATAATTTACACGCGCTTTTGATGAATAAATAGTTCACGAGCCCAGCTCCTTCCTTCAGAGAACTCTGCTTTGCACAGATAAAAGTATGTTCCACAAAAACAAAGTTGTAGACACCCTTTAGGTTTGTGCGAACTTACCTTAGCAGGCAGCTCTCTTGTTCTCTCTCACGCGCTTTCTCTCTCTCTCTCCCTCTCTCTCCCTCTCTGTTTGTGCACTCCTTGGAAAACTGGCAAAAACACCTCCAGCTCTTCCAACACAAGCTTATTTATGACACGTGGAGGTGCCGGCCAATCAATGGTCAATTAGCTACATCCACAACAGAGCTCCCAACAGGTGTACTTTATAACTTTATTGTTGTTGTTGTTTTACTTTCCCCCAGCTGAGGAGAGAAAAACAGGGCCAATGCAAAACACAAAGGAAGAACATAAACAGAATTGTGGGGGCTTTCGTTTGTTTTTGTTTTGTTCCGTTTTAATGGCTCCACTCTCCTTGTCTGGAAGACACAGAGGGTGCAGACCGCCCCGTGGATGGAAAGCAGCTCTCTCTGAGGCCTCTGCTTCTTTCCAACCCCAGGATGGTGCAGAAGATTGTACAAAAAGACATAATACAGATCCTTATTGAAAGCACGCGTAGAGACAGGAAGTATAATCTGTGAGTTAACTTCAAAGAAACGGCCCTCCAATGCAGATAAGAGGCTCTCAGCTTCCCCAGGCCCATAGCCCTTTGAAGACCTCGAATTGTGATTTCTACATGGGCGCCGCCGCAATCCTGCCTGGGGAGGCTGAGAGACCACCAAAAGGAGTGTTTGGCTCCTGCCCCAGAAACATGAACGGCTGTATCTCATGAACGTCTTAGAAGGGCTAAGTCATTCGTCAGGATGAGCTATTGTTCGTGGCTGGCAGAACTTAAAGAGGAGCAGACCCCATGGGAGAAAAGGGCCTGGAGATAGTCACGTAGATTTAATCAGACTGTTGATAATTTCCGTGTGTGTGTGTGCGTGCGTGGGTCCTGGGGCTTGAACTCAGGGCCTAGGCACTGTCTCTGAGCTTTTATGCTCAAGGATGGTACTCTACCACTTGAGCCACAGCTCCCCAGGTGGCTTTTTAACTGGAGATCAGAGATTCAAGGACTTTCTGACCCAGGCTGGCTTTGAACTGTGATCCTCAGATCACAGCCTCCTGGGGAGTTAGCAAGGTAGGTGTGAACCACTGGTACCCAGCTGACTGTTCATAATTTTATCTTCATGCTGATCTCAGCCTATCTCTTCTTTTAACCTGCAACACTCCTGAATTGCACCAACCATTTCAATAATAGCTTTGTTGGTTTTTAACTCCTTAAGAAAATAAGTGTACCTTCCCAGGCCCCTATGCTACTGAAGCACTCTCTCTCTTTCTCTCTCTCTCTCTCTCTGCCTCTTTTTCTCCCTCTCCCCCCTCTCTCTCTATATATATGTATATAGTTTTTAAATTTGTATTTTATGTATTTTCAGAACTTGTAACTAAAATTATAGTTTTTGCGACAAAATAGGAAAAAAATTAGACAACAAAACCATGTTTTATACTTCCTGACCCCACAGAATTCACCATCTAAACTACTCTACGTGATAAAGTTATTTGTATCAAAATATTACCCTCCCTGCCGCTAGGATTTAAGTACTTTTCTCACCTCGAAATAACAGAATCGAATGGGGGGGGGTGGTGGTGAGAGAATGGATGTGTTTTTGTCCTTTAATTAAAAACATAATCAGAAACACAACTGCAGAGACTCACCTATGCATTAAAATGCTAATTTCTTTCAAAAGGAGACTTTATTTGATGTTCCCCCTTTGAAATGGAAGAAATACACAACAAAGAGAGGCGGGCAGAAGATGCCAACAGAAGTGAAACACGCATTCCCAAAGCTAATTGAGCAAATTCGCCACCATTTGACATTTTGCCGAAAGGAAAGCAGTCTTGCAAGGTGCACAAAAGAACAGTGCTAAGGGCGGGGAGGGGGTGTCAGAAAAACAAAGAATACACCCTCGAAATTGGATCCCCAGTACATTGGGATAACCTGGACTAACACACTGGGATAGCCTGGACCAAAGCAGGAAGTGGAAACGACTGTAGGAATCTGCCCTCTTCTGGAAATCCTCAGCGGGAAAACTAACCTATTTGAACAACAGGAGGCCTAAGTCCCCAGACTTTCATTAGCATGAATGATTTCTATCAAGGTACCAGTAAAGGGAAACAGACCACCTGAGGGGCTGGGTGGGGTTGGGTGAGAGTCGGGAGGGAATGATAAAATGAATGACATTGGTCCAGAGGTTGGCCTCACAAGCGGACTTGTTGAATTGGTAGCCTGATGCACGACTACCTAAGATAGTAATAATAAAGAAATAATACAGAAAAGAAGGGTTTCCATAGAACGATGTAAAAAAAAGGAGAGAGGAGACAGAGAGAGTCCAGCAGTGAACTCTGAAATTTCCTTGCCATCCTGTAAGAATGCCACGAGAGTATTTTGCCAGAAGTTGCTTTCATCTCCATCTCAAACCTTGGTCACAATTTCATACAGATAGATGATAGATAGATACATAGATATAGGTACATAGACACATAGATATGTAGATACACAGACATAGATCTATAGTAGATATATATTGTATTATGTAGAGTAAACAGAAAGGGAAAAGAAATCCATATTTTGCGTTCCCTAAGCACAACCTGGTTCACACGTACGTCTGGGCCAGCCAGGGCCGAACCCCTCAGTGTGTGTCAGCACAGAACACATCCTTCCAAACCCATGTTGGGAATAACCAACTTCCTGTTGGGGCACCAAGCTGGCGAGCTGCCCACACTCCCTCTTTGCACACATCTGCATGGACCTGTCGGAGTCCAACGCAGTATTGAATTCATAACTTCGGTGGCAGCCTGGAGATGGCATTTGGAAGCCCTTGGCAAGTGAATCTGCATGTCCTCCACCTTCTGAATCACTGGGGAAAGCTAATTAATAATTAATTAATCATAATGGGTCTTCCCTTCAGACAGGTGGCCTTGGGCCTGGACACATGCCCGATGTTTGTGTCCCAAGTTACATGTCTGCTTAAATATTGGCAGCTGTTTCCTCCTCCTCCTCCTCCTCTTCCTCCTCCTCCTCCTGTTTTTTAAATTGCAATGTTGTTTTAGGTAGAAAGAACACAGCAAGGGTTTTAACTTTCACCGGCCTGAGATGTGTGCTTCGTGGGGAGGGCGGGGGGCTGCCTTAATCACGTCCTAGAGGAATCGGTTCACCGCTGTTCAGGGGAAATGGGGAGAGGGGGGAGCCTCTCGTTCAATGAGTTTCGATCCACAGCGAGGATGTGGAGAGAGGAGGCGGAGGCAGAGAGCTGTTTCCGAGTTCGACTTCTCCTTCCGTTCAGCCTAGGTGGTCTGTGCGCTCAGCCACTCCATCAGCAATTTCTGGGGAGGTTTTATTGTATTTCAGGGTATTTTTTTGTGTGTTCCCCCCACCGCTTCCTGGCAGGGAAAGCAGAGAGGCCGCTCTCATCTCACATGGAGCTGGCGAGCTTCTGTCTGTCTGCTGCCTCTCGGCCCGCGCCTGCCCTGTCAGAGCGCATTACATTCCGAGAGGTGGATTGACTGAACTCCAGAAAGGGAAGGGAAGCTGCACACGGAAAACAATATCAAGCCAGCACCGGGGGGACCCTGGAAGGAAGTGAATTAACACAACCACCAGCTGTGCGGTGAGAAGTCGTGTTTGCCCGGGTGGTCTGCCATGCTGCTACCAAGAGTCTTGATTGGTATTAAAATAACTAGGATACATATGTAAGATCCTGGAACATGGGACCAACCCCCCCCCCTTTTCTTTTTTATCCTTCCTGAGATTCCTTTGGTTTTTCTTTCTTTCCAAACATCTACTCTGCCTTCTTTTTCTCTCTCTTTTTTTTTCTTTTTGGCTGGGATTTATTGGCGAGAGCCACAGGAAGGGTGTCTACGGGAAGCCTTGGCTCGTTGTTCAACTGCAGCCTTCTTATGCAGCGGATCCCAGTGGCCAGTGAGAAGTGATTTTTGGTGATTTATTAGCATTCAAACAAACTCGGTGTAGATTGTCTGGTTCTCAGCTCCGACCTTGATATTCTGCACAGACTGCCATGGTGCGTGTGCCCAGCTCACGGGCCAAGCGTGAGCCCCGGCTGTGAGAGTCTCAAAGCCAACAGGTTTCCCCTCTGGGACAACATTCTGTCTTTGCCTCTTTGCATGTTACCTGGCCCAAATGGATCCGTTATTAAGGAATTAAGGAAACACAGCATGAAGAGAGAAATAATCAGAACAATAATATCATTTCATTCCAGAACAGGAAAAAAAAATTATGTGGCACCAACTGTATGCCCCATGCATACAGATGCACTGACAACCGATGTTATGTTCATAAATTAGAAACTAAATAGTCACTGATTCTCTGTATTCTACGCCCTAAGGAATTAGGGAAATTTTTTCCCAAGATCACTCAGTAGTGTAGCAAGGTCTATGCTGGGACTGTAATCTGCCCTCCATTCCACTGCGTTCTCCCCAAATCACCCACATTATCCCCAGTGTGTGTTCTAAAGGCTTTGGAGAGTGTGAGGATGGTCTTTGATCATGACAGAATATCCTAGCGGTACTCAAGGGGGTGCAGATGCAGCTCAATCTTAATTGTATCACTAGATAATCTGGGGTGTTTAAAAATCTTATCCAGTGTTCTTCACTTTCCCGATGTGTATATGTGGTGGAGGGGAAGGAATATTGGGGGGGGGGTAATACCAATGTTGGGACTTGAACTCAGGAACTGGTGGCTGTCCCTGAACTTTTTTTTTTTTTTAACTCATGGGTGGTGCTCTACCACTTGAGCTACAGGTCCACTTCTGGCTTCGTTCGGTAGTTAATAAGACATAAGAATCTCACAGATGTTCTTGCCCAGGCTGGCTTTGACTCATGATTCTCAGATCTCAGCCTCCTGGTAGGCAAGATTAGAGGCGTGAGCTACCAATGCCTGACTTGATTTTGTTCTGTCCCACGCGGCCTTTGCAGCCAACATTTGCACTGAATCTCTTGCATTACTGACATGGAAGCTCATCCATACTGTTGTGGATGGTGAATAATTCTTTTAGGACTTCCACTAAAATATCTCAAGCATCTTCTTTTTCTTCTCGATGCTGCGGTTACTGTCTCTTCAGTAGTATGGGAGGTGGGGGTGGTTTTGTTTCCACATTTCAACACTTCATGTAATGTATTCTGAAGGAGCCATTTGGTGAAGCAGCTTTACCCTGATTGGTCAGAGTCCAGTTTGGGCTTCATTTATTCTTCCATAAAAAGGGATTATTCTGTCTACCTAGTGAGAGTTCACATCCTCTTCTGTTCTTAAATCACTGCTTATTTTCAGAAGATTATAATTTTCTTACAAATAGATAAATAAACACATAGACACACAGACTAAATACACATAGACTATCTGTTTCTTGTATATAACATGCTACTTCTGAAATTTATTTTGGGCAATATATATATACATTTACATATATACATATATATGTGTACACACATATATACTTATATATGTATACACACATATATACATATATATGTGTATGTATATATATATTTCCCCAAATATATATATATATATGTGTATGTATATATATTAGCCAAAATAAATATGTATATATGTATATGTGTGTGTATGTGTATATATATATATATACATATATATATATATTAGCCCAAACTAGGATTATAGTTCTAACCACCACATACAACTTGTTTATTGAGATGAAGTCTCACCAACAATCTGCACAGTCTGGCCTAGAATTACAATCCTCTCGACTGTCTCTTCTGAGTAGCTCACAGGAAAGTGCCACCAAGTGGGGCCTCCCTTAGTTCTTTTCTTTTATTTATTTTTGTTATCATTTTTGGGGGTCCGGTCATGGAGCCTGAACTCTGGGCCTGGGCGCTGTCTCTCAGCTCTTCAGCTCAAGGCTAGCACTCTACCACTTGAGCCACAGCGCCACTTCTGGCTTTTTTTTCTTTTTGCTTATGTGGTGCTGAGGAATCGAACCCAGGGCCTCAGGCATGCAAGGCAAGTGCTCTACCACTGAGCCACCTTCCCAGCCCCTAGCTCTTTGATTTTAAACTATCAGTTATTTGTCAAGAGTCGACGCCTTCGTTTGTATACCTGCAATATGTCTTCCCTTCCATAATAACCAAAGAGTCTGTGACTTCTGTTGTTCCTTAAAAATCTTAATAATTTATGATTACCTAATCCTTTCTGTATTCAGAGCACAGGTATGTCTCTCATAATTCTAACTTTTCCCCAAATATCCTAAAAAAAAAAAACAACGAATTTTTATCATACGTGATATGATGTTGGTGAAACAAAGCTTAGGGTAACATTGTTTATTCTGTAGCGTATTGAACACTAAATGTCAGTAGGAGGGGACTATGTTGTTAGGGTATGGCAACTTTTATGTAATGGAATATTACGCAGTGATATAAACGTATATGACAGAAGACAGGAAGTGTGCACCTGACACATTTACGGACCACACAAACCAGAAACACTAAACAATAAGAGCTTTTTGTGTTTGTAGTGAAAGAACATACAAATGGAGCAAGCATGGCGGGAGAGGCATCCAGTCTGTATTTAAAATTCTCAGCTCAACACGTCTCCCGACCACGCTGGGTCTAAAGAACTAAAGATCCCGTGCCGGGTGACATTCCAATTTTAACACTTAATTCCACAATAAACCAGGCGCCTTCCTCCTTCTCCTCTTTCCCTTCACACATTAACCCTTCACAAATGGATGGCCCCATCTCCAGGTCATGGTGTTGATGATGAGGACAGAGTCATGAACACCAGCCTAAAGTTATTATCTGAGAACCAAAGACATTGACCGCAGTGGATTCACCGGGGATCGTGTATGAGGGTCAGAGGAGGAGAGGACATGAGGAACTGGGAGGGAAAGCATTCCTCTCTAAGAGACATGATCAAATAAAAAGGAAAAGAAGACAGCCCTGAACAAGCTTCTGCCTGCATTGGCCACCACACCTGATGATGCGCAAAACGTGCTGGCACTTGGAACCCTCTGCGAAGTTCGAGCACATCTAGGCTGCCTTGGCGAACCCTTGGCCAAAGCCAGATGTTCTAAACAAATTTCCCAATTCGTGTGAGGGAAGTTGAACAAAGCAAGTCTTGCACTTATGTCTCCCGCATCCCTTCTTTTTATCCCTGCTAGAAAAACCAAAACAACCACCACCACCACAACAACAATGCAGCCCAGTGCTTGATGTTATCTTCACTCACAACAAAGACCTGTACCACCCTATATTCCAAATATTTATATTCCTACTTGTTTCCCAACACATCTTCATCCCCCACGCAGGGCCATGAGGTTAAAAAGCCTCTTTGTTAAGTTGATAAGGCAATGAGTGTCTTTGTATGATACCTGTTGGAAATCTCTGCTTTTTTTTTTTAATGTGACCATGACGCATAGCAGAAATCAATGATTTCATCAGCTTAATAGGACTATTGCTTCTGTGTTCAATTTATTCTACAGAGCTGCAAGCGTGCCGTCGGAGATGGCTTTGAAGATTTCAAACAGATTCAGTTTTCCTTTCTGATTCAAAATTCAGCACAGGCTCTTGAAGGGCTCTGGTATGCGAGAGAAATTATACATCAAAACAGGATCAAGGCGAAGTGATCAGAAATACAGCAATCATGGGGAATCTAGCCTGGGAGACAAAATTAACAGCATCAAAAGTAAACACCTCCAGCCTAGCCTTCTAGTCCTATTTGGAAAGTGCCAGTACAGAAAAACTTTAAGACTTTATTTCTGCCACGCCCTTCTCCCTCCCTGCCCCTCATACACAAAACCAATGACTTTTTTTTCTTTGTGGTAGTCTTGGGGATTGAACTCGGGGCCCCTTGTTTGATAGAGAGATGCTCTTCCACCATAGCGATGCAACAGCTACTTTTGGCCTTGGTTACTTTTGAGCTAGGGTCTCTTTCTGCCCCCGGGAACAGCGTGGGCTGTGATTCTCCTGTCTATGGTCCTTCACATGCCATTGGGCCCACTTAATCTTGCAGGAGGATCTTGTGTTTGAAGCCAATTTGGGCTTAACACAGGAGACCCTGTGTCACGAAACAAAGCAAAGACAAAGCCGCAGAACGCGCCAGAGAAACAAAGCTACGCATCCAAACAAGATTGTGAGAGGGGGAAGGCAGGAGGGACAGGGGAGGACTCTTTGAGAAGCTGAGACTTGAACTTGACTTTGCTGAGAAGAAAGGACCAGGCTAGGGGGAGGAGAGGGGGGGAGGAGGATGCATTTCTGGCAGAGGGATGCATTCCTTCAGGCCTGGGTTCTGCCCGAGACACGAGTTCATTTGGGCCTGAGGATGACCAGAAGCAGGAAATGGTTCCACGATGGTGGAGAGAGAGAGAGAGAGAGCAATGAGAGATGTGTTCAGTGAAAACCAAAACAAGCTGTAGCCGGCGCATGAAGAGACCTGGAGCCACGGGAAGAAGGCTGATTTTATTCTATGTGCGCTGGCCACACAGAAACAACCCCAGGTTTTATAAAGCAGAGTGACACAGTCTACCAAGGACATTTAATTCACCGCCTGGCACCTGTGGCTTGTATTTATGCTACTATCTGGAGAGAGAGAGAGAGAGAGAGAAAGGTAGATATAAATGAAGAGGCATCACCAGGATGGTAAGAGAGCCCGAGAGATGACCAGGCCCGTGTTCCTTCCTCTCTTTCATCTGACAATGGCGCCACAGACAGTAAACAGGTGCTGAGCTCCTCTCTGTTGTCTTAGTTCTGTGTCCACAAAGAACACGTCCATTCGAATGGCGCTCTGCTCTGAAGAGGATTCTGAGGAGGTGGAGGTGGAGGGGGGCGGGTTAGGAAGGGATGGTGCATGGGGCAGCAGGGCTGAGGGGTGGATAGCTGGTGGTGTGGGTGGATGCAGGAGCCGGTTCAAACATTACATTCAGAATCCCCCCTCCACCCCCGCTCTGTGACGGAGACTCAGATCTCCACGGGGTTCAGGCAGCCATTCATTCTGTCAAGGTAGAGGAACGGAAGGTTGCACCATTTAGAAAGTGTGGTGTCTTTCAGATAACGCCTTACAAAGCAAATTCTGTGTGAACATGAAAGGCTGCCTGGCATTGTAGAGGAATCAGGGCCACCCTGTGTCCTTGGCCTAAATTTCCTCCTTGCTTTGAGTGGAAGGGTAGCCTCGCTCAGTGACTACTAGTTCACTCTGAATGAGGCGAGCTTTGTTAACGAAAGAATATTGGGTTGATTTCCAGAGCTGACTCAAGCTTCCCTGTGACTCTGTGTGTGTGTGTGTATGTGTGTGTGTGTGTACACATGCCAAATCCTATGACTTGAACTCAAGGCCTGGGTCCTGTCCACGAGGTTCTTTTTGCCCAAGGCTAGAGCTCTACCACTTGAGCCACAGCTTCACTTCCGGCTTTTGGGTGGTCAACTGGAGATAAAGAATCTCACAGACTTGCGGCCCTAGCTGACTTTGAACCGTGATCCTCAGACTGCAGCCTCCTGAGTAGCTGGGATGACAGGCATGAGCCACGGGTGCCCAGCTCCCAGAGCCTTTAGGGAGGTCTTCATCATGGGGACTCCCGTCTCTTTGGGACTGGAACCCTTGACGTTTATTAGGCGAGCGGTCGCTTGAGCTCACTCACTGCTGTCCCTTCAGTTTTCGCTTCTTTACTTTCTGTAGCTCGGTAAACTCGGCCCTGAACCCGGATTTGCGTGGAGACGCCACACAGAAGTCTCAAATCGTTTCTTTGGCCACACTAGATGAAGGGTTTATAACGCCATGTATAAGTAAATCCTCTAACAACATATAATGCACTCCTCTTCCTCCTCAACCTCTTCCTCCTCGTCCTTTCTTGCTCCTTGCTAGGGTACTAGTCAAGTCAGACCCATTTCATAGACTATGCAGTCACAGGAAATGGGGAGCCAAAGTTTCACTTGTGAAGAGCAGTAAGGCCGAGAGACAGAGAAACACCCTGGTGGCCAGGGAATCTCCACAAAATGGAGACCTGGGGGTGGGAGGGAGAGGAGAAGGAATGAGGCGGTATGATGGGCATGAAGTGGAGAAGTGGAAGATTCCACACACAAACTGTAGCAGGAGAGGCAGAAGTATCTCAGCAAAACCTCTTAGCTCCAGAACAACGGTCTACGCAGGAAACTTGATCAGCCCTTCTGGCCAGCACAGCAGTCATCCTTTCTGTTGCATGGATCTATTTGTTTAATTTGTGGATAGCTCATGCTCGCCTGCACTGTGGGGGTAATAGCTATGTTGGAAGAGGCTGGACACCGTGTGCGCTGAACAAATATGATCATGACGGTGCAGGGGGAAACAATCATCTGGGAATTCTTAGAAAGTTCTAAATGATGGGAAGAATGACAAGTCTCTCTTTAGATATAAGACTCATCCTCCCACCCAGGGGCCCCATTCCCCTGGGTGCCTTCTTCCCCCAGGGAAACAGAGACCGCAGCACCAGCTAGCAGAGTGGAGTAAGAGAACTTGGAAGAGCCCTTGCTCAGAAGGCGTATTCTTACAGCAAGACACAGAACTTAGAAAGTCCATGTTTTTTTTTTCTTAAAGAAATGTTTTTGCATCTCTTTTTAACAGATGCACTTTTACAACACATGCACACGAGATACGAAGACATTTAAATGCAATTCTGCTTCCCGTTCGGTTCCATGACTCCCTACTTACAACAACGTCTACTGTCCGTCTGTGATCAAGGGGGAGGAAGAGAACACAGGGAGGAAGATTTCCCGGAGAATGAAGAAAAGGGACTCTGGTCCAGCATCATCGTTCCCGCAGACAACACACAGACACCCAAGGCTTATCAAGAGCTCTCCTCCAGTGGGCTTCCTGGTGGATGGCAGTATTTTTCATGGCTGGCTCCATTGTGCATTGAAGCCCTCTCAGAATGATGTGTGCTCGGAGTGACATATTCACAGAGGCAAAATCCCAGTCCTACTTCTCAATGTCCAGCCACACCTGAACACACCCCGCGCCCCTTGCTCTCAAGTTCTACACCATACATGCGAAGAGTCGAGGGCAAAACCATCAACCACATAAAAGAGACAAGTGTGATTGTTCGGAATTGAAAAAGAAACAAAAAAACCTTTGGCAAGTGGGTGCTGTGTAGAGGATGGGGAGGCAGGCAGCTTCGTGGGGGAGATCACAGACACCTGGTGCGAATCCTGATCCTGGCACTAACTCACCACTGGGCCTTGTCCTTCGACACACACCCCGCCTCACGATCAATAAGATCGTAAAGCAAAACCCCAGTCTGCAGTCCTGCAAGAACTGACGAGCGAAGTTTCTAGCTCATAGGAAGTGCTGAATGTATGTGATCTGTCATCACCTCTTAAATGAGGCAGCTTTCAAAAGACAGAGAAACAGAGAACTCACGAGCAAAAAAAAAGGAGTACAATAATTCGTGATCGGTGCTCGATCAAATACGTGTGAATGGCATACCACTTGGAACCTGGAAGGCTACGCAGTAGAAGAATCTCTCAGGAGATATCTGGAAGTGTGAGTAACCTCTCCCCCGTTTCATTCGGCTAGACATTTGCCAGTATTCAGGTATGGTGCTAAGTCATCACCTGCCTGAAGTTTAAGTTTCACACCAAGCATTGTTGTGAGCCGATGCTGTGATCGTGTTTTTAGCAGAAGTAAACATCAGCACCTCGGACAGGGACGTGGTTTTCCCTTATGTTTAAGAGGGATTACAATCCACTTTCCCTGTTTGGGCTGGTTTTACACATGCAGACTGCTCATTAAGAAAATGGCGATGCGAAGAACGAAGGACATACAGAGAGAGAAGAAATGGAAGAGATGATCTGCAGAGCAAATTACAGTCCACGGTTGTCAACATCAAAAGCAAAAGAGATCATCGGGGCGGAATTATGAAAGAAATACCAAGAACTCTGAGGGGGGCAGGAAGGGTTTAGCCTGACAGGGTGGGGCTGGCATAGAAGCGCACCATCTTCAGAAGGAGAAGGGAGCGGTATTTACCAGGAAGGTCATGGTTGCTGGAAAGGCCTACAATAATCCGGGGGTGAGTGTGTGAAGGACCAGGGAAAATGTGATTACCAGAAGAGTGGACACGTCTCACAGTTCATCATGATCCTGGAGAACAGACTTTCAGGCCCAGCTAGCTCTGCGTGCTCTGCTTCTTTCTTCTCCTTGCTAGCTCACGGGCAAATCCTTTCCCGTTTTCATTTTTTTTTTTTTTGTCGGTCGTGGGGCTTGAACTCTGGGCCTGGGCGCTGTCCCTCAGCTCTTCAGCTCAAGGCGAGCACTCTACCACTTGAGCTACAGCGCCACTTCCGGTTTTCTGGTGGTTTATTGGAGATAGGAGTCTCATGGTCTTTCCTGCCCGGGCTGGCTTTGAACTGCGATCCTCAGATCTCAGCCGCCTGAGTAGCTGGGATTACAGGCGTGAGCCACCAGCGCCCAGCTCCTTTCCCGTTTTCTGTTGTTAGGATTCAGATTTGGTTTGGGTGGTGCTGATTCTGTGTGTGTGTGTGTGTGTGTGTGTGTGTGTGTGTGTGTATGCACATAAATATCCATATGCATATATAACATTTACATATATGTGTGTGTATTAGCTATGTACCTCTACATATATATGTTTATAATAGGTGCATTTATGTGTGTGTATTTGTGTGTGTGTGTGGGTATCAAAGAGGTCTGCTGGTAGCCTCTGAGTTGAGCAGCCTTCTCTGGTCCTTTTTTCCCCAGATAATTCTATTTTTTTCCCCTGGGGAAGACACATAATATAGGACATGACCATTTAGACAGCCACATTTATATAACCTAGAGATTCATAGAGCAGACCATAAATGTGGGCTAGGTTATTCTCTCTCTTAGAGGATTTCCTCTGCCCTGTGTGGAAAACAGAAGCTAACAAGGGATTACAATGTACCATACCCACGGAGACCATATCAGAGGGATGCAATGCTTGTAGTGTTGTGTGTCACCCACAACGTACACACCCAGAAAAGGCCTAGTGTAGAAAGTAAATGAACATCCACCGTTGCCAATGATTTTTGATACAATAAAATCTCAACAAAACAGAAAAGCAATTGCTTCTTTTTTTTTTTTTGAGTACAGGTGGAAAGCCACAGGAAACTATATAGGACATGAAATATGGGAAGAAAAAAGGGATCGAAAGAAGGAAAGTGAGCAAGATCTACTTCTATAGAGATGGCTTCCTCAGAGAGCCATGGAATCTTTTCCATCTTTCCTTGTGGTATCAAGTTTAGATGCAATCAAGTATCTGTCCCAATCTATCACTTGAACCCAGTGTGTTGCAGTCTTCATTCTTCCTTCTGGCTGAGTAAATGTGGTGAGAGCGCTATCGCACTGAGCACAAGCAGGCTCTGTCCGCTCCTCGGAGCAGACCCTACGGTAGCTAACCTACATTCTCTTCCATTCTTGGGATGTACTCTCGGAGCCACGGTTTCTGGCCCATTTTTTCCATCTCCTTTTAGTTTTTACTAGAACCTTTCCTTTTTGATCCAGACACTAAGTAAAACTCAAGGTCATTCCGCCGATTCTCAGATGCCCATCCTCCATCAAAAAGCATTAGCTTCAAATTAATTGGAAAACCCCAGTAGGTTAGGAGACTTCCATGATATTTTTGCTTAGCAAGTGAGATTTTATTTGATAATCAACTGTAAGTAAGCAGCCTAAAATTTAAAGCAATTTCAGGGGACATTCATGTAATTTCGACCAGGAGAGAGAGAGAGAGAGAGAGAGGAATTTTCCTACTTAAGGTGGGCTTACTTCAGTCAGCAGCTGTAGTTCGTTTGCTCAGAGACTTTGAAATATACCAGGAAACAGGCTGGCTGGCAAGTTGGTTGATGCTGTGAGATATTCTGACAACCTGTCAAACTTCCCCTTTCCTCACATTCTCCCAACTTCTCTTTTCTAAAGAAAGCATGAAATGTCAGAATGACAGGTGCTGAGAAGCGGCACCATCCAGCTTCTGGGCCTCTTACCTCAGGAAGGAAGAGTTGAAACATCGGTGTGAGTAACATATGGTGAGGAGGGGTACAATTTGCCAGGTAAGGGCGTGGCCTGGTGACACCCGCATTAACCCTTTGGAAGTGAGTCTCCTGGGAGCTACCTCCTGGGAAGGAAGAAAACCGTTGGGCTCCAGTTGAACCTCTTCACTGGCGGACTGGACATCGTTTCCTTCAGTATTGGAGATTTTCGGCAATTCCTTCGTTGAGGGCTGCCAACATTTCACGGAGAAGGAGGGTCTGATGGTTGTCCTTTTGAAGCAGGAAAGAAGGGGTACACGTAGACAGGACAGAGTACGTGACAAGGGTGTTTACATCTGCCTGAAATTGCTTCTGTGCACTAGCGTCTAAGTTCCGTATATAGATGCCTATTGGAAGGGTTAAGCGTGATTATATAATTAAATCAATTGGGAAAATAGTCTACTTAAAGTAAATGGGCATGACTGAATTATGAAAGGCAGCTCAAAATTCCATTACTCTGTGTGTGTGTGTGTGTGTGTGTGTGTGTGTGTGTGTGTGTGTGTGCCTATTTTGGGGCTTGAGCTCAGAGCTTGGGTGCTGTCTCTCAGCTCTTTTTTGCTCAAGTCTAGCACTCTTCCATTTGAGCCACAGCTTGACTTTTAGCTCTTTCATGGTTAATTGGATAAGAATCTCACAAGTATTCCTGCCTAGGTTGGTTTTGCACCTGGAGCCTCAGATCTGAGACTCTGGAGCAGCTAGGGTGACAGATGTGAGCCACTGGCGCCATTTTATTACTTTTAAGTTCACATCCTTTCTTACACAGATAAGACTGACCTGGAGTACTTAACTACTTCTTTATCATGTACAGAAAATACGCACACCAGTACAATTTCTCCTAAGCGAGGAATGGTTCCTAATTGTGTTCATCCTTCTCACCCTAACTGGCCTGAAGAGCTGAAGGCCGTAGACACACAGAAGCATCAGGGTTGTGATTACATTTCTTAGAAGGGAAATCTAATAAAACCTGGGGGAAAAAAACGGGGAGGATGGACTGAATAATTGAAAGAAAGGGGAAAAGACATGCATCCAGAAACAAGGAGAGAGAGAGCTTCCAGCAGAGGATGAGACTAGGCACCAGCACTCAGGGGTTGTGTTTGTTCTAGAAAGTTCGCCCCCAGGCTGACATGTCAGGTAGTACACTGGAGATGCCAAGTGGGCGTGGCTTCATGGGAGGTCCCTATGTCATTGGGGCGTGCCCTTCGAAAGACCAGAACCCAGCCTTGGCTCTCCTTTGGAGAGTTTATCTTTAATAATGAGATGCCACGTTTTTCCTGTTCCCTTTGCCTGGAAAGCCCTCCCTCCCCAGAGCCAACACCAAGCCATTCAGACCCAGCCTTCAGAGCTGCTAGCCAAGTACAACTTCTCTTTAAGGTTAGCTAACCTCAATTATTCCATTGTAGTCATGCACAACAGACTAACACCTTAGGAAAGAAATTTGGGGAAGATAGATTGAGAAGAAACAAAGAGAAAAGGAATTCGTTCCTTCTAGGTCTACTAGCCTCTGGGAGAATACAGGGTTCACGGAGAGGAGTCCGTGGGTGTCATCCTACCTGCTCTCTGCAGGACAGTAGCCTGTAACCACACTGGGAGCTCAGGCATTGCAAATAAACTCATCGAGTTTGGACCTGACTCCCAATTCATGTTACCCGAAATGGATCAACGTGTAAACTGCAGACACTTTGTTGTATCTGGCTCTCTCCGTGTTGTAAGGATTTAAATGTGATTATGTGTGTATGTAGCATTATTCCGTAATTATAGCTTTAGAAAACCAGTTACAAAGGACGCTCATGCCTATGTCTTTAAAGGGAAGAAGAAAAGGATATTGCATTAAATTAGAATGATAAATCAGACAAGGAAATTTCTTAGCCTGAGGGGAGTTAGGACTCTATTACAACAAAAGCAGAGGCTTTAATTAACCAATCTGTTTACTGAGTAACTGGAGAATCTTTACACTACTGTAGCTAAATGTACTTACAACAACACTCAGAGACAGATAGCACACTGTATGTGATGTGGCTGATAAAGATTTACAATAGCAACAGCTAATAATTACCGAGCATTTGTCAATTGCCAGGCAAGGTAATAAGAGTTCAAGATAATGTGTATTTTTTTTTAAATAACACCAGTTAAAATCCAGGTGAGTTGTTATCACTTTTCTTCTCATTGGACAGAAATGGAGTTAGTTAGTTAGTTTGTTCGTTTCCAGACCCAGTCCATTAACAAATGGCAGGGGTCAGTCACATACCAAGTACACAGTTGTACTGAATCATTACCTTGTGCTGCTTCTATTCACCTCAGGAGAAATACAAGAGGAAAAGAGTGATATCTTTGAAGAAGGCAGTCATACTCTTTGGACAATGTGCACCCATTGTTTGTTTGGTGCTAGGGACTTACGGAGGATCTTTTCCTGACATGAATTTTTCTCTCCAGAGGGGTGAGGTCTTTCCTGCTGTAAGGGGATACCAATCATTTCATTTCCAGCATAAGGTGGATGGGATTTCTAGGAGGATCTAAGAGACATGGGGGGAGTTAAAGAACAAAGGAGAAGTTAGGAAATGAAGAAGACTTTTCTCTGCAGTCCATGATGGCTATTTCTCAGTTCCTATTAAGAATTCTTATGCATCCCATGCCAGCCCTGTCTCAGACATGGGAGGCTGTAGGAATTCTGTTTCCCACATCCTTCTTGGTCACCTCAATCTTCAGATGGAATTGAAGAGAGGAGAAATGTGGGGGAAAGCCTGAAAGGAAAGAAAAACATGGGGTAAGCCTGAACAATTCAGGCTTGACAGTTCATCGTGTCACAGGGCAGGAAGAAGCTTTCAACCCAATTTAAAAGAAAAGAAACAAACCACTGAAGTTGACTCTCACTGTAGCCAGGAATGTTCTAATAGAGTGTGCTGTATTTTTCATGGATTGGACAGGAGTTGTGGTAAGCCAGCATCGAACAGTTTCAGGCTATAGAGAGCCAATCACAAGGCAGACTGGAAGGATACTCCTACCCCATTACAACAGCCCTGAGATGAAATCCAGAATTAGTGACAACTGTAATTCTGCTTGTAAATTTTTTTTCTTATGAAGGGGTTTAAAATTTTTGTTCTCTTGATGGTTTTCCCCTTTAAATTAAGTTGACCTACTATGGGAAAAAAATCTTCATGTGAGACTCTTAACAATTCCAAAAACTTAATCAGGTTGACAATAAAATCTGGGCACTGTAGTTGCTAGGATAATTTACGGTAGCTCTACTTGGACAATAAAATGTTGTATAGTTTCAAATATGGCAAAAATGTACAAGAGCTTCATAGAAGTTTCTGGCCAATCAGCGGACACACATTTCTCTAATGACAAGGCCCTTAGCGCTCACACTTGTTAACTGGTGCAATTGAGTAGAGAATATCACATATTGATCTCAAGGTGAGATCCCGATATTAGCAATGGTATATACCTTCCTTGGTATATCCATTCTGCTTGGAAGATCTAAACAGGTTTATACCTCTGTGATGATCACACACAAATATCAGGGTTGTTATCAGATGTTGACCTCAAAAAACAACCTTCCAAGAGGGTGATGATTGAGTTTAGACAGGTGGCTTTCTGATTGCCTTCCTAAGCAAGCATAAGGCCCTGAGTTCAAACCCCAGTACCACTAAAAAAATAACAAGTAATGAATAGTTTATCTTTAATACTTAGGGAGGAAGGAAGTAGCCACAACACTGTGAAACAGAAACCAGGATTTTGGTGTTCCAAAGTACTCAGTATCACATGACTATTCAATTGTGACCAAAGATGTTCTAAATGAAAGACATCAAGTCATTTTTCCTGGCAGGAAGAAAACATTAAGAATATGGCTTTCCACTATTTAAAGATAATACAAAAGAAAGAAAGAAGAAAGGAAGGAAGGAAAAGAAGGAAGGAATGAAGGAAGGAAGGAAGGAAGGAAGGAAGGAAGGAAGGAAGGAAGGAAGGAAGGAAGGAAGGAAGGAAGGATATAACTTTCAAAACCAGGCATCAGTGAAAATGTCTTCCATCTTATCGCTGCAGGATTAATTTATCTAGAAAACAGATCCAATGCTGAATTCTTAAGGTTGGAGACGATTGAAATTTAGAGACACAATATACCAGGTTTCACTACGTAAAAATACTGTAATCTGAGGATATGAATGGCAATAAATTGGGCAGATCTGAGTGAATACTAGACCCTTGCTCTTAGAAATCTCCCCAAATTTACTCTAGTGGCAGAGGCAATTTCTCTACCTCCCTTCTTGATAAGACAACCTTCTCCCTTGAACACTCACCATGACCCAATTTGAGGCAGAACTCCTTTTTCAAGATATTTTAGGTGTTTGACCCAGAACCCGATTTTGTTCTCTCTCCAAACTTTGATTAGCAACAGATTCCAAAAGAACTGAAGAATATGGTTCCATAGATTGTCCCAGAAAGTGCTAAAGTCCACATGAAATAGAGTTTGGTGTTTTAAAACATATCACATGTATCTAGCGTGTAGATAGAGATTCTAGGAGAATTCCGTGAGAATTTGTCTGAATTTCTTTGTATCGGCAGGCACCCTGCAGCAGTGACTCTGAATTTAAGGTGTCAGTCATTCTGAGACATTGGCCTGGTTTTCTACTGGATAGACTAGAACACAGACTCAGGATTAGCCCAGCTTGTAACGTACATGGAATTATCCAATGGTGTAGGTGATTAGAGACGCCAGATTGATCTATGAGTATTCAGCCCCAAGAAGTCTCTTCAGTGAAATACTGATATTTACTTTAAGGCTGCCAACTCAATGACCTTATAAGAATCTCTGTCACAGCTCTACTCTACTGTGTGGGATTAAAAAAGGACACTGCTCTTTCCTGGCTTTTCCCTTGGATCAAACGACTTAAACTTTTTGACTCGTTTTCCGTAACTGTGAGAACGCTCATAGCCAGTACTGACTGAGTCACAGCTCATTTAAATCAATCTGATACTGAGTCTCCTTTGTAGAAGACAGTAGGCTGGAATGATGCACAGTTTTATTTCTTCTTCTCAACACTCCAATTAGGGAGGATGCCCTTAGTCTGGCTCCCTTTTGTAGACAAACAAGTTGATACTCATCTAAGCCAGGGTCGAGCCAGAATTTTAACTAAGGAAGTCTGTTCAAGGGGTAAGGAAGGTGTAACCACTGGACTATCCCACACAGCGGGAGGTCTGCAGAAAATGCTGGGTATCCCCCATGATCAACGGCCTGCCATCATTACAAACCCAGTTATTCCTACTTTCTCGTCTTCCTCGACCACAGTGGGTCACGGATGGGCAGGTGAACATGTTAAGTAAGAAATGAACAATGGCTAAGCAGAGGACAGCAAGAGGCCTGTGTCTCCAGTTCCATGGAGCTCAGACTGGAATGGACTCAGAATGGAAGCCGCACAATTGCATCTTGGGAAATCTCACTCTTCTCACCAGAGTTCCTGCTTTGCAGGCTGCCTGCTCATTATGCATGGGCATTTGCTCACAGCTTTGGTGAGGAGAATCATTAATGGCAGTGATATCAAAGCCCCTCCTCACTCAATGTTAGTTATATTAATGTGAAGCTAATGCTGAGCAGCTCATCCTGGGGCTCCTAAAACCCTCATCAGAAGTCCTGGGCATGTTATTTATACTTATACTTGATTAAAAATAAATTCTTCCTGGAGGGGGTTCCTTCAGCCTGAAGATCAATTGCCACAGATAACTTTTTGTTTCTATTAAGATTTCATAGGTTCGCTGAAATTACATGCATAGAGATGTACAAAGAATACTGCTGACTGGAACATAAGAAATGGGCTATGGCCTTAATTTTTATGCAGTGATTTCAACTGCAACCTAATAAGCAAAGATTTTTTTTTTCTCTTCCCCCCAGATCTGTTGGGAAATCCCATCACCTCTGGAAAATTCAATGTGAGCACTCGTTTGACAGTTTCTTCTTGCTTCGTTCAAATGTAAAATTCAATTAAATTAGAAAATAAAATGCTGGGTTAAGGAGCAGTACCTCTTTTATCATTTAGACTTCTGAGACCTTAAATTAGGTCTGGAATTTTAAGTAACGCATTATAATACCCAACACTTTCGGTACTCATTATCATCACGTTCACATGCATAAAGGGCCGTTTTTATTAATTATTGTAAAACGTAGATAATAAAAAGAAAAGAGTTCTGTCCCAGTTCCAGAAAACTTTCAAAATAAAAAAAAATTACAATTAGACCCTCACACACACATTCTGTGTCATGCCCAATCAATCAGCTGACTAAGGAATAATCCAGCAAGGAAGTTCATTGTTGGAGGGACACAATGCCAATTAACTAAGTTGACGCAATGCAATTAACAGGTTTGACTTATTTTTTTTTTTAATGAATTGACTGCCTTTCCGTCTTGTTTCAGTGTCATGTAGATATAGCAGCAGATAACAGAAACATTATTGAACTGGGAGGTTAAGTGATTTAATTTTGGAGACATTACTATTACAGAGACCACGTTTAATAAATCAATGTGTTTAAGATGCTTGGAGATCTGCGGATTAAAGATGACTTGGCTTGCGGAGGGCCTAGCGATCATTATATATTGCGAGCTGGTGCTTGCCTTCCCTTCCGGAGTTGTCGATACATTGCATGACAGCTAGCCCCCAAACCTCCCTCCCAACCCACAAGAGCTGGCTCTCCCTGCACAGAAAACTTGCACTTCTCTAGAGTCATAGATCAAACCCTGAACCTCCCTGCCTCAGCCTGGATTACAGGTGCTTGGAGCACTGAGCTTAAAACGGCACAACACTGCTAGACGCCAGCATTGCACAGCTCATTTATCCTGTAAGCCGAAGACAAAGTGCAACGGACCTGTTCTCCTCGACCCTTTGTGTGGACAAAGAAACACAACCAGGCAACAACAACAAAATTCAGCTGCTGTTGTGGAAATTCGGTATGGAGGGCCTACTATTGTACACACAGGCTTTCTTTCACCTTGTCCTAAACTCTGTGCATAATTTGAAACCAGCATCAGGATGAGGAGAGAGCATTTATGTGGGGTAGAAGAAGGATTATGTAACTACTCGCATGATTACTATTAATAAAAATGATAACGGTAATAATAATAAATATAATAAATAACGATGATGACAGTAACTTCTTTCCATAGACACATCTGCAGGGGTTGTGACCCACTGTATCTCCGGTTCCATCAACCAACCGATAGTGGTTATCACAATGAGCTCTCCAAACAAAAGACGTGAGCATTGAATTTGAATGTCATGTCCGAACACACGGACACAAGACCTGTGGGACTCTGGAACACAAGTCCCACACGGGAGTTCCGGAATGTTCCATCTTCCCTGTAGCTTGCCCAAAGTCACAGCCTCTTCAAATAGCTAGCTGCGACTGACCGGTGATGTCCTGGAATTCTTCTCAGCCATAGGGAACTTCCTGGGAAGACTGAATGCTGAGCTCCAGCACTGAGCATTACGCAGATTCAAAGCCTTCTTCGACCTCCTCACCAACCACCATCGATTGTATCTTCTCAGGTTTGGATTGAGCTCGTCTCGGTTCTCATGATTTCTCCATGGCCACTATTGGATGGAAGCTTCCAGAAGCAAGTGCCCAGGGCATCTGTGTTCTCTATGGCTAATCTGGCCATGGTAGCATGAAAAATACTCAGTAAAAATAGAACAGGTGAATCAAAGTGCCCCATCCCCCCAAACTGTGACTGCCAGGATAGCGCGTTATCCTCACAGGAGGTCTTCCATGGAGCAGGTCCAGGAGTGTCTCCTCTTGTCCCAGCCTGGCCCCAAGTATTTGTTTTTCTCTTGGGCAACATTTCTTCACACTGGAGTTGTGGCCTCTGCCGAGGAACCTTACCCAAGAGCCTCTGCTATAGCGGACAGAAGTTGCAATGGTCAGGAAAGAGAGTCACACACTGGAAGGGCTGGTGTGTCCACCGTCTCTGCTCATGGGTCATGAGAAAGGGAGAATCAAATGACCGGGCCTCTGGTTCGAGCAAGGATAGCTTTGGATGACAAATGAGTCAAGCACGAGTGAAGAGCTGCAGTGATGGCCATACTCTAGATGGTCTCCTAGTGTGTGTAGCCATTTTCCTACTGAGGAGGACCTGTTTCATCATGCTGCTACTTTTTAACGTGCTGGTGACCCTTGTGTCTCAAGCTATTGATACGTATTCTTCCCAGTGCTTCGTTGTATTATTATTATTATTGGTAACCCTGGGCATTGAACTCAGGTCCCTGAGTGTAATCTCCCTACCACTGCAGGACACTCAGACATGGTAAAAGTCCTTCTGACTTGTTTTCCTACTCCAGGAGGCTGACAGCTACAATCAGAGCAACAAACATCGTAGGAAACAACCCCGTGGCCGGAGGGACCCGAGGATCTCTTTGTTAAGAGATCCAAACAGCCCGGGGATAGCTCGGGGACTTGTTCCACCCCCAGCTTCCCTGAAAGCACGGGAATTCTTCAAAGCAGGGCAAGATCACTGCCCTGGTTTGGAGGACCAGAAAAAGGCTGGTAAGAGACATTCCCTGAAACAGCGACTTCAGAGACGTGTAGGAGGAAATAGAGAAAAACCTCCACTAGGTGTGTATATAAGGGAGTAAGGGTGTAGGTATAGATACTGCACCAGTGCTTTGTCAAAGGAAAATCAGTTCCTTAGGTTTAGTAAGTGGTGAAGGAAGACCTGACCCAAGATTAACTACTCACATGGTAGATAATCCTGAAGTGGGGAAACAAAGAGGATAGACACCTAAAATAGCAAGAGTGGATTGGGATTTATGGCCAATAAACACACAAGCATACACACACGCACACACACACACACACAGCATGATGAGTGGATAAGAAATTACCAAGAGGAGACATCAAAGGAGGATCCTGAACTGAGTCTGTTGTTAAAGCTGGACAACAGAGGCAGAAGACAGGAAAGGAGCCAGGGTTGAGGCTCAGGGGAGAAGGGAGCTCACAGAAGCCTGGCTAATGTACGATCAAGCTCGTCAGTTTTGTTGCGGGACCTCCTCTTTCCCGGGTGGAACTACGGAGGTCTTTTGGAAGACTTCCCCGGTCCACTTTGGACCGTAATCCATTTATCACACTAGCAACAGGCCACAGGGATCACGCTGTGTGTATTGGACTTTCCAGCCATGGGACAGACGTGAGGTCATTCTTGGGTCAGACTGCGAGGATTATACAGGTAGAGAAAATAAAGAATGGATTTAGCCGTTCTTTTGTTCCATCAGAGCCTCCTTCCCGAACAATCTTTATCTTCACTTATTCACTGAATTACCTTTGCATAAGCCACTTAATCTTTGGGTCTTCTATTTCTCACTGATGTAATAAAGAGATTTAACTGGGGGCGGGGAAACCTATGTCCCACCCATCATAATTAATACCTCCCGGAATTTCTGTGTGTGTGTGTGTGTGTGTGTGTGTGTGTGTGTGTGTGTGTGTGTGTGTGTGAGTGTGTGTGTGTGTGAGTGTGTGTGTCTGTTTATCCCTTTAATGGTTTACAAAGAGATTTTAGAGAGTCAGCTTTCACCAGCATGGGCTGGGGGATAGGAATAGAAGATTCTAGACTGGCGAAAAGTGGGTGTCAATTTATAGCTTTTCCTGACCCCTCCTCCCCCACTGTGTGTGTGTGTGTGTGTGTGTGTGGTTTAGCAAAAATCTTTTTCCAAGGAATGTAGGATGTTGTAATAATAAAAACAACTTATTTTAGCATAAAAGAGTGTGATTGGAGCACGTGTCTCAATCAACTATGCCCAGGGAATGGTCCCATTTGTCAACGAGAAGAAACTTTATTGGCCAGATCAGCAATAGAAAAAGATATTTGCCTGCAAAGTCCAACATAAAGAAAGGTCAATATAATTACATAAACCTATTTGATGGGCTGGGAAAACTTATATATAAAAAGAGAAGGTGGTGAGTGAACCCACTTCCCGCCCCGGTAAGGTCATGCTTTTGTTTTAAAACTTCCAAAAAACCAACATTTCACATTCATCAATGAGAAACTCCTTACTTGGCCTGACTTCTTAAAATGGGATGAAAGTGTGTTTGTGGAGAATCATTCATCCATTGCCTGAACACCCTGGGTGCATTGGAATTGGAAAGAAGGAGCTAAGGATGGGTCAGTTAAATTCATCACTTCCCCTGGTTTTTGCCTCTTATTTGTTTAGGGTTTTTTTTTTTTTTTGGACAAAGAGAGTTACTTAGAGTCAAAGTCAGAGCGACAGTTGGAAGGGGCCTCCAAAACCCAAACCCCTCCTTTATAGGAGCCCACAGCATCTCAGCAAGATGAGGTCCGACCGTTGGAGAAGGGCAGAGTCCCCATCCCATAAGCCAGGCTTCCAGATTCTGAGTACACCACAAAACCAGACAGGAATTCCACACGCCTTTCTCAGAAGGGCTTCGCGCCAGCCCAGGATCAGTTAAGGAGTGTGTGTGTGTGTGTGTGTGTGTGTGTCCCATGGATCACTTGGTGTCCCTCCGTGGTGGGATCGTGTTCTGTCTCCCTCCTTGATTCACAATGCTGAAGGCCCCAGAGCACCCAGTGGTCAGCGGGTTCCATCGGTGACTCTGTGATCCGTGAGCTAAATTGTTACAGCTCCATCTAGTGGGCACATCACCCAGAGGGGGACTCGGTGCTGGGAGGAACTTCACAGAGAAGGAAAGAAAGCTGCAAGCCTTGTCCTGACCAGTGACTGCGGACCAGAGACTGTTAGGGAGAAATCAACGTTGTAATTATTAGGGAGAAGCCGGAGGGCAGAGAGAGCCATCCTCTTTCTCATTTACTTCAAGGATCTCCAGAGAGGTTTCTATTTTTTTTTCTTTTGTATAGCTTCTGGAGGACGTGGGAAGTTAGGAGACAAGGCAGGGGATGGGATTAAGACGGCTAATGAGGGTACATGAGTATTTGTTACGAAGTGTCAGGTGTGTGTGTGGGGGGGGGGGTCTGGAAACAACACGGATCACACGGCCGCTGCATCGGACTCAGACTCCGAGACTCTTGAAGGCCTGAGGAAAAAAGGCGAATTTCCACAGAGCCCTTCAATCCCTGGCTAAAGTTATTCCAAGGGCATCACACCACCAGGCTTGAAAACAGGAACTCGGGGCTCAGTGCAGGTTAGTTTGTATTCACCATCTGTCTTGGGCTGTCTTTCTCAGAGGCATGACCAGAAGCCAAAAGATCGAGTTAATATTATATGCTCCTTTAAAAAAGCAGAAGCCACAATGCCTCTGAGAAAAATGATCCGTAAGACCGGACAGAGTAGGGCATGCTTCTAATCCCAGCTTCCAGGAATGAGGAGCCCTTGCCCCTGGTTGGCCGTGAGCAAAAGCAAGAGACCCTACCTGGAAAACAGAAAACAAGAAGTCAAGAAGGCAGAGGAATCTATGAGTCCGAGGCCGAGTGTGAAACCTAGTATTGCTAAAAAGAAACAGAACAGAAACAAATGGCAAAGCCAGGACCTCAGGGCTACGTGTGTATATACATATGGGAGATACATGGAAAAAAATTAGTCTCTCCAGAGATTGTCAACATCGGTCCCTTCCCTCCCCCATCCCAGCTTTCTTATCTTTTAGCTTTTCATTACCAGGTATCTTCTACTGGATTAATTTCCTCTCTGAAGACATGTTAAGGGTATATCTATCCCTCCACGCTCCCTACGACTGCTTTCCAGAGCAAATCAAGCAGCTACAGCTGATTTTCTGGTATTCAGATCAAGCTTCTTTTTCTGTCTTTATCAACATCTATACAGGGTATTCAGAAAGCTTCTGTGTAAGGAGCAACTTTTAAGAACGCCCTTGGTATTAACGGTGTCCATGGGTGAGATGGGGTCTCTTCTGGAGAAAGTAATTGCTGACACTCTAAGGTTGAGCTGGCTTCGACAGGGTAGACTTGCAGGCAGGAGACACCTGGAAGGTGACCTATTTCCAGTGAACGGCTCTTGACTTGCATTGGAAAAGCGATGTGTGGGGTCACTGATGGGATTCCTCAGTTTCTGAGACAGCTGGGTGAGTATTTCGAGACTCCGGAGGACGCGGGCACGTCTTGTAACTTCGTGATCAGGATCGTGGGGCTTCCATTGGGAGACGAGGTCGAACTCCTTCTAGCCCTTTATTTGCTGTATGTTCATAAATAATTTGTCTACACTCTGAATAACTCCCCGGCAAGTGTGGGTGAGAGGGGTGGTTCAACACAGGAAGTGGGTAGGGGAGGATTTTCTTTAACCCTTTTCTCTGATCACGAAAATGAGGCATTCCTAATCCCCTACCACTAAATGCTTCCTATCAGAGTTTGCCAGGTAGATATTCCTCAGACCTCAACCCACCTATAAAACCTATTCTCTTGAGCAGGAGACAGAAGAGAGGGACACATGGGGTGAATAACGTAGTGAGACTTGCTCAACGTTCATTCAAAACAAGCATCGGAGTGAAGTGTGCGGTGTTCGTCTGTGGGAGAGCGGCCTGGGTGAAGTAAGAGAAAACGAGGAGAATGTGCAAACTTTTTAAGCCAACGTTGCAACAGACGTGCATGCGCACACGCACACATACACGCCTGCACGTGTGTCCTCTGACCATCGGTTCTTAGGCTGGGATACATGCAGAGATAAACCCCATACCACACATTTTTGCACACTCAGTAGCATAGCTTCATTTGCCCTCTCCACAGGACACCTGTTCAGACACTTTTCAACACAACGACGACAACCAACAAACAAACAACCCAAACAGACAATGGATTTTCAAGGTATTTCCCCAAAGGCGCCTCTTTGTGCTCAGCTGGATGGGGGCACGGAGTCAAGAGGAGGCACTCGGATCTTTTTGTGTGAGGACGCTCTGATCAGGCCACTCTTTCCCTCTTCCCGCTCCTCCACAATCACGTGACCTTTCTACTCTCGACTCTAATTGGCTTGTGGGGACACGGTGGCCCCATGTCTTTGTGGTGCCCCCAGTATTCAGAAAGAGCCTGCAGGTAGGTGAACACACCATAGAATTTTTGGTTTTGATGATAATGATGCTTCTGAAATACCTGTAAGAAAGAAAAGGAAAAACTAGCAGATATTGCTGGCTGGCTGGCTCTGGCTTTTCGTTAGCTGCTTGTTCTGAAATACATACAATAGGAGCATACACCCAGCAATGCGCTCGGGCACCGTGTCAGTAAGAAACAGAACAGAGGAACCAGCGTCGACTCCTTTCCCGGGCTCCCTTCTGCAAGGCTGTGTCCCTGCCTTGAGGGATCTGCTTTGAGGTTGAATTTCGAAGCCCCCAGGTAGGCCAGTGCGTGACTCCATAAGCAAGAGTTCTGATTCCATTTCCTCCTCATTGGCCCGCACATTCTTAATGCTCAAACTGTGCCCTGGCGACTTTTCTGTTAGTTAAGAGATGTACAACATAGGGCAAAAAAAAAAAAAATCAATCTTAATTAAGGCCAACTCTGGAATTATGATCGAAGGACGGTACATTAGCCCAGCGCCCGCGCACCCCGTACACTGTGGTTATTGACGCTGGCACAGATGGGGAAAGGGAAGCGAGCATCAATACTTCGATCTGCTGCGTTCTCTAAGGATCTGAATTTTTAACACATCCATAATGAGCACGGGTGGTGTTTAATAAATACACAGTAGCCCCGAGGAGTGGCTCTGAGTGTAAAACACACCAACCTGGTCTCCAGAGTTTCTAGGGCTATGACAAAGTAGGTTGGGCCTGGTGGGATCCCAGGTAAGTATGGATTTTGGTGCTTCTTTCCCCCCCCCCAAGACTTTGATGTGTGGGGAGCCTTTTGGCCCCGATGAATAGTACAAAACCACCAGACCTGGAGCTGTTAATGTAGAATGTACTAGAGTAAAAAAAAATATCCATTTGAGGTGTTGAGAATTCAATTGCCTCCCATTCCTCAACCTGGTTGGAGATGTCTCTCCCTGCAATCTTATCTCCATGGCAATGCGTCCTTCTCCATCCCCCACACGTCTGACCATGTGCAATTCAGGCACAAGAGTCATCTGACCTCAGGCAGCCAATCGGATTCTCCCTCTGGTGTCAGGCCACGAGCATGATGTCTCAAGAAGCCCACTTGATCTTTGCAAGATGATGGGCTGAAGTTTCCCAGTGATTTGGGAGGATATACCAAGGTTATCACTGAGGGGGTGGCTGTCCTTTCTCTTTTTTACTTAAGATACAGGGAGAGCACTCTGAAGAGAAAAAAAAAAGAACAAAGGAGACATGTCCGGAGTAGCAAAGAGAAGATCAAAGGCTTTCTAGTAGCGAGTAACTTGAGTATAAAATGAGTTCCTCAGTTCGAGTAACTACTCTCTTAATCTGGCTCCTTTTTTTTTTTGCAGACTTTCGGGTGAATCAAACACTCCCATATCCTCCTCATCCTTTTTTTTTCTTTAAATTTTTACTCATGCCTATTTGAGTAAGTAATCATTGGTACTCAAATATGGCGATGGTCCCTGGCATCTTTGCAGAGAAAAGAGAATCTGGCAACCTTTCAGCAATCTTCTTCTAGTTGGAACCACAAGAGTGAGAAGAGAGACGTTTTTTGGAAGGATAGATGGTGGTGGACACGCATTGGTAGGATTGAGAGTGGAGGCGCACACCACAGGCCCACCATGTTACAGATCAGAAAACAGAAAGCCACGCAATTGGTAAAGGTGAAGGAAGGCAGGAGGGTAGACTCCATAGCATTCTTAAAAATAAAATAAAGCCTTTGCACTGGTGTCTTCTGGGATCACTGGTGGATCTCAGTGTTGGGGGAGAGCTACACTGAACACTAAGGTTTCTCAGAACTCCTGGGCAGCGTGGAGGGAGCCTGATGAAGTCTGACCATGGGCTCCTGAGTGTCCAGCTGTGCTTGGACACTTTGCTGGCCACCACACTCCCGTGGCCCACACAGCCCCGCTGCGTGTCTGTGACACGGCAACTTGGCAAGGGAGTGGCCTCCACGCTGGGCCTGTGGTCAGCCTGAGAATGCCCATTTATCTTTGCCCACCGAACCCCAACAGGCCTCTGGAAAAGGGAGGTGTGCCTGCAGGCGGGGTGCACGGAGGGCTTGGCTGAGAGAGACACCATCCATCTGTCTGCCCCGAACGCGTTCCCAGTCTCCTCACACAGCAGCGGTGATTCCAAGAATCATCCGTCTCTCAAGGACAGTCGTTTTACAGAGAGCTGGGGATCTCAGAAGGTGGAGGAGAGGATTGGCCATCTTTCCCTCCTTTTACTAATATTGCAAACTGTGAGGATGACCCACTCATCACAACACAAGTCGGGAGCAAATCACGCAGGTTTTTCTCACTTCATAGTTCTCAAGACGTAGCTGGTTAAATACATTTTAGGATAGCGACCTTCAGTTTATGGATGGGACACAGAACCTAGTCTCCAGTTCGATTCATTTGCTACCAGCTACTTCTTGGCAAAGAGGAAGTAACCGTCAGGTGAAATCAAAGTCATTAATCAGATGACTTCAAAATGGCTGGGTTCTCCTGAGCTTTCTAGATGGGATTATCAGGCCACTTTAAAAATGAAAAGAGGGCTTCAGGGTGAAATGTATAACATTAACCATCTGGGTTGGCTTTGAGCTGCATTCCTCTGGGGTCTTAGCCACTGGTACCCCCAAACCAGCTTCATTTTCTACCTGGTGACCCTCAAGAGTAAAGATGAGACTAAATCCATAGTAAACGATGGAAACAATAAAGATCAGAGCATAAAGCTGTGATATGGAAAAAGATAGAAGAACGTTTATAAAAACAAAACACTTTTCTCTGAAAAGAGTAATAGACTCTATTCCTGACAAAACTGACAGCTGAAATGATGCTGGCTTTTCCATCACCAAACTAGCAACATGGAATAATATAAAATACATAAAAGGAAATTAAGAAATGTACTTGTAAAACACAAAATGAAAGAAGCTGCTAGTAGAAGAAATGAAACAAGGCCCGTTGTGAGAGACCTAGAGAAATTGAAAGGATAAAAAATGGTAATAGAAATAACGTTGCAAGAGAAATTTAAAATTCAGATACGATCTGAGTTCTCCCAAACAGGAAGCCACCAACACTTATTCAAGATAAAATAGAAGACAGAAATAGTCCAACACTTATTAAGGAATCTGAATCTGCAGTTATTGAAATCTCCAGACCTAGAGGATTCCTACATATTTAAAGACTTAAAACATCACCAGTTCTATGAAATTCTTTCCAACTAACAGGCAAAGGAATCAATCTGTGGTCAAATTATGGACTGTTGACTTTCAGGGCTCTATTAGAACACATATGTCATGCTTTAACAGAAAAACAAATCTACAGTAGTCAAATAAAGAATATATAAACTAAATAAAAGATTTCAATTGCAGCCAGGCGCCGGTGGCTCATGCCTGTTATCCTAGCTACTCAGAAGGCTGAGATCTGAGGGTCACAGTTTGAAGCCAGCCAGGGCAGGAAAGTCCTTGAGACTCTTATGTCCAATGAGCCACCAGAAAACTGGAAGTAAAGTTGTGGGTCAAAGTGATAGAGTGCTCAACTTGAGCCAAAGAGCTCAGGGGCAATGCCCAGCCCTGAGTTCAAACCCCATGTCTGACCAAAAAAAAAAAAATTACAATTATGAATGAAGTTCAGCTGGTCTTGCTATGATCAAGTTATCACTACTGCTAATAATAATAGCATAAATAGAAAGGTATAATGAACTGTGTGTCCTCTCAATCTATATATAAATAATCTCCTGACTACTGTTCAAAGTACTCGGGGCTAGTGCTTTTGTTTGATGCTCTTGAGCTTCTCTGTTGACCTTTGTTTTCGCTGAAGGAAGTCCATGCTTGCCAAAGATATTGGACCCAATGTGTCCGATGCACACAGGCCTCACCACACTTTCAAACGATGGCTTTTATCATACACATGACACAGCTTTGCCAGAGAAAAGATATGAGTGTGTGTCACTGCTGCAAAAAACTTTAGAGAAAGGACCTTCTCCCCCCTTCCCCCACCCTCCCAGTCCCACCCCCCACCTCTTACAAAATGGAACCTAAGACTAGGTCTGTTTTATTTCACGAAAACTTTGACATCCACAAGATATGCCTCACCATTGTCAGTCTTCATTGGCTTGTGGAAAGTGACAGAATGGAAAGATGGAAGGAAATCCAATAACTTTTCTGTTTTCTTTTTGAGCTTGCCAATTAACCAATCCCGGAACTCTGAGACTGAACTTTTCAGATTTGAAATATAAAGAGCCTATAGTTTACCTACTTTAAAAAAAAATTCACTATCAGTTGGAGCAGAATTGATCCTACATACATTTGTATAACAATATGCCAACAATATACATACATTTATATAACAATATGCCAACAACTGCCACGATTTGAGATAAAGAAATGGAAAGATCTGGTGATGTCCATTTTTGTTTGGTCCAAAATAAATAAATCTCTTATTACATGGGGATGTTACAATGGAAACAGATGGGAAAAATGTAAAGTCACATGCCTTTGTACTTGCTGACAAACGGTGGTGGAAAGTCTGTCCTATGGGGTCATTACAAAAGACTTCAATATGAAACCAGGTGACCTGAATTCTAGTCTTTTCTATGACACCGACAATGTGAGCTTTGTTAAACGCCACACAATTATTTTTTTTCTGCCTTACTTAACATTTCAGTCAATTTAAGGGGCTTGAACTCTCTATTCTCTAAGTACTTTTCTATTCTAAGAGAATATGGTTTTGATTCTCTTTTAATTACCCTGACCCAACGCTGATTGAAATATGCTAATAGTATGGTTCTTCGGTGCTTTCTCTAATGGATTTAGGAGAGGGGAAAAAAATAGACGGGCATAGGAATGCTACTGTGAAGAAAATATTTTAAGTGAACGTGGGAGAAATCTGAAGCCCATATTCAGTTTCAATTTTGGTGATTTCAGATCTCTTAATGGCTGCAAATAATGGAGGAGTACAAGGTGTACATTAGAGTGGGAACTTCACAAATGGCACTTGCCATACACTTGACAGGTGAAATTTGACATTTGATATGGTATTATTATTATTATTATTTTTTGTAAAGTTGGAATATATTCTTGAGGGATCAAGATCGGAACTACCTTTAATAGTCTACATTCTTCCATTTTGAAGTCAGTTTATTAAATATAAAGTTTTGAGAGGAAATTATTAGAAACCATGGATTCCTAATCTGACACATGACTGTAGATATTTGCTATTAAATGACAGCAAAGGGAGATATACCTGAGACTTCTGTCTAAATGCTAAGAATTGGAACGGAGCAAGATTTGTGCAGTCGGAATTCATCAGAACTTCATGGGCACCTACTGTTGGAACAATATGCAACAAAAAGTCAAATCTCTTTGGAGTGAAGGTTTATGTTGTCTAATGATAATCTTATTAAAAATGAAAATATAAGCCAATATGAATTGGATTACAGTCCCTTAGGCTACTTATTATAAATTATATTAATGGGAGGTCAGGGTGTTCTCTTATTAAGAAGACACCATTTGAACATATTCATTTAAGAAGGGGGAGAGTTAGTTATGAAGATGTTTCAAGAAAGTTCTAGACAGGGAGAGTAACTCATGCAAATTTATAACCATAGGAAAATACCTAGTTCATTTGTTGACCTTTCAGAGTACCAGAATACCTAGAATGGAATAATCAAACAGAGGAGATGACTTCTAACAAAGCTTCCAACCAGGCATTGGAGGATCAGGTCTGTGATCCTAGCTACTCAGGAGGCTGAGGTCTAAGATTCAGGGTTCAAAGCCAGCCCGGGTAGGAAAGTTCTTAAGATACTTATCAGTAAATTAGCAGCAAAAAGCTAGAAGTGGAGCTTGGCTCAAGCAGTAGAAATTAACCTTTAACAAAAACAAAAAATAGTCAGGGATAGAATCCAGGCCCTGATTTTTAACCCTAGGACCAGCACACACACACACACACACACACACACACACACACACACACACAATCAGCATAATAGACTTACCTGCACAGCTACGATTATTGTGGTACTATTTATAATAGTCAACTTATAGACTTAAACTAGGAGCCCATCAAGAGATGTACAGATAAATAAAACATGGTATACACACAATATAGTCTCATTCCACCATAAGAAAAAAAAGGAAGTGTGGCATTTCCAGGGGAAAACAGGATGGAACTGGAGATCAGCATGTTAAGTGACCTAACTCACAATGAAAAAGGCGGACATGACCTATCTTCTCCCCTGTATAGAGTGCAGATTGTAAACAAAACATGGAAACGGGAAGGCGACAATTTGGGCAGGTGAAGGGACCAGTGGGAGAGTAAATATGATCAAAACACATTGTTTACACATATGAAAGTGTCATAGTGAATGGACCGAAGAGATATAAGAAAGAAAAGGGAAGTCAGTAGAGTTACACCACTGAGTAGGCATCTAATGACGGAGTCTACTCTCCAAGTAGGGGGCGGGGGTCTGATATGAACATGTATGTCTCACTGATGATAGAGATGCTGGTGCATGTATGTTTGATTGGTGGTGGAGGTGCATGTATGTTGGTTGCAGTGATGGAGGAGGTGAACAGATGTATGTTTAACTGAGGGTAGATGTACACATACGTATGCTTCATTGATGGTAGAGATGAACATATGTCTGTTTCATTGATGGTAGAGGTAGCTATCTGTTTGACTGATGGTAGATACACATGCATGTTTTGTGGATGGTGGAGGTGCACGTGTGTATCTTCGATGGTGGAGGCATGACCACAGGTGAACCGTGGAAGCCAGGATATATGCCTCACCCATCATCTGTCAGCCACTTCATCAAGGGCCAAGGATCTGAAGAGGAGACAGTTGTAAGAACACAATCACCACCGCAATACCTCACGTGCTGAATTGTGTGACAGAAAGCTTCAGAAGGGAAACCAAGTCCAGCTGAGGTCTCGAGCCTGGGCAAGGGTGAGCTGGGAAGAGCGTGTGGGTCGCTGGCCCAGGCAGAGCAAGAGGAGGGGAAGGTGTGGGTCAGCGGTGAACACGATGCTACATTGCAGGAACGTGCCAACGGAGGTGGGTGGGACAGGACAGGGCAGGAGGAGGAGGGGCAGGCGAAGGTCAGGAGATATAGGTCCCTCTCTGTCTTGTGAAGGAGTGTGGCCACAGCAGCGGGGCAGTTACAGCAGCAGTGAGTAGACTTAACGGTAGCTTGTATTCGAGTGACGCGTCTTACCACCACCTGCCATGACTTACACCTGTGTCGGATGGGATGATGGGTTGTACTAGACACCGCTCCAGGCCCCGTGCACGCTTGTCACACCGCCTGATCATCTGTCAGCAGCTCCATCAACCAGACACTGCTACCACCAGTATCACAGATGTCAGCCCATGAACAGGGCGGCGTGGAAGGCGCAGGGTGGATGAGGCACTGCCGGCAAGGACTCTTAGTGGGTTCTTGCCTGACTGAGATGCTCTGGGCTGCTATGACAGAATCCTGTAGAATATAGAGAGCAAAAACTGGTTTCTTACAGTTCTAGAGACTGGGAGGATCCTAGATAAAGGAGCCAGAATTCAGTCACAGGAGACACTCCTGGTGATGCACAGCGGAAGGAACAGGGGCACCCTAGCTAACCGTGCAGAGGACCGGTTGATTAACTAATTAATCTAGGTTGCTACTGGGGCTCAAACTCAGGAGTACTGTGAGAGACCAGGATGGGGCTGAATGAGGCACCCTGGTGCTTGATTGTTCCAGAAGATAGGGGTGACATTGATCGAAATGCTTCATATTCATAAACTGACCTGATGATGTGAAGCCATATTGTGTAACAACTTTAAGAATAATAATAACAATAATAAAAAACAAGCAGTACTAGAAGGCTCAGGGCTGGGTTGAAGACAGAGAGAAAGACCCACTGTAAAAGCCTTCAACTACCAAGGATGGATGTCTATCACATGGTTGAAGAGAGAGAAGATGATGACATCAATTCTCAGAGTAGCTGGGAATATTCCCAATAATTAAAGGATTTAGATTGAAAAAAATGCATGAAGTTGATGTTAAAGAACAACAATTAATGACAAGTAGGATGTGTTTTTGGTTTGGGTTTTATTTGTTGGTGATGGTGGTCATGGTCATGGGGCTTGAACTCAGGGCCTGGGCGCTGTCCCTGAGCTCTTCTGCTCTAGAACTTTGAGCCACAGCACCACCTTTGGTTTTCTGGTGGTGAATTGGAGATAGGAGTCTCACAGACTTTCATGCCCAGGCTGGCTTGGTACCACCATCCTCAGATCTCAGCCTCCTGAGTAGCCAGGATGACAGGTGTGAGCCACCAGTGTCGGCTCAGGTTTGATTTTTAATCTCAGTCAAGGGTGTGGGTGGCCAGTTTCACTAATCACACCACTAGGTGCTGAGTGAAAAGGAATGACTGTGTACAGAAACAGCAGGCTGACGCTGGAGCTCTAAGGAGCATGGGGAGCGTTTTCTGCCTGAACCACAGCCTAAAGGACCCCGCTCACTAGATGTAGTAGGAATGAAGAGCCATGATCACCTGTGGCCAATTTTTTAATTGATGATAAGATGTCAGCAAATGTTATCATTTGCAAAATATCCATGTGTCAACAGAAAAAAAAAAAACACAAAGCAACCAGTGTCCTGTCGGCCTCACGCCAAATGGTAGAATATGGACAAAATAAGACACTCAGATAAAATGTAACTCACTAATTTAAAAACATGATAGCTGCCAACTTCACATTAACTGAAACCAGGAAATGTAATGCCTTAAGATAAAAAAAAAAGGTGAAACCAAGGCTACACAAACATTTGAGAAACATAATGAATAGGTAATAAGGCAGGATTAGGCCGGTGAGCTCCAGAAACACGTATTGTTTTATTCTTAGCTGGAAACACAATGCCAGCACTGCTATCCATATCAGCAGGGTATTAATTAGTTCCTTTCCTTTATTTAAAAATTAAAATCATCTTTCCTGTGGAAAAATCAGGGCCACGCTCCTAATTTCTACTCTTTTGTGAAGTTCTCTTCTTCCCAACTTATAAACAAAGGAAGAACTTAGAGGCCAGCCTGTAAGCTCTCTCTTGAGTTAGCGCTACAGCCCGTGTTCATTGGGCAAGGAGAATTAATGAGATAAGTTTGCAGCTGCCAGAAACAACATGCTATTTCGTGATATGTTCAGCTTCACACCCCATTCAGGCCATTTAGGTGGTAACAGGGTGATGTGAGTCGATAGGCTGTTAAAAATTCTTCATTAAGTCTTCACTCCTTAGGAATGCCTTCATTTCATTGGCTATTTCAGAGCCAATTCTGCAGTGTATTAAGTTTCGTATCACACTACTTAGGTGAGGGCTTGATTGGGAAACAAAGAAAAATAATAGAAAAAGCAAAAAGGAATACAATGCCCCGTTGTGAGAGAAGAGGAGAAAGAGGATCGTTAAGTCTGTCTTCCTCAGGCCCATTTTCCTCCAGGAAGGTCAAACTACTTCATTTGCTCTCTTTCTCCTCCTTTAAATGTAGAACGTACCCTCCACAGATTGGCAATTCACTTAAACCTTGTTCTCCTCTCCCTTTATAATTCCTTCTGAAATGCACGATTCATTCGTTATGATTATTGCCTGTTGGCAAATAGTTTTTATTTCACACTTGAAACTGAAAGTCCTTGGGGCCAGGGTCATTGTTTTGATTCTTGATGTGTCCATGGGCCTAGCATATCTAGGATGCAATGACGATCTACTGAATAAATGAGAGTTTTTAAGCTTACACAATTCATATATGAACCTCAGAGAAGGAGATTCACATCCAATACTGACAACAAGTGGCTTGCTCAGCGAATATTTCACAATGGACCTGATTCACAGGGTTTTCTCACACATCTTTTTTTAAAATTATTATTCTTTAATGGATGTGTGAACACCAGGTATTTCTTGTGATGACTGGTTTTCCCTACATATGGCGTACCCAAATAAGAAAGGTGTAAAATCTTGATCTGATAGAATTGACTCGATGAAAAACCAACTTTTAATCCTGCCACATCCCACTCATGTCAAACAAATATCTAACAGCAAAACTCCACCGCAACCAATTAATGCAGATGGTGACAATTAATTCTTTGGTAGTGCTCGCACACTGGTAGGTGAGTAAACATTTGCTTTGTACCTAACGTGAATTTAGAACTGAATTAATATTTGACGTTGCAGGTTCAATGCTTGGGCATTACTGCTTTCTATCTTCAATCAAGCTTACATTTCAGGACAAGCGTCTAATCTGCATAAGCTGTGGGTATCATAAAGAAGAAAGGAGGTAACTGGGTGTTGAATTATCTGGATATAATAAATGGGAACATCACTGGTTAATCAGTAAAAATACAGGCGTGAAGATCAAGTTGGAGAGAAGATATCAGATGCTCTGGTTTGGGCAGGTTAAATTTTGAATAAATATGGGTGGAGAAATCAGGCATGTGGAAATACAAAAATAGAGGCACATGTGAAAGAATGATACTTCTGCCCACAGTGTGCTAGCTGGAGGAGAAGATATACAGTAGAAAAGATGGAAGAGAACTAATCATGATTCCCAGAGTCAGCCTGAGCTCAGAAACAATAAAGACTGAAAAGGGCATGTTAGCTGGGCTGTGGTACTGCAGCCTGTAACCACAGCTAGGAGGTAAGGTCGAGGCTGGAGGATGGATGGGGAGTTTAAGGGGGATCTAGGCCACCGAGCAAGATTCCATGTTAGCTGGGCACCAGTAGCTTACCTCTGGGAGCGTAGCTACTTAGTATAAGGGTTCAAAACCAGCCCTGGGGCAGGAAAGTCCATGAGAGTTTTTAAACTCCAATTAACCAACAGAATAAAGCTGGAAATTGTGGTGGGCTTCAGGTGGTAGAGCATCAGCCTTGAAATAAGGTAAATCCGGGCTCTGAGTTCAAGCCCCAGTACTAGAAAGACTCAATCTCTTTTCAAAATAAAAAAAGAAAGAAAAGAAAATTAAAAATATTACATTTGGGTTAGTGTTTAAGCACTTAGGAGTGACTTCCGTTGTAATCTGTCCGTGAGCTTAGCTAGTATGGATAGAAAATTGACATTAGCGATGATCTGTGGGGTCACGGGTGACATAAACCCACTTCCTTCATTTTCTTTACTGACAAGTAAATACTCTCTTTGCTTGTATGTGAGGCTCTGCCTTCATCCGAAAGCTTAGTGAAAGAAATATCCCGAGAGTTAATGCTTTTCCCTCAGCACCTAGATGGCAGAGTCACTGGGGACTAGCAGACGCCATACGTCTATTTGCAAAATATGTAACCCAGGTAATCATTCACATTGGGCCGTCGCTCGCAAATCATTCCACAACAACAAATCCAACACCAGGTCTCCCAAAGCTAGCAGAATGTAAAGAATAAAGTCGACATGTCTACCCGGTCTTTCAAGTTCAACTCTGAGGCTAAGAGAAGGAAGAGCAACTTTTGGCATTAAAAAAAACAATCAATCAATCAGGGAGGTGATTATAGGAAACAAAGTCCATATATATTTTTTAACTACCAAGGGAAATCACTCATTGGAGTCCCTTCTTATATCTCCCTGTGGTTTCATAGTTTTGCTTGTTGCTTGTTGTTTTCTTGAATGTCATGATATTTCAAGTTAATTTTCTAAATTTCCATGAACACAAATGAAAGAAAGCAGATAATCCTGATAGCAATTTTTTTTCTTTGTCACCTTTTCAAATTTGAATTCATGCACGTTAAGGGAAGGCTATTGTAGACAGAGATTGATGGCGTAGCTCATGGGGACATTTTTTTCTTCTTCATCTTCCGGTTTTGAGTCCTTGGCAAACAGATTGTCATAGCTCTGATGGTAAACACGGCAGATGGGAGTAATTACCTGGGTGACAAGTCCTCAGACCCACCTAAATTAATATTTTTCTGCAAACAATGTATGCCGATTATCATAAAATTAAGTGACGCTCACAGAAATGGACTGCAGTCTCTGATTTTTTTTTCAGAATGTATTGGTAGCTCCATTTTGCTCTCTTTAAAAAAAATTTTGTTGTGAAAATACCATATAGAGGGGTTACAATTACATGGGCAAGGTAATGAGTACATTTCTTATCAAGCATTGTTGCCCCCTCCTTTGTTTCCCCTTCCCATCCCTTCCTTTCTTCCTTCCCCCCTCACCTCCCCATTTTGCTCTTATAAGGACTGTCTTCCTCTTCCTAAACATGTTCCTGAAGGTAGCAGTCCTATAGAAGGAAAGCAGATTTTGTTTGTAACGCTACAGTTTACCCTGAACTCAGTGATTATCTTCTTTTGTTTGGCAAGAATAAAATGAATAGGTTATCTATTTGTAGAAATTCATCCCAAACTCAACCTTCCAAGGAGCAATCAGTTAACTTTTACAGAAAAACTTCCAATCAACAAACAATGTATCACTTACACTGTGGTTATTAATTCTATATAGCATCTCATGGTAAAAGGCTATTTAAAAAAAATAACAGCATCAAATTCCCTCAAACCTAGTTTACTCTGGATTGACAGAAAGGTCATCATTTCATAGGGCTTAAAGAGTCCTTCCATGCATCCTGTCTTCTATTTTCTAGATTTTATTTCCAGAACCTTTGCACCTGTACAAAGCCAAATGATGCTTAAAGCAGGATTTGCACTAATTAATGCGTTGGGTAAGAAGGGGCCTGTGTCTTAATGTAGCACTATTTTTGGTCCAACAATGATAAGAAGCAAGGGAAGGTCTCACCTTGGAAGGATCATCCATTAGCAGTGTTCTGCCTACACCAACACCTCTGTCTAAATGATGGATTCGTCTCCCTTTCTTGTTTGATGACCAGGGAGCAGAGTACCAAGTTCAAGGAAAGGAATCTTGGATCCTTTTTCATTCTCTTTTTTTCCCCACTTTAGAATATGGGTGCTAAATCTAAGAACCACTTGCTGATGTTTTCCCAACATCACACCCCCTCCACCTCTCCACACGTACGCACACACACCTGCATACTCACTTCTATGAAGTCCAGTGTACACATCCTTTCATCTTTAAGCATTCCTATATAGCAGTCTGCATGCAACAAGCAGAACAAAAACGCAGAATTCTTTTGCTTTAAAAAAAAAAAGCTTTCAAAGGGATTCCGTAGCATGTATAAACTGCGAGTTAAAATTCATATTTCCTTCCCCTTTTCCTTTTTCTTTTCCTTCATCAACTTTCCAGCTCCCCCTGCCCCAACCATGGTATAGAATGACAACAAATTCTTCTGACATATTGTCAACTTTCACCTTAAATTTGGATTCAAGAAAGGTTAAGAACTATAGCTGCTTTCATTATAACTGGCACCATCCCAGCTCTGTATAGAGCTATTAAACTATGGTATATGTTTTACTAGCTATGCAGCCAGCTGAAGATAGGGTGGGCAAAGAAGAAGGATGGACGTTGTTTTCCTCTTTCAACCATCTCCATAGCGAAATATTTAGAGCACCATTCCTAAAATGTGCTATGCAGGTAAAACATTCTGTTCATTAATAATTGTCTCAGAAATGCACTATTTCAGACTTTCCTCCTTGGTTGCAAAATCTCTATCAACTCATTCAAGCTACAGGGGTACTATTTAGCAAATGTGTGCTTCCATCAAGCAGCTAAGTAATGCAAAAAAATAATCCTACAGATGTAGCACAGGAAAAGAATGTCACAGAATAATGCTCTAATTTCAGTCAAAACTTTCTATTTTTCTGCTGCTAAATATTTAATAATTGTCTTTGCTTCACACACTTGTTATTCTCTCCCCTACCCTGGTTCTATCATTTTTGAAGAGAACATTTAGTAAGGTAGTAAGAGTTGAGTTCTTTTTATTAAAAAGTGTTTTAGAAGAGGACAGGACACTAACTCCCTATAGGATCAAATCAAATTAGCACCTCTCAGCATCTCTCCTTTTTCTCTCTCCCCATCTCTCTATGATGTACTGGGTCCTGAATTCAGGGCCTAGGCACTGACCCTGAACTTTTTCTCTAGAGGCTGGTGCTCTAACATTCGAGTCAAAACTCCACTTTTGGCTTTCTTCTGGTTAATGGAAAATAAGAGTCTCACAGACTTTATTTGCAAACTGGCTTCAAACAATAATCCTCACATTCCCAGCCTCTTGAGTAGCTAGGATTACAAGCGTGAACTACAGGCTGCCAGCTTCAGCATCATTTCTGATGAGGTCATTTCTACCCTACTTCACTTTAGGCATTACTCACTCTACTTCATGTGAAAACATGTAATGGCTGAATAATCTGAATAATGATACTAGAATGAAGCTTTTTGGGGTTAATAAAGATGTAAACCAGTTTAATGTTTAAATTAGGCTCCTTGGAACATATTAAAATAATGTAATAGTTTTAATAATGAAAATTACCTGTCAGCCTGGTTGCTACCTTAATCATCCTCAAAGTTCTAATTTGTCAATTAAAATGTCAATTGGAAATGCTAAACACATGAAAAAATACATTAAAACATGTTACTTGAGCTAACACATTTTTCCATATTAACAGGTTTTATTTTTTAAAACAAAGCCGGGGATTTTTTGGACTGGTTGAAAGACAGTGCATTTGGAAGTGTGAATCTCTCTTGTGTCCAGTTTTAAATGTCAAACAAGAAGCAGATTTTCCCAGAGTTTTTTTTTTCCTAATCCTATGATACTCTAGAGGGCTTTGCCTCCCATCCCAGACAGAAGAGTTTGCATTACATTTAAAAATCTATTCACACAGTTCAGGAAGGAACAGATAAATTCAGTAGGAAAATAGTATACTGTGAAACATTGATATATCTTAGCTCACCATGTTCTGGAGATTTATTTGGGACCAGGTAAAATTATCTACATTTACTCAGTAAGTTATAATCAATCACAATGACCAATTATTTTGACACAGTTGTGGTCTACATGAACACTTTCCAGGGAACTTCTGACAGCAACACGTGATATTATCTTCCTGGCTCCCCTTACTTCCAATTTCTTAGAAAGTCTCCCTGTCCTCTTTCTTCAGTTACATATGGAGCAATCTGTCTTGCCTATACAATGAAGCACTGACAATGTGCAAATGAATGGAGACCCGGCCTGGGTGTGGGAACTCATCTGGCCAATTAAAATCATCCTCACAGATGCCAACAGCTGATAGGCCAAAGGGTTCTCAGGAGACTAAGACTAGGTCCATCAAAATGCTAGGTCAGGACTTGAGAAGGAATTATGTGATTTTAATTTGAATATAACTGCTACCCTTAATACAATATTAATTAATTACCAAGTTTGGCCTAATACCTATCTGCACAGCCGATTTGTTTTTATAATACTTTGTCCCCAGCAGACACACAAAACATACTATGTCTCCCTTTACTATTTATTTATTTATTTTTGGTAGTTGGGAAAGTAAAGAAGGCAGACTTCACATCTAGAATCCTCTGTCTGTAAGTCATCAGCATCCTCAAATAGCCCATTTGGTAAAGGAGAAGCTTGAGGTGTTTCTAAAAATGGCTGTGCATAATTTCTACTCTTAGCTATCTTTATTGAGTTGTTTTTGGGGTAGAGCCAACACATACGCTTTTCAGCCACCTCCCCAGATTATTCTGTTGCCTGGAGTCTGGGGACCCTATTTTGTTAAAAACAATGCTTTAGAGTAATGTAGATGTTAACTGCCTTCATTACACCTGAAGGATTCTACCACAGTCCCTCACCAGATGCCTGCTGCCTAAGGCTTGGCTGAACTGAAATATTCCAGGGAGAGCTGAGTTCAGTTCCCTTGGCTTCCTTAAGATACTAGGCAATTAAATGATTAGCCAAACACTGAACATGACAATGAGAAAAAGAGCAAAGAGCGCATCCTCTGTTTTTTTGTTCCTTCAGCAAACCCGAGTCAGTATTGTTGGCTCATCAAAAGAGAGCTGATTCTAAGGAGTACAGTCTCCAACCTCCCATGTTTCTCAAGAACAAAGTGGCTAAGGGTGTTCCATAGGAATCCATCTTCATTTACTGGTCTAGATCACTTCATTTATGGGAGCCAACGGAGACTACAAAAGCTGCCATGTCACTAAAGAAAGAAGCCCCAAAGAATGGCCCACGACAATTCTAAGCAGTGCCAGGTGCTGCAAGAATAAATCTAGAACACCAACTCCAAGAGAGGTTTTACAGCTTCAGAAATGGGTCTGGCTGCAGGTTCACAAAACTTATATGATGGATGGTGAGTGGAGGTTAGATCTTTCTCTGGAAGTTAGGATTCGTGGTTCATCTTAAAGTGCTGGTGTGTGTAGTTTTCCACTTTTAACATACTTGTTAATGAAACTGAGAAAATGCAAGGAGAATTAAAGGAAGCTGAAAAATGACTCCATCTCAGCCATCCACATACAGGTCCTTATCACTATTTTTTTAAATAATATTTCCTAGAAGTCATTTTTACTGTGACTAGATACCTATGAATGCTATTTTATGCCTTAATACTTAAATAGATTTCTCTGTTTTTTCCCATTTAACTGAATAGTCCTTAAAAGTTGATAATAGTTTTGCTGTAATCTGTGTGGTTAATAATATCTGTACAAATGTATATATAGTATACTGTCATATTTATGATGTAATGTATACTTCTCTATGATACAATTACATAGTATATCTTATATTAGATCAATATGTATTGATTTTTTTACAAATCAAATATTATATATAGTCATCTTGTAAGGTTGGATTTTATGAATATTTCAATTTTACACAATATTATTAATGATAATACCAGCGGCCTATTATTTTGCCATGTACCATGCCTAATTTGCTTGTATTTCTTATCTGATGAAACAAAGTTATATAGGACAGAATATACAGCATAGAATTTGATTAGAAATAGGGTCATGTTACATGAACAGGTGAAGACAGGCTCAAAGTTTCCATGAAATTAAATTGGAGGAGATTTAGTCCTGCAACAATAAAGTAAGCCATTCCACATAAAACGGTCCCTACCTAAGCAAAAATCGAGTGCTGTGGTATTTAACATCAGGATAAATTTTTAAGAGGGCAAAGATACAATATTCTCATTTCCTTTCTTTTTTGGTAAATATATAGTGAATTTTATTTTATATATTTTTTATATATTTATATATTTTTTGTTAGTCATGGGGCTTGAACTCAGAGCCTGGGAGCTGTTGCTGAGCTCTTTTGCTCAAGTCCAGCCCTCTACCGCGTTAAGCCAGTGCTCCATTTCTAGTTTACTGGTGTGGTGGCTTTGGAACGCGGTCCTCAGATATCATGCCACCTGAGTAGCTAAGATTACAGGTGTAGTTCCAGCTTTTTGCTGATTCATTGGAGGTAAGAGTTTCACAGCCTTTCCATCCCAGGGCTGGCTTTGAACCATGGTGCTCAGATCTCAGCCTCCTGAGTAGCTAGAAGGACAGGTGTGAACCACCGGCACCCAAACTTAATGACTTATTGTTAAGCCTATTGGAAATTGTCACCTGACTTCCTTCTGGCCAAATTCTCTGTTACCTCACTAGGTTTAAGAGCAAAGGGAAGAGAAGAAGAAAAAAAAGAAATGATCATTTTTTTTGTAATAAAGAACTTCAGAATTAACAAAGGCAAAAAGAAGAATGAAAATAGCTAATTTCCTTCCAACTTCTGTCGTGTTTTCTTTGTCGGAGCTCTAAGTAAGATGGGGAAAGAGCTGGAGAGGAGCTATGGGTAGAACGTGGGCAGGGAGGGAACACAGCAGGTGCTATCCAGCAGGCTGAGAGATCTTTGAAGAGGAGGAAAGACCTGCTCTGCTCCTTGCATAACAAGGATGAAGCTTTCATCTTTGCAATCCTCTCCCGCATCCGTCTCAGACGCCCCCTGCACCTGTACAGAACGCTCGGTGTGGGGGCCGTGCCCCAAGTGAACTCCCGCGGGCACCAGTGGACGGGTGGAAATCTTCACGGACTCCAGGACAGGGCTCGTGGCTTACCTCTCACATTCTGGGGGAGAGAAAGACCCCCAACTCAGTGACCCTGTACTCTGGTGTTAAACAGACCCTCTTCACAAAAAATCAGAAAAGGGAAGAGGAGTCTAGAAGGATGAATTGGGTCCACGAGCCAGCTTCATTCCCCACCTTATTTTTCTAAAGTAACTTTGAGGCCTTTGGAATGGAACAATGCTCTTTCTTAACTTGAAGAAATTATGGTTGGAGTGGGTTAGAGTTGTATTATATATATATATATATATATATATATATATATATATATATATATATTCCTTTTTACTCTTTCTTTGAAACCAGAAATTGCCTTTACATGGTGATTTCTACCTGCCCAAGTAGTCCTAAAACCACTAAGAAAATACTTATATGTATAAAATTGCTACCTTGGGTTTGATCAATTATGGAAGAAAAGCTATCATTCCCATGCCCTTAAAAATGACATTTTTTTTTGCCAACTCCCTCACAGAGAGCGTGCCCCAGGGGATTCTGGGAGACTCAGAAGTAAAAATTACCCCCGTTCATTTCTCAAAATCTTAGAGGTATAAGAGAAGTATTCCTTAAGTCACTTTGCCAAAAATTTCAAAAATAATCTGTGTTGGCTTTGTAGTTATGAAATAATGCACAGTCTCTCTCTTTCCCTTCTGGCCAGGAGTACATTTATTTCTGATGTAAGACGTAGCCTTAAGCATGGTGACTATTCTTGTCAAAGGGTAAAAGATAAAAAGAAAAATGAAAGACAGAATAAAGAAAAAAGAAGGACTTTGTATGTTTTACTAAAGTAAATGAATTCAGGTTGGGGTTAAATGGTGAAGAGAGGGCAGGAAGTTTATAAGGGAAAAAGAGGAAGAGGATATAAACTGAATAATAATACATACTATCTTTTATATCTGGACTTGATAAGAAGATATTGAAGATAGACTATCAGGATGTTTAGTTCCTTTCAATGAACTCTTACATTTTAAAAGAAAAGTTAAGGATATTCCAGTTGGAGTAGAGTGTAAATATGATATAATTCACTATTCATCAAGACACTTTCTATAGAAAGCCAGTTCAACCACACAACCAGTTGTTAACAAGAAAATATAACACAACAGTTTTTCTTTTTCAATAGATGAGGAAATAGTAGCATCTTCCTGTTTGGAGAGAATCAAATATGCAAAGCTAAAAAGTCCTGTGAGGAATTCTAAAGAAAACAAACACAAACATTTCACCTTCTCCAAGTAATCACCAAACCTACTTCTTAATGGAATAGGTTTTGCATCAAACACCAAAGAACAATGATTGCAATGTGCAACATGGTTCGATGGACAGTAAACCTGAGTAATATCATCATTAATAGATGCAGTTGTTACCATGTTATGCTCCCAAGCATAATTACAAGAGTGTTTAAACATGTTAATCAGGTTACCTAGGTTAAAATTTTCATGTCTCAGAATGGCCAAATGACTAAGGATGTGCTTTCATGTTTGGAAAACTATCCCTTACACAACCTGAGGATAATTGGCAGCAGAACTGTTAAACCTCTATATCCTTCTTTAGACACGGGCCCGTAATCCTAGCTGCTTGGGAGGCTGAGATCTGCAATTTGAAACCAGCCCAGGCAGAAAAACTGGCGAGACTCCATCTCCAAAATCAGCAGCGAAATGCTGGTCTGGAGGTCGGATTCAAATGTGAGAAGGTGGCTTGACCAAGTATACAGACCTGAGCTCAGACCCCAAACCTGGCAACAATCAATTAAAACAAAAAAAACCCCACAAACTTTCAGTAGCTCGTTAAGTAGAAAGTGAAGACATTCAAAGGAACTTCTGTGAGCTTTAATAATAATCATCTCTCTCAATGTTTTGTAGTTAGCTATAAAGCAAATCTTGAAAGAGGTGAATTAAATCTTTCAAGATGTGTTAAGCTATCAGATTTACTTACTTATTTATTTATTCATTCATTTGCTTTGGGTAGAAATAAAATATGTCAGCCGCCGAATTCTAGGTCCACATAAGAATAGGAAAAGGAAGCCAGACGGCGCTTGCATTCTTTTAAGTGAGAATAAATCATTTATTACATGGTGTTGCCAATTGAGTAAGAAATGCACATTTTTAAAAAAAATCACAAATGTGGGATACTTTTAAGCCGGTTACTAGGTCCCTACTCTTCTGTGTGATTCCATGGAAGGGGGAGGGAATCTCTGAAAACCATGTGAGGGAAAGAGATGTTTGGGTTGATAAACTGGAGCCAGGCTCTGGTGGCTCACATCTGTCATCCCAGCTACTGAGGAGGCTGAGATCTGAGGATTACAATTTAAAGCCAGCCCCGGGACAGAAAAGTCTATAATACTCTACTCTTAACTCCACTAGACTATCCCCTACCCCCTCTAAAAGAAATGCCAGAAGTGAAGCTGTGGCTCAAGTGGTAAAAGGCTAGCTACAGTGTTGGAGAGGAGCTCAGGGACAGTGCCCAAGCTCCGAGTTCGAGTCCTAGGAATGTCCCACACAACCTCCACCCCCTCCCCCACCAAATCCTGAAAACAGACCAGGTTTCTTGAACATTCTAGGCCTGTGACTGCTCATTTGGCTGTCATCTGTATTAATGGATAAATGTTTTAGCAATTGATTTTGTTTCCATTTCCTCCATAGGAGTAAATCTCAAACGTCACCATTGCTTTGATTTTCGCTACTGACGTTTGCGTCCTTGCAATTTGGACATTCTTAATTATCTCCCCATCCATGTTTTGGCCAAAAAAAAAAGTTTTGTCTTTTGACCAAACAGTCCAATTTTTAAAATCATTTTGTTTATCTTCTACTAACCATTGACGACATGCAGTTATAAAACACAATAAAATCAATAGAAAATCTAATCTCTCTCAAAGATGGAAATTCTTAGTCCTCGGCAGTGCAGAAGAATCTATGGCTAACTAATGAGTTGTTATTTATCTGTGTGTGATTTACTGGCCACTTCATATAAATCCCTGTCTTCAAGCTCCTGACACATGTGGAGAAGGCGTACTGCTATTATTGTACCCATACTACAAAAGAAAATATTGACCAGGAGGAAAAAAGTACAGTTTTCCCACTTTCCCTACTCACACACAATAGTGTGTAGAAGCTGGACTCCAAAGCCTGAACTAGCACACATTTTCCTACACACACTGGCTTTCAGAGACTACATGGCGGGTCACCGTTGTGGCTTGGTTTGGTTTGGTTTTGTCAGTCACGAGGCTTCAACTCAGAGCCGGGGTGCTGTCCCTGAGCTTTCTCACTCAAGACTTAGTGCTCTGCCACTTTGAGCCACAGCACCACTTCTGATATTCTGGTACGTAACTGGAGATAAGAGTCTCACAGACGTTTGTGCCCAGGCTGGCTTCAAGCGGTAATCCCAACATCTCAGCTTCATGAGTAGTTAGGATTACAGGTGTGAGCATGGCATGAATATACTTCTTTTTTTTTTTTGAGGCCTTCTAGAACTTTGCTTACATTAAAGTTAGAAATTGAGGGTAGGAGACAAACGTTGGGACGAAGTGGAAAAACTTGGTAGGAATTTTAGGGTAACTCGACCCAGAGTTTCTGGGTCCACAGCATCAACTTTTTAAAACCTTTTTCACGTGGAATTCTATGTGGCATCTTGCTTTCCCTCACCCAGCCTACCCCATTCGAATGAAGACTGCAGCCATGAAAAGACTGGAGCTCTCAAATCATTCCGTTGGCTCCATGGCTTTTTTTTTTTAATTTTATTTTATTTGTGAAGATACTGTACAGAGGGGTTACAATTACATGGGCAGGATAATGCGTACATTTCTTACCAAGCATTGCAGCCTCCTCCTTTTGTTTACCCTTCACATCCCTTCCCAGCCTCCCCCCTCCCCCCCAATCCCAATCCTTCTCCTTCCCCCCCTTCCCCCCCACCCCCTGCACCGACGTTGTAAAGCTCGTTTTGGACATGACAACTTGTACTTCTCATTGTTGCATCAGATCCACCTGTATCTTTAAACAACTGGTTTTTCCCCATCTCCTCCTCAAGTTATACTGACATCAAATATAGTGAAAGCAGGGGTTATACTGTGGGGGAGGGACATACAAAGCAACAAAGAGATAATCTTATAAATGCATTAGAAACACATGCATGAAAGAAAAAAAACATTAAAATACATATCTAAGGGTTCATTTTCCTGACATCACATTATCTGACCTTTTCCGCTTGACTCATACATATACTAGATATTGCAAAAAGACAGAACTCCCCTATGACCCAGCAATCCCACTTTTGGGCATTTACCCAAATGTTTACAAACAAGACCACACTAAAGCTACCAGCACAACAATGTTTATTGCAGCATTATTTACCATAGCTAAGATATGGAACCAACCCAGATGCCCCTCAGTAGATGAATGGATCAAGAAAATGTGGTATATATACACAATGGAATTCTATGCCGCCATCAGAAAGAATGACATTGCCCCATTTGTTAGGAAATGGAAAAACTTGGAAAAAATTATATTAAGTGAAGTAAGCCAGGCCCAAAGAAACATAGGTCCCATGGTTTCCCTTATTGCAATATCTAGTATATTAATGCTGTAACCGGGACTAACTACATAGCCAGAATATTCACCATGGAGCAGTTACTTATAGATAGCCACAGTTACTCTTCTGGAGTAATGATATACTGAAAGATCTACGTATATAATAGAGTTTATTGGCTGAAGTATGGTATATGCAAGGAAGAATTCTCCTTTGAACAGCTTGCCTACAGCTTAACAAAAGGAAGACCAAGCTGTTGGAATCTGCAGTGTCAGGAGGCGGTGAGGTCAAAGGGAGAGAGGTAGATGAATGAAGGGGGGAAGGGCATGAGAACACAGGCGTAATATTGAAGGTATGTAAGTGCAAAATGCAGTGGAAAAGTGAAGGGATGGGTTGGGAGAGAAGGGTGAGAACAATGGAAGAGGTGACATTGATGAAGGTCGTAAACTGATGTTGAATTGAAACCCCTTTGTGCACTTAAAGATAATACATTACAAATACATAAATGCTCGTTTCTTTCCCGTAAAACACTCTGAACAAACTGGAGTCTTCATCTTTTTAAGCCCTGTAAAACAAGAACCCTCTAGTAATATTTTACATCGAGGAAAAAAAGAAAAAAAAATGTTCCAGCTAGATATAAATATTAAAATCAAGTAGAACTTCGACGCGAGCATCACAAACATCGATACCAAACACATATGAATGCACACTTTTGCATTTAGCCAGTGTGTTCTCTTGGAATCAGTTCCACGGAAAATGGAGATGAGAGAGGCCAGGCCCTCGCAGGATTTATGATTTACTAAGTGGTATTAAGCTCCTATGAGGAAGGACACATATGGAGTGGCTTTTTATTCAAAATTTTGTTTCCTATACCAGAGTTCATCAAGCTGTTTCGTATTTATTTTTCTGATTAATGATATGTCAGAATTCTAATTCGAGTACCAATTTATTGCACGTTGGCAAGTGTAGCGGGAGAAAGCAATGCAGACAACGGGGTAAAATTGATTTTTATCCATCTTCTTTGAATTCCAGTAAATGTTTCCCAAATGTGCTTTTATTCTTTTTTGCGGCAACCCAACTAAACATTATCGTCTTACTTCTCTCCACTATTAATTATGATGTTACTTCTGAGAGCTGAGGATTTCTTACAGTGAAATGGGAGCTCGGGACAACACAAGTTGTGGTGTCAGTCACGCTAACTCCGAGAGTGCCCACTGAAGAGCTCCCGTGGTCCAGTTTTGTCCTTTGTAAAGACATCTCCGTTTACAAGGCTGCTCCACAACAAAGCAAAAAGGTCCCGTCGGAATTTTAAGACACAGATATCCATGTGGTGACTTAATCAGAAATGAAGTAGAACAGAAAGACTCTACTGGGTAGGGATTCAATGGGAAAGGTTTTAGGAAGTGAACGATTGAGAGAAACAGGGAGAATGGGGGAGAATAGAAGAGGAGACAAACAAGAAATGGGTGCGCGTGGAAAACACAGGAGTGGGTCACATATTCAGGAACTTCAACAGTCTAACAAGGACGATAATGCCGTGAGTTCTGGAGAAACAAGAATACTGTCAGGAGCCACCATTGGACCACCGTCCCACCGTCAAAATGCTAAGAGAGCCTACTCTATCCATCTATCTGTCTGTCTGTCTGTCTGTCTGTCTACCTGCCTGCCCGCCTATGTCTGTCTATATCAAACAGTACTAAGTCTATATATCTATTTGTATGTCTACATCAAATACTACTAAGTCTGTCTGTCTGTCTGTCTATCTGTCTGTCTATCTATATCAAACAGTACTAAGGAATCCTAAAACTTGTTTGTAAAGATTAACGAGTACCATCTTTGCTGAAGTTCAACCAGGGCCACTGGTGTGTCCAAATATACAGTTCACACTGAGGAAACTTGCCACTTTATAAGGTAAGGACAAAATGGTTATTTCAACCCTGTTGATCCAACAGGACTCCCCAGGGGCCCGGTGAGAATGGGATTTTGAGTGTTTGAATACGAGGTATGTTGCTTAGGCCATTTCAAATCACTGTGGCAACAAGTCAGCTTAGGCCGCTGGAAGCTTTCCCCTTCCATCGCTAATTGGTGACGTGGCGGCCTGCCTGCCCCGCGTTGATCAAGGAGCAACAGGAGTCCTGCACCTGCAATCAGCATGCGTCTAGGGAGGAAGACAGAGCGGAATGCAATGTGACCCAAACACAGCCTTAACCTCCAAGTCTGAGGGACACCTGATTCATGTTTCAAATGCCGATCAGGTATAAATGTGAAGGAAAAAACGAAGTGTTATGTGTAAGAAGACCAAGGAGAACTATTCTTTTTGTTGTGGTGGTGGTAGTGGTGGTGGTGGTGGTGGTGGTGGTGGTGGTAGTTGTTTGCTGGTCATGGGGCTCGAACTCAGGGCCTGGGTGCTGTCCATTAGCTTTTACTCCCAAGGCTAGCGCTCTGCCACTTTGAGCCCTAGCACCATTTCTGGGTTTTCTGGTGGTTCATTGTAGGTAAGAGTCTCAAGGACTTTCCTGCCCCAGCTAGCTTCAAACCACAGTCCTCAGATCTCAGACTCCCGGGTTGCTAGGATTACAGGTGTGAGCCATCAGTGACCGGCCTAGGAGAAGTATTTGTTAAGGTTTGGGGGTGGAGGGGGGCGGTGGTTCTCATCTGAAGACACTTGATGATTTCAATCTCTCTATTGATCCCATCCAGTTTTTGATGGGGAATTTTCCCCCCACTCCCCCGCTCTCTGTCTGTCTCTGTATGTGTAGGCTTGGTGACAGGGTTATCTCTGGTGGTAGCTTCACAGACTGGAATATAATAGTTCTGTCGATAAGGAGATTCTTGAATCCTCTTCAGTTGTGAGGGTACCATTAAATGCCACAGACACTCTCTCTCAAACTCTACTAGATGAGGAGGAAGGAACCCAAGCAGAAGAGCAGATCATTCATCTTGTTGGCCTTCGGACACCCTGACCATGTGTGTTCAGTTGGAATCTGTGAAGGCGGACATTCCTGGTTTCTGTTCTTTCTATATAAGATCCTCTAGTCTTCTGATGACTGGCCGAGCCGCCAATATTCTGCCAATAAATTTATGTCTACATGGGTGCATAAATCATCAGCGAATTTATATAGAAAAGCGGGGGGAGGGTTGAAACACAGAAGAGGACCTTAGTGCCTTGGAAATCATTTCTAGCATTAGTATATTGAATTAGCCTTAAATCTTGGCCATGTTTAAAAACAAACAGTTCAACCAGGCACCTGTGGCTATAATCCTAGCCACTCAGGAGGCTGCGATCTGAGGATTGATGTTGGAAACCTGCCCAGGCATGAAAGTCCATGAGATTCTTCTCTCCAAGGAACCATCGATAACCAGGAAGTAGCACTGTGGCTCAACGTGGTAGAGCGCTAGCCTTGAGCAAACAAAGCTCAGGGACAGGGCCTAAGCCTTGAGCTCAAGCCCCACAGACCAACAAAACAAATACAATGTAGTAAACAGGTCCTCATAAGGTGAGGAAATGATGTTTTTTACCATTCAGTATAAGGATGTTTAAAACTTTGTAGCCTAATTTCTCATATTTGGTTTTCTTGCATTTGCCTAAATAATGGCACCGATGCAATGATAAGAATATGAGCTATCTGAAAAAAAGGACATTATGTAATTTTTGGAAAGAACAATAAAAATGTAATTATATTCATATTTTGATGATGTATCCAAAGGGAAGAAATTATGTGTTTTTCATATTCTGTTGAAATTCTGATGTGCTTTCCATAAGGTTGCAGTTTCTCTGAACATAGCACCTTAGGTTTCTGAGTCTTGACATCAGGTATAAAAACGAGGGCTCTACCTTGAAGTTGTGGAAATACTCCCAGTTCATCATATGTGATTCTATCTGCTCTATGAAAACTACACACACTACAGAGTCGGTGACTGAGATGTCTTGCTTCTCAACTGAGATGTCAATGGTGATGGAGGTCTTTTATTAGGGGGTTCTGCGTAACAATGCTAGATTCAGACAGAACATTAATACTACAATCGCCCAGGACAGAACAAGGCATCCATACCATTGGTCTCACACGACTTCCTGCATGAAGGAAGAATGTAAATTAAATACTGGACTTGCTGCACGTTAGGCAGAGTTTTAAGGGTGAAGAAAGCCAGGGACATAGAAAGTCATTTCATTCACCTGACACCAAGAGCCTACCCGACACCTGCCTGCTCCTGTTCTCCTGCTCTTGCCTTCTTTCCTTCCCTCCTACGGGTCAGCCATCTTGACTGAGACCTACAGCCTTTTTCTGAGGAGAGACACGGACTGCAAATCTAGGTAAACTGGACCAAGTCCAGGTGATTGGAAGAACCAGCCAGCCAGACGAGAAGAGGAGGAGGACCCACTTGGGAGGATGCTGAGGGAGGACAGCGTGCACCTTCCCCTTGTGCGCATTTCCTGCTTATGGCTGGAAACGCTCCTATTTTTTTATTACAAAGACGCTTTATCTGGCAAGAAGAGACAATCACTATGCACTTAAAGGAAGTAAGTGGCAGGGAAAAAAAGCACTAATTGACTCCTCTTAACGAGTTCCTCCAGACCTTCCCTGGGATTGTCTGCACCACCACCTCTGTTAAATGAGTCTTTTATTCCCCTTTCGTTCTGAGTTATTGCTCAAATTAATAGTGTTCTTTTAAGTTGATGAAAACAAATGGAAATGAGGGCGCGCACACACAAAAAGACGTTTCCTGTGAATATTCAGGTATCTTAGGCATGATGCCCAGAATTAAACACAGGGAGATGAGGAGGAGGAGGAGAGCAACAATAATAACAACAAGAATGGGAGGAGAGGAAGAGGAAGAGAAAATATGATGATGATGATGACGACGACAACGTGAAATCAGATCCTAGAATCCACCAGTGCACTCTGAGCTTCAACAACTGAATTCTCCCAGTGATGTCTGAAGCACCTCAGTCATCTCAATCAGAGACTTAAATGTTCTCTTCCAGTCTGTTATCACCTGATTCTTCATTCTGGTTTAAGTTTCCTCGCATTGGGTTTCCCTGACTTCTTCTCTTGAAAGCCGCTCTCTTGATCAACCTGGGTCTGAACAGCCGTGGAGCCTGGGATGCGTCCCTGGGTCTGCCAGCTTGCTTGCATCTCCCCTGCCTCCTCCAAACCACTCCATCCACCGAGGCAAACACAAAGGACTGGACACTCAATCAGATATTTTCAAATCTGTTCCACAGTTTGTGAACAGCGGTCAACACACTTGGTGGAGATATTGATTGCAACCTACTAAATAGATTCTTTCTGGCACAATGCTTGCTCTAGCATCAGAAATATCAATACGGACTCAGGATAGTTATGAGTTGACGTGGAAAGTCAAGTGCGTGGGAAGGGGTTGGATAGACGAAAAGGTAGAAAGGTATTCTGACTCCCATGTACTGTATATGTATATTTAGAGAGAGGGCAATGTAGGTTGGAGTGTAGGTGAGTTGCTGTATATATGCAAGTATTTTCTAGCAGCCCAATGAGAAGACCTAGACATAATGAAATCCTCCCAGCAAGAAACATACACAAGCCAGGCACCAGGGGCTCACGCCTGTCACCCCAGCTACTCAGGAGGCTGAGATCTGAGGATCGCGGTTTGAAGCCAGCCCAGACAGAAAAGTCCCTGTGAGACTCTTATCGCCAATGAACAACTCAAAAACCAGAAGTGGAGCTGTGGCTCAAAATGGTAGAGTGCTAGCCTTGAGCCAAATAGCTCAGGGACAGCACCCAGGTCCAGAGTTGAAGCCCCACATCTACAAAAAGCAAGCAAGCAAGCAAAGAAGGAAGGGAAGGAGGGAGGAAGGGAGGGAAAGGAAAGGAAAGAGAGAGATTGGGGAGGAGGAGAGAAAGACACAGTGCCCAGATTGAATACAATTCTCTAAGAACTGGAATCTCGGACCCTTTATAAAATGATTAGCTGCTGGACTGAGAAAGGAATATTTAACATAATCCTAGTGAATCCAATTGAGCTGGAAAGTCATTACATGATTATGTAAGCAAACCAACAAGCAAACAAAAACCAATGGTGGGGTTTGGGTACAGAAATGGAGGAACCAAGGGGAAGACTTACAAGCACCAAAACAATTCACAAGAGAAGGTTTGGTCACAACTCCAAACACACAGTCAACATCTGTGAATCTACCTGGATACCGAAAAAGAAAATAAAAGCCACTGACTCACATAATTAATAGAAGATAAATCCCAAGGAGAGAAAACGTTCAAACAACTCAGGCAAGTATTATGACTCAAGAGAGAGGAGAGATGGCTCACCATCCCTTAAGGACTGGCTCTACTTAGAGACCATGATTTAGGAAAGGGAAAGGTGTTAAAGAGAATGTGTGTGTGTGTGTGTGTGTGTGTGTCCATGCATGCATGCATGTGTGTGTGCGTGTGTGCACACCTGTAGACTCTTGTAACAGCTACTTGAGCCAGGAGGGTAAGTTAGCATCGTCAGCTGACACAGGTAATTCCCAGTGGATTATGTGGGATACAGAAGACTACTGCTTACAGTTACCCACAAACCCCATCCCAGCCCTAAGGAAAACCTCAGGCCATCCTGTCAAAGTGAGAGATATTTTGACGAAATGCTTGAGGAAGGTTCGGTGCAGGTATAAAAAAAAGTCATTCCCCCCCCCCCGCCCCCTACACTGACGTTGTAAAGCTCGTTTTTGACATGACAACTTGTACTTCTCATTGTTGCAACAGATCCACGGGGGGGGGGGGGGGGGCGGGGGGAGGCTGGGAAGGGATGTGAAGGGTAAACAAAGGAGGAGGCTGCAATGCTTGGTAAGACATGTATGCATTATCCTGCCCATGTAATTGTAACCCCTCTGTACAGTATGTTCACAAATAAAATAAAATTTTAAAAAAAAAGGTCATTCCAAGACACGGGAAACAAAGCAGAACAGAGCAGAACTGAACCAAAACGAGTCAGGCGAGGTTCGAGTATAATGCATCTTCCTGGATCGCATGGTAAGCTAGCACAGGGAAGGTATCCACGGAGACTAGTGAGTATTATTTTATCAATATCTGAGCAGGAGGGGCTAAGATGACATATTTTCTACGTTACCTTCGCAACGTTGAGGTAGATCAAAAGTCCTTCTAAAATGGGAAGGTTGCTTTTCAAAAAGAAAAAAAAATCTAAGAAAGGACTAGATTCTCCAATGTCCCTGGTCTCTGGCAAAACACTGTTGGTAAATTATGGTAAAGGAAGTAGCTTCCATGAAGGTCTCCCTTTAGACTCCAGGGCCTACCTGGGCCTGACTGTTTATTGAAAAGCACTGAATGAGTTTGTGGGCCGTGGTAGTCGCTTTTCAAGTTCACACGACTCTAACAGAAATCTATTAGAGATAAGAAGAGGCTTAAGAAGCCGCCATGACTCCTCCTTGCTTTTGTTTATACACGGCAGAGAGTATTCAGAACGGACCTCATCCCCAGCCTGCACTAATCCTTCAATAATTACAATTCATCTCCGCAATGCTGGAAACGCCTGGTGGAATGTGAGCCGGCTCGGCTGGCATCGATAATCCCATTCAATTACTTCAGTTCCCCGAAACCCAGCTCCCCGTGCCAGGCAGCCCCCCCAGGAGGGGTGATGTTTAGTTTCGGTAGAAATGAACTGAACATTAAAATAAATAAATAAAAAATCTTCATGCTTTCCCAAATATCAGTCCATCAATAAACATGAGCAACAGCTTGTAATTCACAAAGCTCCAGCATCTCTGTGGGGGGGGGGGAGGGGACACGAGGAGGGGGGTGGTGGTGGTGTAGATTGGTCTGGCTGGAGAAATTCTAGAAATGGAAAGAGTTCACTGGCTGGGACCAATTTGAATGGAAAGTATCACACCACACACACACACACCCTGTGAAACTGGAGAAAATGAAGCACAGATACTGGCAGAAGGTTGTCATCTGCATGCAGAAAGAGACAAGAGATATTACAGATTTCCTGTACAAAGCCAGCACCTTCAATCACCTGAAAGTTCCCTTGTCAATTAGAACTCTCAGAGAAAAGCTTCCCCAGCTAAAAGATGCGCCCTCCCCCTCCTCGTCCCCTCCTCTCCTTCTCCTTGCCAAGAACAGACACCTGCCCAGAATTAAAACTTTGATTTCAAAAGAGAATAAAATATCAGAGTTCAGAGATGGCTCCGCAGACATCCCATGAAAAGACATCGCAATCTAAAGGAGCAGAGAGCGAAAACACAAGAGAGCGTGTGTGGTGGAAAGGCCAGGTTTGAGGTGGTGTGATCCCCTTAAAATAAAATTTAAAAAAAGGAAAAGAGCAAGATCTTCATTAATCACCTAGCTTTCTTTTCTTTTCTTTCCTTTTTTTTTCTTACATTTTTTTTTTTTTTGCCAGAAGTAAATGAGGGTGATGGTCACTCTGGGCGAACCCAGCTCTGGCCCTTTGTCCTATTATTTGCAGTTTTTATCTCAACAAGAATCTCCTCCCCAAATAATCTCTGACTTTGCAACTGATTTTTTTTTAAAAAAAAGGAATAATGAAATATAGGTGGCACTGGAGATGAAATTTAGAGGCAATAACCTTTAAATGGAAATTTATATCTTTACAGCTTCCTGCCTGTGGTGAAGAGAGAGAGAGAAAGAGAGAGAGAGAGAGAGAGAGAGAGAGAGAAACAACTATATCACTCCTTAGGATTAAAAAATGTGTTTTGCTGTTGACATTGTTACATTCTGGGTAATTGGCAAACTTTCACGGATGCTTTTAAAACAGCGAAGCAATTCCAAAACAAAGGCTGCCACATGGAAAATGGAAAACAACCCGGGCCTTTTCCCTCCAGGAAGATGCATTCTCTGCTTTTACCTTGAGAAATGAGAGTAAATAGATGGTGAGCTTTGGAGGGGGGCGGGGTGAAGTAGGGTGGCAGGGATTAAAGCTCAGTCTTAAGAAGAAGCAGGCAGACAAGCAAGGTAGGAACCCGGGGTTTGGTGGCTGGCTCCCTCCATGATGGACTACATCCTCCATCTCTCAGAGCTGCTTGAGAAAAAGCAAGCACCTGTTCAGCAAGTGGAAAGCCCATTAGTACAAACCAATGAGATCCTATGTCATGGTCTCACCCTGCATCGGCTATATCTACAAAAGAAAGCATCTGATAGTTGTTGGTGACAACAGACAAGATATTCATGTCTGTTCTACTGGTGAGTCTCTCAGCTGAGCCGGACACTAAGCACACCACACACTCCCCGTCAATGGAAAGAGAAGGTGATGCATTTATTTATTCTTTCCTTTATTCATTCATTGTTTCCTTTATTCCACAGTGGTGTGAAATGCCCGGTCATTGGATTGATGAAAGGCCAGGAGTAGTAGCTCCTGCCTGTAATCGCAGCTACTCAGGAGGCAGAGCTGGGAAGGAATTTGATTAGCAGCCAGTCTCGGGTATGGATGTGTGTGTGTGTGGAGGGGGTTGTTACTGAGCTCTCCCATTTGAACAAGTAAGCTGGACATGGTGTAACCCTCACTGTATGGGAGCTTTAAGCAGGAGAATGCCGGTCTTGGTAGGGCCTTAGGCAAAAAAAAAAATGTAAGAACCTATCAAAAATGATTGAAGCCCGAAGAAGATTCTAGACATGTCATCAGAATACTGCAAACCCAACAGAATTATTAATCTAGTACTAGTACCAAGTACTTCAATAAATAAAAAAGCTTTAAAAATAATTTTCAATGAGATAAATGGAAATACATGCCCCTTCTGCCAACAAAACAAAACAAAAAAACTTACCATGCAGAGGCCTATAACGTATCAATCTATTTAGGGAGATTTTCTTAAAACCTTCCTCAAAAATTTTCAGAGCACACCAAATTTCCCTAAAACTAGGGAATTCAAATTAGGCTACCGAGTAATGACCACGGACATGGGAATTTAAGTCTCAAAGCAAAGGAGAGAAAACATAGACCATGATCGTGGAAAGGAAGAGTGTGTTTATACTGTACGTGGAAACCGAATGCCTCTTTTCTAAAGCTTTGTGATTTTTCATGAAATAGATTAAATATTTTCTCTCTACAAAACAATACTAAAGGACCGGCTTGCAGGAAGAATGAAGCAATTGGTTCGCACGAGCCAACGCGCACAGCCTTCACTTAGGACCTCTGTTGTAATTCTCGCTTGTGTGACAAGTGCACACGCAGCCTATTATTGTTAGAAAAACTGTGCTCATGAGGAAAAGATGGAGCTACAGTAGACGTGTAGGAATTAACCTTTGACCTTGGACCTATGTCATCTCCTCCCTACACACGTAAGAGGTCAGCTAGGTAAGCCACCATCTTGTACTTTCGTTTATTGTAGTTTCTACCCTATATGTAACCTGCCATTCTCCCATAACTTAGCCAGAGTTTAGCCCAGGAGAGAGGGGGCTAGGGCCTCGTATGAATACAGCTATCACCAAAGCCCAAATCCAAAGCGATTAGATTCACCTAAGTGCCTGACACCATATGTTTTTATTTAAGAGCATTTTTTTCAAGAAGTTACCCAGGGCCTTCTAGGTTGTCTCTGACAATGAGCACCGCAACATGAAGATTTCTAGACACGGGCTTGGAGCTCCCTGGATAGATTCAAAACGTGTGACACTCACACTCTCCTACCGTCTAGTCATAGCATTTACATTTACCCAATACCTGAGGTGAACGCTCACAGACGTATGTCATACCCTTGGCCCTCACAGACACACACAGCCCAGGTAAGGGGCCCAGAAATGGCCATCATTTAAGCCATCATCCCCTCCTGGTTACTCCAAGCTGCGTGGCCCTCCTGCCCACCCAAGGCCCGTTCCTCGCGCCCCGCATTCCGTCACCTCTGCTCTCTCTCCCTGACATGTCCTCCTGGCTGCCTCTGAAGCTGACATCTCACAAACGTTCCTTGAACTGTCTGCTAGAGGTAGCGTCGCAGCCAGAGAGCTGCATCCACCCCTCCCCGTGCGCATGGTTTCTGACTGTTGTGTTTAACACGGGGAGGAGGTGTGGATTTCTGCGGCTGCCAATTGGCACAGCTCAGAGGAAATCTGGCATCAGAAGCATTGCACATTTAAAGCCAGTGTCACCGGGGTCCCTTTTCACTGGGTGCTTTCCCGCTCTGTTCGACGACTTTTGTCCCTCTGACACTTCATAGGGTCCTCAGAAAGGACAGAGGGAAATAATGGGTAGTCTTTCCAGGACATTTTATTTGACACAAAATGGAATGTGCTATCTGGGGATGGATCGAACAGAATGTCTGCAGTGAGGATCACCAGAACAGATTTATACTTCTGTTTGCATATATTCCAAATGTTATCTAGTGATGCCTAAGGACAAACGTGTAGGGCGAGAAGAATAAGCTTATTTATTTGTTTGTTTCTATTTATCTAGTTTTGCCCTAAGAACAAATATTTTATTATTATTAAAGATTAGCTGGAACGGAAGATATAATAATCCTAAATATGTGTGTACCTGAAAACACAGTTTTAAGGAAAGAAAGCAAATTGATAAGAATTTGACAGAATGAGACAAATTCATAAGTCTAAAAGAGATGGTAAAATATCTCCCCAGATCATAGAACAAGCAGATAAAAATTGGTAAGATCACAAAAATAAATCGAACATCACATTTTATCAATGTGATCTAACTGACATATTTAACACACTATACACAGTTAAATTACAAAATACATACATTTCTCAGTCATAATTAGAACTCCAAAACCACATCATGTCTTTTGCCATAAAACAAGCCTCAATGTAGCTCAAACAATGGAAATCATGCAATATACATGCTTCCCCTGAAAGGAACTATACTAGAATTTCAAAATAAAATGATAAGAAAATAAACCACATGGAAAATAAACCACATAGTTGTAATCAACCACAAGGTAAATTCAGAATCACAATGGAAATAATGAAATCCATTAATGGCACAATAACTAAGTTATAACACAATGAACAACCCCCAGGATGCAAGTAAACAATGATCAGAGGAAAATGTTTAAATATTAACACAGATCTATCTATTATCTATCTATCTATCTATCTATCTATCTATCTATCTATCTATCTATCTATCTATCTATCTATCTATATATCCAGCCTGAAAACTAATATTCCAAACTTTACCCTGATGAAGGCATAAGAGGCAAAATGAAATTGAGTGGTAAGGAAAAGGAGAGAGGAGGGGGGAGATTGGGGGGTAGGTTGGAAAAGGAAAGGAGACAGAGGCCACAAAGCTGATAAACAGCAGACATAATTAACTAGTTAGCTATTGGAGATGATTCAAATAATTAAAATACATGCTACCAATTTTAGAAAAAAAATGCATGCCAATAGAAATTATAGACACCAAGGGAAATGTAAAACTGTGACAATAACCACAAAAAGTAAAGGAAATACGATAAATGTCCTGGAGGATACAAAGAGGAATCCTTTAAAAATGTTTTGAAAATGGACAACAGAACTTATGGAATCTCAGGATAATTTTAGATGCATTAAGAAACTGATTAATAATTTTTTCATCAAAAAACACTTCTAAATGCTGAAGGAAAGTTATACCAATACTGAGAAAATACTGACTACAGAAAGATTTTTTTAAGGAGTTTTATGGGTCCAATATAAAAAGTATACCATAGTCCAGAATAAGAAAGAAAGAGCGCTGGGCACTGGTGGCTCATGACTGTCATCCTAGCTACTCAGGAAGCTGAGATCTGAGGATGACAGTTCAAAGCCAGCCCAAGCAGGAAAGTTCTTGAGACTCTTATCTCCAATAAACCATTCAGAAAACCAGAAGTGGTGCTGTGGCTCAAGTGGTAGAGCACTAGACTTGAGCTAAGAGCTGAGGGAAAGCTCCCAGGCCCAGAGTTCAAGCCCCATGACTGACAAAAAAAAAGAGCATGTATAAGAGAGAAAGGAAGGAAGGAAGGAAGGAAGGAAGGAAGGAAGGAAGGAAGGAAGGAAGGAAGGAAGAAAAGGGTGGAGGCAGCAAGGAAGGCAGGAAGAAAGGAAAGTAGGGGGAGAGAGAGAGGCAGAAAGACAGAGAAGAAGAGAGAGAGACAAAAAGAAAGGTCTCAATTTAGAGGTAAATATATGTAATGTTTGAATTAATTTTAATAATTACGTTATTATTTCTTTAATTCAATTCCATTTATTTCCTGGGAAGAAGTAGATTCTGTTCGTTGATTTGTGGTTTCTGTTTTTTATTTCTATTTCTTTTCCCAGTTCAGTAACTGTAACTATCCTACCCTGCTTCATTACTGAAGAATCACCATGGTAGCACAGGTTGCCTATCTCTTCATGTGATTTTTTCCCCTTCCTTCTGGTTCTAGGTAGAGGACAGAATAACCACTTTGCTTTGCGATTGTAAATAAAAGTGAGATTTCTGGGCAGTAAAACTCATGCACTCCATTTACAGCATAAGGGCTTAAAAACCAAGCCAGGCACAGGATATCAGCAGCTCCATCTGCAGGCTCAAGGTCACCTTGGACTTGGGTGATTCAGCTGCTGATACCTCTGGCCAGCCTTGGTCTCTGAAAGATGTCTGCAGCAATTCACCTTCCTCGCCACGGACTCTGGCCACAAGGAGATGGGGAAGGCAAGTCAAAGTTGTTATTGTGTTGAGACGCTGAGATTTCAGAGTTATGTGTTAGGGAAATCACGAGCATGCATGCCTAAGGAAGAGCTTATTTCCTTCCTTCCCCTCCCCAGTGTCTGGAGACAGGAGGTGGATAGAGGGGGACATACAATGGAGAGCAGCCGATGCCTTGTACATACTTTGTTCTCTTACACACCCGATTTCTGTTCCTGGCTCTGATTAGATGGACTATCTATGTTAGCCATGACTCCCACATTATCAGAAAATTTCACTTGGTTCAAAATAAAACCCCTATCCCCTAAGTATGTGAAAAGACTCCAGGAAATACATTTTGACAAGTATACAACTAAGTGGACTATTTTTACCCACTCAAATTCCAATCAGTGTTTTCTAGAGAGGGAGAAAATCGCTACGCCCAACGGGTAATGGGTGAATGAATACTTTTTTTGTTAGTCGTGGGGCCTGAACTCTGGGCCTGGGCGCTGTCCCTCAGCTCTTCAGCTCAAGGCTAGCGCTCTACCACTTGAGCCACAGCACCACTTCTGGTTTTCTAGTGGTTTACGGGAGATCAGAATCTCATGGAGTTTCCTGCCTGGGCTGGCTTTGAACCACCTTCCTCAGATCTCAGCCTCCTGAGTAGCTAAGATGACAGGCGTGAGCCACTGGCACCGGGCTTTGAAGGGAGTTCTTTCCAATCTCTACTGGTCAGCCTTCAGAAGGCCGGAAGGGAACACTGGGGAAACAAAGATGCAAGTTGCAATCAGAAGCCAAGCTGATATCTCTGTGATGAATATAAAGAGAATACGAGTTCTTAGAGCGACTGCCAGCAGATCCCTTCATCCCAATATAACATCCAAAATGCTGAGACCCTTATAAAGTTTTATCACAATAGCAGGTCCTTAAAGATTACAACTAGAAACAAAATGAAAGCTGAGTCCACACATCCAGATTTTAAGGTAAATTAATCAATAGGGTTTCTCCTTATTAAGTTTATACACACAGCTATAGCACAAACAAGCACATACATTCTCATATGTACACACATGTGTGCGTGTGTGTGTGCGTGTGTGCGCGCACACACACACACACAGGAGTCCTCACAGAGAAATGGCTGGTTAGGAAAATTTTTAGCAATGCAGAATATGATTCCACCATTTTTGAAAAATTATAAAGACCACAGAAACTTCTACTCTTTTAATTCATTTTTAATGTCATTCTTTTTCTTTTTCTTTTTTTTAGGTCTGTTTTTAATCAACACGCAGTTTCTGATAATACAAGTGTAATTCTATCATGCGCTCTGATTTAAGTCCTTTTCTTCCATCCTTACCATCGCCAAACCCTCCAAAGCTTCATGCCTCAATGACTTCAATAGACATCTGATTTGAGCCTCTCTCTGCTTCAATCTATCCCAGCCCCTCTGTCAATGATGTCTTTCTAAAATCACCCCTTTCATTATGACATGTCTTTCTTCCAGGCATTTACAGTCGCCTGGGCGAAATCACTTGGAAAATTGTTCAAAAATGCTTTGCTTTTCTCATGTCATGTTCAAATGTAGGATGACGTTTTACATGGTTGTTGGGGGAAATGCTTGTAAAATAAAGATGTGCAATAAGAGGACATCTATCAGCAGAGCCAGGGTGACAGATGGATGGATGGATGGATGGATGGATGGATGGATGATGTATGTATATATGTGTGATGTATGGGTAGATGGATGGAGAAAGAATGGATGGTGATGGATAGATGATGGATGGATGAATAGATGGATGGCTGGGTGAGTAGGTGGATGGATGGATGGATGGATGGATGGATGGATGGATGGATGGTCAGATGGATAGATGGGTAGGATTATGGATGATAGATGGATATACATATGTATGAATGATTGATGGTTGCTCAAACAGATGAAGATATGTCTCTATGGAACAATTCTATATTAATCAGATTTCACTGTATTTTAATGCAGGACAGCTTTGCAAATGAAGATCACATTAGATCATGGGTTGAGGACAGTGACCCAATATACAGAGGGATTCACATATCTATAGAATGTTTGTTTGCCAGAAGTATAAGTCATCATGGAAAGAAAAAGGTTAGGAAGGTGTTTCCTACATCTTCTGGGTTTGACCAGGAAAACTGAGTTACCATGTGAACTCAGGTAAACAAAGATTCAAAGAACAACTCAGTCTTTAGGAGCAACTGATGACCAATCTGAAAGGCTCTAATTCCCAATTTTCATCAGGTTCCCATGAACATATTTTGTGAGGGATTTCAGCACCAAGTACTAACTCAGTTACGGCTTCATAGATTTTTAAAGCACAGAAGGGAGAGATTTAAATAGCTTCATACAATATGCCTATTTTATCCTGTGGTATAACGGCTGGAGAGCAGAGCTTCAGAAGAAGTAAAAGAACAAGGGAGAAGAATTCTTGTCAGGAAACCCAAGTTTGTGGAGGGGTGAGTTAAGCTGAGACCTGCAGAACCAGCTGCAGAACCAGTGAAGCCACCAGCGCAACCATGTTCATTGCAGCACTGATTATAGGCAAGGTATGAAATCAGCCCAGATGCCCTTCAACGGATGACTAGATCAAGAATATATGATACAATATATATCATAATATATATATATATATCACATGTATACTTATGTATTTTACATACTACATATTTTATATATTATATATATTTATGTAATTTATATATCAAATGGAATTTTACTCAACTTTCCATGTGTAAAGAAATGGAAAGATGAGGAAAAAATGATATTAGGTAAAGTAAGTCATGCCCAGAGACACAAAGGATGTATGTAGAAGCTAGGTTTAGCTTACAAATGTGAAAGTGAATAGGTTAGGGAGTATGCAAGTGTCTACAAACGTATTAACTGAAAATATGGTAGATACAGGGGAGATCTCCAGTAATGTAATGTAATTCCTACAAAGGCAAAATCAAAGTTCAGTCAAATAAAACACCAGGAAGCTGGGACTGGAAAGAGGTGGGGTGGGGTGGAGTGGACAGGAGTAGAAGAATAGAGAGGAGAAGAGGAGGTCCATGCAGACAAGAATCCAATGTCTACCCTGCAGAATTAAAAAGAGGGAGGGAAAGGGGTGGGTAGGGGAGGGAGGGGTGAGAATATGAGAGGGGGTGACAAAGATCAGGACCTATTGATCTGTAAGTTGCATTGCTAAATGGAGATTCCGTTGTACAAGTATTTAAAACAATTTTAAAAGAGAATTTCAGGTACAGAAATAAAAATCAGTGGGAAGCTAAACCGCTAAAGGGACACTGCTGTGAGGATGTAGGAGAAGAGGTACTTGGGGTTAACTAACGAGAGAACCCAGGATGGAAACCAAGACTGCCAGCCTTGATTTGTGGCGGGAGTCACTAGATTTAAACCAACCTCCTTAACCCTTCCTGAGTCTTGAGATCAGGTTATACCGAAGAGTAACGCTCAGAATTTGGATGGACTTCAGAAAGCTTTCTGAAAAATCTAGGATTTCATTCAGATTTGTATCATCTCAATGAGATCTTTGACTCAAAACACTCTCACCTCGGTTATTAAGTCGGTGTTAATTAATGGGAGGGTTGTGATTATCCAATCACATAATATTTAGAGTTAAATAGACTCTACTACTCTGTTTGATAAACAGCAGTCTGGCCAAGATGGACTATAGAGGGCTTATTTTCCTCTAGAACAATTATGAAATTGGCCTAGCCTAAGTACTCTAATTTGAGGAGAGAGAATACGTTTGGGTTATTGAAATGAATCTTGTCAGGAACAGCAAAAAACACCCTTGAGCATGTTGTTAAGACAATATAACAAGTTAGATTAATATAGATTTGACCAGCACATGATTCTTCACTTACTGGCCTTTGGATTTCAATAATATTTAGCCAGAGGCTGTTCTTCAAGTACTGTCATTGGAGCTTTTCATGATAGCAGGCAGAAAGGAAGCTTTAATGAGCTCTGTCCAAGTTCACAGCCTTCAGACTGCAAATCAGAAAACAAAACCAACCACCTGTAAATGTTTGACCTATGGTTCTGAAGGGAATTCTTTGAAGAGATGAGAGATTTGCAGGCTATAAAAGAGAAGGGGAGAAAAAAATACCAAAAGATAAAGCTCTCCGACATGGAATTAGCCAGCCTAATTCCAGCCTTGTAGGTGGAATTACTCAGAGAGTATTTTTCTCAGAACAATCTGGACAAAATAAAAGTAGTTTGCATTGAAAATTGTGTTCCATGTGTTAATCCTGCACAGGCGAAAAATCAGAGACAATGTGTTCAATTCTCCCCCCTCCCCCCGCGATGATCTTAAAGTTTGGAAATCTTGAAGGAAGCATTTATAAAGAGAATAAATCAAGCTCTATGTCATTGACTCTTACTCCTGGGTCTTCCAATCCATTCTGTGAAGACAGCTCTGTACTGATAAAGGAGAGGCCTTTGGATAATAAAACAAGAGTTTTGGTTCATGAAGAAACCTACCAAGACTTCTTGGCTGGATATTTTCCATGGCCATTCTATAAAAAAAAAAAAAAAAGAGGCATTTTTATTTCTATTTTAGAGAGGGGAACATTGAAGTCCTGAGAGTTAACCTAGGACTTGTCAGCGGCCTGGCAGACATTCGAACTCAGCACCTTTCAATCTCAATGAGTAAGAGATTCTCGATTCTCAGGCATGAGCTTGATTAAGTACTCCTAAATGTGATTTCAACCTATACCAATGTAAATTCACTTCCACTTGAAGAATGTCATTAAGAAATATAATTTTATGACACGTATGTGTGTGCATGTGACTCTGTGTATGTGTGTGTGTGTGTGTCCCTGTAAGAGACAAGGCATGAACAAGAATGAGAAATATCTGTCATATTTTCACTTTTTTTCTTGTGTATGTAAATGCACCCAGAAAAAAAAATCTGGGATGCAAATTCACAGTTTTGTGCTTATTATTATTTTCTTTTCTTTCTTCTTCTTTTTTTTTTTTTTTTACTGAGGTTCACTTTGAAGATATTTAAAGAATTTAACGAATACTGACCTGGCTCCAAATTTAAAAGGGCTAAAAAATGAAGGCAGTCACAATTTCCTTCCAGCCTTGCCATCCACCAACCAGTTTGCTTTGGGTATTTCCTGCATTCAATTATGCAAAAAAAGAAAAAAAAACCAGCCAAATCTTAAATCCTCTGCTTTTATGTATGCAAATAGATGCAATTGTAGCTGTATTTAAAGCAAACCCACTTACATAATATGATCTTTTTGTTATCAAGGTGGTAGGTGGCTCTGTACCTCATGGTGCTTTGTTTTCATTTAGTCTTAGCAGATCTCGTTCTATGTCAGGCAGGAGAAACCTCACATGTATGTATACTATGTTAAGGTGCATAGATCTGATGTAGGAAACCGGTTTTATGTCGTGGACCTTCGTTTCCAATTGTTGCCAAGAAAAAAAAAATCAGAAAACTTCCCTAAGCGTATGTTACTTTTTTCTTTTGTAAGTTCAAGTTAAATCAACAGGTCTTAGGCTAGTCACCCATAATTTTGGTCAATTTTTCTCATCCATCAATTGATGACAGTAGCAGTGGGTACTTCTGAAATTCTAAATATCTAAGAGAAGGGGAAACACATTCTTCTTGTTGTTGTTTTGGGTTGTGGGACTTGAAACTCAGGGCCTGGGCGCTGTCCTGACCTTCTTTGTGCTCAAGCTTAGTGCTCTACCACTTAAGCCACTGCACTACTTCCAGTTTTTGAGTGTTTCATTAGAGATAAGAATCCCAAGGGGACTTTGCTGCCAGGGCTGGCTTCGAATCGAGATCCTCAGATCTCAGCCTCCTGAGTAGCTAGGATGACAGGCATCAGCCACTGGCAAAAACACATTTTTATGTGATGAAAATTAAAACCCCCGAAGAAACTTTTCCCAGCTGTGGCTTACACTGAGATCCATGACTCAGGTCATGAGTGAAGAGAAAGAGCTAGTGAAGAAGGTAAGCCCATAGAAATGAGGACAGATGGATCTGATAACCCCAGAAAGCAAAGACCTGAACTCAGAGAGGAGTCATTCAATCTACTCCACAGTGCAGTTTTCTCTATCCCCCATCACCAAATAAGCAGTAAAACCATCCATTCACCAGTATGTATAAATGTTAGACACATATGTAGCCTGACTCATTTAACCCTTATGATATACATGCAAAGATCGCTTTATAAATCACCAAAGTCAGAACAAGAAGTTCACTGAAAAAGCAATTAGTTGCCATAGTCTGGATGAGCACCCCAAATTTACCCAATCCAGACAGATTTCTGAGACCCTACAACCCTTTTCAAAGGGAGTAAGACGAAGAGATTCAAATGCTACAGCTTCTCTTAAGTTCAAGTTTTTTTTTCTTTTAATACTTCAATCTGTTTATACCTTGAAAATGAAGAACCTGCCAGACTTTAACACTCATGGCCTCGTACCTGAATACGTTTTCCTATGTAATGTTTAAATTCCTACAAAGGAAAAAAAATTCTGCGATGAATATTTAAGCCACGATTTGCAGAGAAGAGAGCGCAAATAAAGACCAGATTTTTGTCTGCTTGTTGTGTTGTAATGTGCTGTGTGTGAATTTCCCAAAGGCCAAAACATAATTAGTGGAATTGCTTGCTGACTGGTACATAGAGACTCATTCGTCTGTTTGTTTCTACATGCTAATCACAGGTAGGTAAGGGTAACGATACACAATTTGGTAAAGGTTGTTACTGTTCATACAATTACGAGTACGGTTTGTGTTTTATTACAGTTGTCTTTATACGCTAAGAATCTTATTGCCTTTTCCTTTGCAAATATTAAGATTCTATATTTGAAGAGATTGTCCTGTAGAGAAGGCATTAATGTACATCAGAACAACATTCATTCTTATTAATCATGTGACCCTATCCAAGTTAAAAGTCAGAACACAACCTTGAACCCCACACTCCAGCTACTTTCCTCTTCCTGTCATTGTTTTGTGACAGTTTTATTCCCTGGACAATTTTACTGTCTCAGAGGTGTAATTTTTTTTTTAGTTTGTTTACCTCTCTCAATTAAAAAAAGAAAGAAAGAAAGAAGACAATTGGCCTTTTCTGGAAAAGTCACTGGGTTTTTGGATACCAGTAGGTGAATGTATCAGGGATATATAATACTACAAAGTACTACCAGAATACTTTCATGTCTAGTAATTATATGTACATACTTATTTGTTTAGGGACCAGGACCAACCCAGCGAGCTTTGTAAAGCGTCCTGTTTGATGTGACAAAGACTCTAAGTAGATCCCATCTCCTGTCAGTTTCCCCCTCCAGCCTCATCAAGAGCTATTCTTGGTGGTGGGCTGTAGCCTCGTGTTATTAGAAAAGAAAAACTCTTTTATTTTCCACAAAGCAGGTGTCAAGCGAGAGCTCACCCACTGCACCACACCTCGATCAGGGGGAGGAGGGCAGAGGGAAGCATCTCAGATGGACCACAGGACAAAAGGCAAAAGGCGCAGTGAAGAACTGGGGAGTAAAATGCCAGGCACACCAGCCACGCCCTGGGAAGGGCAGTCGCTGCTCCTCAGATTAGGACTTCGGAATAACATGCGTGACCCCGCAGATAGACACAGGACACACTCGGATCCGAACCCCAGAATGACTCTGACTTTAAATTATAAAGCGCATAGGTGATGGAGGGAAAGACCCAATGGCTTGGAATCTTTTCCAGCTTCTAGAAGCAAGCTCTCTCCTCTGCACGATGAGGAAAGATAAATAAATACAAATCATTCGTGGATGATGGGGTTTGAGCAGAAATTACAAGTCCTGAAGTGACTGATCACTGATCAATGAATGGAAAACTTGGTGTTTTTTTTTTCCTTTGCATTTACATTCTGTCTCTGTCTTAGGAAATTGTTCTGCTACGTGATTCCACCTGGTTCGTTGTTTTGGACACATATTCCACATACAGCCAGGACTTTCCCAGCCATCCTCTGCCTCTATACCCATGGTCCCATCCGCTGTTCAACGCAAGAGCAGCAGCCTTTGCGTGGAATTGTCTGCTTCTGGCCTGGCTTCTCTCGGTCTGTTCTAGATGCTCATTGATCTCTTTCATCTCAATCCATCCAACGGTCCTCATTGCGTTCCTCAGGTCTCTGTCACAGACTGTGTTCGGGAACCAAACAATTAACTACACCCCCCGAACCTGGCTCTGTGTATTTTACCTCAGATCAACTATTGCCACATCCCGGAAAATGTTGTCTTACTCAAAGGCAGGAACTCCTCTCCCATAAAGGATTTACAAATCTTCTTCCTGTCACGTAATCGAATTCTTCTTTGAATTGCCACATTTCAGAATAACCTCATTTTCCTACTGGAAAATATACCAAAGATGGTTTAGAACCTAGACCCAGAGGAAAAGCATACAATTGATTTAAAACATTTAAATTCCATTGCTAAGAACGAGAATTGATGTTCACATCAGGCTGCACCTAATGGAACAAAAGTTTCACGGATCACAGTAATGTTTACATTGGTTTGTCTATCGCTGCAGCATTAAAATGCTAAGTAATGTCTGAAATTTTTGGAATTTGTTGTTAAATTGACCTCGGTACATTATATGCATTTGTAGTCCATCAACCATTTGTGGAGGTATCTATTAAATGTTTCTTTAATAAAATCTTAACAGTATAAAAATCTTTGCCCAGTGGCTGGAAATATGTCTTCAATGTTGCAAATTGCATCCACTGTCTTGTTAGTGGGACTACATAATTTACCGATGTGTGCTTGTTATTATTTCTTTCTTATTTATACATTGACTATTTATGTTTTTTGCACACATTTTTCCTTCTTGTGCATTAAGATCTTTTTCAAGTCTTCTCAGGAGAAATTGATAAGCAAAAAAGAGAGAAAATGTCCCTAAAAGAGAAAATATTTTCACCAATTTATTATTTCATAGTACACGTGATATTCAATGTTGCTTCCATGTCCGGAAAAATCATTTTGCTATACATTTATGTATTTAAATCTTTTTATTTATGTTTTCTGATTGTGAACCTATATAAGGGTTTTTGTAACTCAAAAGTAAACTAATATTTATCTATACTTTATTTCTGGCTTAAAATAGTTTCATATCCAAGTCAACTTTTTATATATAGCAAGATTACTGTAAATAATAAAACACTAATTTAAAGTGATTCTTGGTCAAATACCAAAAACACATGTCCACATCACTTCTAAAATAACTAGAAATTACTTTTAGTAAGGCACTGAGTATGAAATTCCAAAATACAACTATCAGTCACTAAGTTGGTCAAATAACCACTGTAATCTTTTCAAGTTGGGATTGAATGGTGAGAAGTTATAATAATAATCATATTTCATTTTAATCCTTCAGTCTTGTGAGGGTTTTCTTCACAGTGTTTTAGTTGTTAAAGCAGAATTGGGAGATATTCTCCCCTCGCCTTAACCCTAACAAGTTGTTTTTAGAAAGCAAACTTAACAAGATTTATCTTTGGCCAAAAGTGGCTAAGTCATTGCTTTGACCAATGTAACTTAATCTTGCTCTTTGTCTCTGTGTCTGTCTGTCTCTCTGTTTGTCTGTCTGTCTGTCTCTCTCTCTCTCTGTCTCTGTGATAGTAGTAATCTTTATGATAAAAATATCCACAGGAAATTTCCACAAAAATATTCTGTGAAAAGTTTGCTACATTTGGGTAACAAAAATAACTGTGGTGTCTTTATTTGGTTTCCTTTCATTAAACATTTCTTTTTTGAAGTGTGTGTGTGTGTGTGTGTGTGTGTGTGTGTGTGTGTGTGTTAGAGAGAGAGAGAGAAAAAGAGGAAAGAGATACGCATGTGTTAGAGACAGAGACACATACAGAGAGAGAGAGAAGGAGAGAGAGGCACATATTTCCTCCTTCTCCTCCAGAGAAGAATTCCTCTTGATAGATCTACTGCTTAATACACCAACACTTTCCACACTGTGGAGATATTTAATAAAGGCTTAGTGACTGTGAACATGTATTATTCTGTTTTTCTGTCATTTTTATTTACTCAAAGCTTTGTTTCCAAATAGTTATTAATTAATCAATGTGCTATTCACTGTCGCTTGTATTAGAAGAAGTATATTTATAAAGTATTCTTAATTGGCTGGTGATATATCTTGAGGGAGAGTTGTGTCTTTTTTTGCTAATTCCCTAAACGTATTAATATAAAGAACGTTATTGAATGTAGGGGTGAGCCACATTAATTCATACCCCCTAAGATTCATTGTTAGTCTAGATATTTGGCAATATTCAAATATACTTTTCTGGGAGCATTCCAGAGGTCACATGGTTCTCTCTTTTCTAATTTTTCCCCTGCAAAATTGTTGTATTTGTTTTATGAATTATAAATAACTTTAAATTTTTAATAGACTGTATAATCTAAACACATTCGTATGAATAAAATTATAATTTTAAATACACCATACTTGTGGCCATAGCAGGAAGATGCCTAAACAAGAGCCCTCGGAAAGATAAATCCACGGTTACCAGAATGCACATGAAGAATGCAGGGGGGGTGGGTGTCAGGCAGCAGGGGGCAGCAGCAATGCTCCTCCAGATGGAGACGTTCACATGGGGTGGGGGACTTTGGGTGGGAAACACTGCAGCCTGGGCTCTCCAATTCCAGGGAAGGCCAGCCTGGGACCCTCCGAGCCTGGCTAGCGGGGAGGAGGAGGGGACGGATGCGTGCAAGAACTCATGGTATACACCGCAAGACTGGGCAAGGGAAGGGGAAGGGGTGGGTGGGAGGGGGCTGAGGAAGTGGGGAGGGCTGACTCCAGTCAAGAGAGAGACCTCCTGTTCAGAGACTGCTTCGAGAAATGGCGCCTCCTTTGCACCACTACTTAGCACAATCAACATGTCTAAAAGAGGCACCGGGGATATGGCTGGACTTGGCGTAGGTGTGCAGCCAGCGGAAATGAAAAATGAATGTACACACCCGTGCACGTAGCACACGTATACACAGTAAGCACACACACATGCCACACAGATACACGCTCTCTCACACACACACAGTAAACACACACACGCCACACACCATCTGGAGATACCCTCAGATCACTTCCAAGTACGATTCCGGCCCATACCGAATAGGAACACACCCTTTTCTAAATGCGTTATTAAGTAACTTAGCATATTAGGGAACTTGCAGATCTCGACTTCCGTGCCTTTGCGGTTGACAGCGATAATGAACAGCAGCAGCTCTGTTTCTCCGGCATTGTACCCTTGTTTCCTTTTTATCATTGTGTCACTTTAGAATATATTCCATTTCTATTTGTGTGTTTGGCTGGAGTCTTGGGTATTCTGTGCTAACAATACAATAATGAAATATATCGTGTACAGTCATCGTTTAAAGCGTGCAGTGAAATTTTTCTGGGTGTTCTTACACGATCTTTGGAGGGGGGGAAAGCATTTATTTCCCTGAGATATATTCCCAAATGGAATTGTTGGACATAGAACAGATACAAGCCTCCCATTAAAGAAACTTCCAGTTTCCTAAATGACACTGCTTTTGTTAGAAACAAAGACAAAGAGAACCACAGAGGGAAACTCAACGAGGAGATAAAATTCAAAACCTGCATCTACACACCGATCTACCTGACAAGCGCATGCATGTGATCCAACAGCCTGCTATTCAGGGCTACCTTTCTGTTGTGACAAAGTTTGCGTGAAAGGTGTCTGGACTTGAAAAGCTCACAATTACCTTAGGAAAAAGAAAAGACCAGGCGACATGTGACCATTTATCTGGGCTTTTGTATCTATCTCTTTCCCTTTTGGAAAAGAAATTAAAACATTGCCCATCCATTACAAGGATCACCTCACTCTCCCTGTAATTAAATATTAATTTAACAGATACATACAAATGCAAATACAAATATCAGTGCTGGGTTCTGAGGTCTCACTGTGAATTAGGAAAGAGCCAAGCGGCACAGCTTGAGGATTACTGTCTAGTGCTCCCTGGATCGCCCACAACCTCATGGCTCATCCATATCGCCAAAAATTGTTTTATGTTGGTGCCAATCCTGAGGTTTAAACTCAGGGCTGTGGCACAGTCTCTGAGCTTCTGGGTTGCTTCATTGTAGAGAAGAGTCTCATAGACTTTCCTGCTCAGGGTGGCTTTGAACCTCCATCCTCAAAATGCTGCCTCTTGAGTAGCCAGGGTAAAGGAATGAGCCACCGACACTGGGCTAAATTGCCACCTTTGTACCAACCTCTCCATGCATATTATTCTCAACTTTCTGAATATGTTTTGATTTCTATTAGACTTTTTTTTAATACCCTAGATGGAAATAGTCAGTTTTCACTGCAGTTTAAAACACACACACACACACACACACACACACACACACACACACACATGGTTCTCAAAAGTTGAGTGCATGATTTCTTTGGTCATTTTTAGGAATGCTTATTTTCTATGTAACATGCCCACCCCAAACCCCCCCACATTTCCTGTATAATAGTGAAATAACCTTTCTACTCTTAACTGGAAAATATTTTACAAAGCCCTTTGTGTGTGGGCGTGTTTAACCTCAGTACTGCACAGGAGGACAGGAATAATCAGATCTATTTCATAGTATTGCTGGGGCTAGGATACAGGGTAAAAGAGACAGTGTAATTAGCACTCAGAAATGAACACAGCGATCACTGTTCCACAATTCCCTTCCCCTCACCCTTACCGCTCTCCTTTTCTCTTCTTTCTCACACGAATACGCTCATACCACTATACGCAGAACACACCGATAATAACAGAGGCCTACATTTACGTACTTGTTAGGATTTTTTCAAAGTGGACATGTGCTGGTTTATTTTTTTTTACTTCCTACCATGAAAATTAGAATATATTCGGTGTCTCTGTACCTATGCACCTGTTTGCTTATATCATATGTGTGCATATGCATGCACAACACATTTCCAGCTCCTTAATAAATCGCTACTATGGTAAACCATCCTGGTAGGATGCATACTGACCCCTTTCACGTACTCTGTCCGTCTAGGTCAGGCAAAGAAAATATTATGTCAAAATTGTCTTTGCAGATGCAATTAAATAATTTTATTCTACACTCCGCAGCCTGAAATAGAACAGTTAAAAAAAAATGACCTGAAACTCTGTTCTCGTCAGCTGGTAATTCTTACACTGGTACAAAGCTTTTCAACTAAGAACTTATCTTTGAAACACTGGATGGCACCCAGAAAACACACACTCCATTCTAGAATGGTACTGTGCGTGCTCTTTCTCTCTCTCTCTCACCATCTCTCTCTCTCTCTCTCTCTCTCTCTCTCTCTCTCTCTCTCTCTCTCTCTGTCTCTGTATTTTTGAGCAACCTGCCCATCTGCAGGGCCAAGAGAAAGCCAGAGGATGCCCCCCAAAGCCTTTGCAGCTGCCCGGGTTTACGGTGATGGGACCCACGCAGAACTGTGGGTCCACACACATTTGATGTGCTTTTGAATAGAGGAGCAGGTGAGAGGGAGCATCTTGTACTCTTCAGAAAGGCGCCCAGGGAGTGCGGGGGCAGGGGAGAGCGCAGTGTCTGCAGTGCTGGCCTGGTCTGCTCTTGTGGGCCTCAACTTCCCCTCTGCTGACCTCCAAGGTCATCACACCATCGCCCGGTTCACTGTACTCACAAAACCCTGGCTGAGGACTGGGGAAGAGGGGGTCCTTTCTAAGATCATCATCGGCTAACAGAGGGGAAACTGAGGCTCCGAGAAGAGAAGCAGCCTAGCCAAGGCCCAGGTCCCCAAATTAAGTATTCAAATTCACTCTACTTCTCACTTGTGCGCGAGGGACCACAGTGGTGGAAAAGCATTTGCTCAACCTGGAAATGGATGACAATGACCCGAATATAGGCTGCCATTCTCCTCTTCGGTAAGCAGAGGAATAGCAGTTCTGCTGGGGGCGGGGCGGATCATGTAACTCTCCTCATAAAGTTTCCTACTTTTTATTTATTTTTTTTATGAGACCCAGGACATCCGGAGATTAATTATTTCCCTGAAGAGAAAGAAGAACCCTGCGGCACATTCGCAGCGCTCCTCACCAAAGGAGGAACTGCTACCCACCTCCCCAGCAGCGTCAGCTCTGCCAACCCCAAGAGCGGATGATCTCCTAAAGAGGACCATGTCTCTGTGCTAAACAGGAGACAGCTTTCCAGGGAAGCAAACACTGATTGTATCCAACGGTGCCAAGAGAACCAAGCAGAGAAAAATAAAATAAAACCAGGAAAAGGAAACTCGAGACGCAAATTTCCTCCTGCAGCAGACACGGACAGCATCTCCGGCTTTCTAATGAAGTCAGTTTTCCACGCATACACCAGTGACTTCCAGGCCTAAGATGTTTCTGTCTTTTCTGTTTACAGTAATAGCGTAGTATCTTAGGGACCAAAAGTTGGGACCAATGAAAGAGAATAGAGAATTGTTCTATGACCTTCTGCTAGGAAAGACAGAACCATTTGGAGCCATTATAAATTCACAGCTAATTAAAGGTTAAACACCGGGGGCCAATTAATATGAAAGATCATAGAGTTTCCTTTGCCAGCCAGACTCCGTTGTACCCATTTGGTGGGAAGAGTAATCCGTCCACGCCCCTACCCATGCAGTCCCTGGGTTTTACCTTTCAAGAAACCTGGGCGTGGAGGCTGAGGCCGAAGGCCAAACTGTTTTTCTCTTTTGCTGAGGAAAATGAATCACACAGCTTGCAAATCTGTATGTCTGAGTGATTATCACGTATCCAAGATACTTGGTACACAAGAGGTAGGATTCTAATATCAGAGAATACCCCGAAATCACTATCAGAGAGAACAAGAGACTTGGTTTAATCTACCCATCAGGGAAATTCTTTAACACTGAGAATGAGTATGGAAGAAGACAATGTGAAACGTGAGATACAGAAGGTTCCAGAGGCTCTCCATTCAAATGAAGCCTGGCCTCTCAGAAAAGTCTGTGAAACTCCTTCTCCAATGAACCATCAAAAATACCGGACTGGAGTTGTGGCTCTAGGTGCCACTCTTGAATGTCAGAGAGAAAGGCCCCGAGTTCAAGCTCCTGTTACCAGAAGAAAAACAAAATCAAAAGAAACACATGCTTATCAAAAGAGGACATACTAATACCACGCCAATGAAACAAAAATATTTTACCTTTGACTGACAGCTCTTAGGCACCTTTATATAGGAAGACATTTTATTTTATTTTTATTTTTGGAGGTCGTGGGGCTTGAACTCTGGGCCTGGGCGCTGCCCCTCAGCTCTTCGGCTCAAGACTTGAGCCATAGCACCACTTCCGGTTTTTTGGTGGTTCATTGGAGATGAGTCTCACAGACTTTGCTGCTCAGGCTGGCTTTGAACCCCTGTCCACAGACCTCAGCCTCCTGAGTAGCTAGGATTACAGATGTGAGCCACGGTGCCCGGCTTCTTATTAATTTCTACTGCAAATTTAAGGAGTATGCACTGTCAACAATCACCAACCACCCCTTTTTGTTTTCTTTAAGGAGAGAAGGTGAGTCTGGATTGCAATACGAGGTTTTATTTCACCAATCCTGGAAGTAAATGAGGGTCACTCCACAGAAAGGATTGAAATGTGTTAGCACAAAATAAACACTGTGACTCTACTCCTGTCTCCTAAGATTTGTCTGAGGAATCACAGAGGTTCATTAAAAATGTCTTTCATACCTAACAGGGCAAACACTCGATACAGCTTAACTGTTGTTAGCTGTTCCCTGCCATAATACCATAAAAAAAATAGCCAAAAACATACGCTGTGGAAAATACCATAAAAAAATAGCCAATGCTAACGTAAGTTGTAGCATTGAACCAATGACTCTACGTCCTTATAAAACAACATGTATTTGGTCCTAAGTAATTGGAGTGTGAGAAATGAAATTTATGACATTTATTTGACTTCACCTAAAAATTTACAACCAGAGTCTTCAAACCTTCTGCAGATTTCCAAAATCAACTCTGAAATTGCTCAGGGATTTTTTTCCTTTTTGATTTTATTCTTTCTGACATATTTTTTTTCACTGTTTTATAGCACCAAAGGTCTTAACATCGGAAAAAAGTTTTCCAAAAGTAGGTAGGTATTTCGGATGTCTTTTTTTTTTCTCCTTTAAACTTGGACTTGAGCTCAGAAGTATATTTAGAAGAGATATAAATCCTTGCTAACCCCATTCAGTCAGTTGCTTACATTGTAGGTTCTAAGATTTCAGACCGCACTGTATATTTATTGAGCTCAGAGAGGCAAATGTCTATTAAAATCGCAGCGAGCAACTTAGAAACTATAAAAATCCTCCAAAGAGACGTCACTGTTAAAGTCAGTCAATAAATTAACCAGTGTGCTCAGCAAGATGGAAGCTCATCTGTCTTTCTGAACACTGCTAATGAAGCCTGAATTTTTGTGGGTTCCTCACTGGGAAGTTTCCTAAGACACATGTTTCTCAGCTACCATGCGCCTTGTCCAGGAATTAAGTGTCTGGTAGTTCATTAGAACCGTGATGATCCGTAATTATCTCACAAAGGTTGTCACCAACTGGAAATTTAGAGCACAATTACAATCGTTGGAGAGTGTTATTAGGGAATCACATTGCGTGGACATGCCGACATGGCCACTCCCCAGCAGGCTGAAGCGGGGAGTCACCAGTGGATAGACTCGCCCCTTGTAGTATTAATTGCCCACACGTTCTGTATGGCGGTATTTTAACACAGACATTCGCCCAGCCACACAGCTACACACACACACACACACACACACACACACACACACACACACACACACTGAAAACTTCGTTGAAATCTCAAAATCCCCAAAGTCCCTTTCATCAAGGACATCTGATTTTCTCTCCCTTTTGATGGAGACTTCCCCAGTCCTTCTAGATTTTTACACCAAATCTCCAGACAAAACCGGCTTTGAGACTGAGACTCGCTTTCGATTCACGAAGTCCAGCTAGAGGACTTTCTTGTTGGGTACAAGTGGAGAAATCGTGGAAGGATGGAGAAAATGCATCTTCTAACCGGACGCCTGTCATTTGATGGCAACCATTTCTCAGTTTTGCCAGGCACGGTGCTGTTATCTTACCTACCGTGATGGCGTCAAATAGGATTTCAAAAATGACCTCTGACTTGGCGGGTACTGGAATACTGAGCCTATTAGCAGGAAAGACTTCCAGCTACACCCCCATGAGAGTCCCCAGTCTATCTATGATGGAAATGGTTTTTATTTACAGCTCAGGGTCCCTGTGAATGAAGTGTGGGGGGGGAAAAAAAAAGACCATCACAGCCACTGCTCTGATGAGCAGCAAGCCCGCTCAAGCAAGCAAGGCTGCTAATTTAAGCTATTAGGGAAGCAGCAGGGGGCCGGCACTGGTCCATGGTGAGGGATGTAATATTTATCCGTGCTCATTCGCTGGTGAGTGTGGTTCTGTTCTTACTGGAGAGGGTCACCATGTTAAAATGAAGATACGAAAGGCAGACCCGTGTGGTAGCCAGAACACCACCTCGCCATACGTGTCTTCACTAGTCAAAAAGGGGAGGGGGGGGAGATTCTAGGTTGTAGAGTGACTTGTGGGTTCATGTAGAATTGGAATCAATCAGTTCTTTATAACCCATGGAGATCTTCCTCTTTCTACCTAGCAGGTGCCCAGTGGGTGGGTGGGTGGGTTGTTTAAACTTCACTTCAGAAGCCCATAGGACTTTGCCCTCCTGAGATCTAGGACACCCCTGTCACTTCCAGTATGACGCTCCTGGGTGGGATACTTACCTCCGAGCTCAGGTAGCTCTGCCGGTTCTGAGCTCCTTTCCCTGGGATGGAGTCCCGCCCTTCTCTCCCATTTCCTCTCAAGTTATAGGTGGACTCTATATCAGGAATGGATACTCGCTCTTCTGCATGAAGACCCCTTATCCCTTCTTTACTTAACACTTTATCCCCACCATCTTTAAAATCAGTGTCTGTCTGTCTGTCTCTCTCTCTCACACACACACACACACACACACACACACACACTTCCCCCAAACCTCCAAAATCATCCAAGTCAGGACAAATATGATGAACATCCTAGAGAGGTGATCCTAGAGGCCATCAGATGGGTAGAATACCCACAAGGCTCTGGGAATTGCCTTTCAAAGATGCTCCTGGCCCATTCCCATCCCTCCAAGGGCTGCCCTGGAGTTGTGGGTTTCCCTACAACTGGAGGTGGCCTGACTGCCACCAAACAGGAGATCGGGGAAGGGAAGGGCTTGAGCAAAGAGGGGGTGCAAGCGCCCCCAAGTTCACTGCTGTTACTGACCTTCTGGTGGGTTTGGTTGTGTTTCGTTTGTTTGTTTCATTTTGCTCTCTTGGTGAATGCTTCAAATTGTGCTAGGACTCTGGTTAATTTCCAGAATTTCTGAAAAAGTTGACTCGAACAACTGCTTCCCTTTGGCTTCTGTCATTTTTACGCAGGAGGGAATGAGAGGAAATCTCAGATACTGCAGTTCATGTGAGAACATCCGGAGCTACTTCAATAAATACATGCCACAAAATAAACAGAGGGCACAAAGGAAACATAAGATTGGGGAAATAGGGCAGTAAATGGGAAATTATGAAAAGAATTAATTGATTTAAATTCAAATAAGGAAAAGTACAGCATCTAAATCTAAGAGTGCAGCCAACTGGGCAAACAGAAGATAGATTAAAAGATAGAATTTTATCTAAGAAGCAAAAGATTCAACATAACATTGGGCACAGTAGAGAATAGAATTAATAAAAGATATAACTGGAAAGACAAACAAGTTGAGAGATGAGAGAAAGAGAGAGAGACAGAAAGAGAGAGAGAGGGAGGGAGAGGGGGGGAGCAGATATCATTTAAAATCAGGCGAAAGTTGGGCACAGGTGGCACAAGCCTGTAATTCCAGCTACCTTAGAAGGCTGAGATCTGAGAATCACAATTCAAAGCCAGACTGGACAGAAAAGTTCATGAGACTCTTATCTCCAATCAATCACCCCCAAGCAGGAAGCAGAGCTGTGGCTCACATGTAGCACAGCACTGGTGGTGAGCACATTGCCCAGGCCCTGAATTCAAGCCCCAAGTATGAAGGACAGGTAGAGGTGGCTCAGGTGTTCTAGGCTTTGCTAAAGTAGGTTCTGGAATTAAAAGACAGTGAGAAGAGGGCAGAAACAACAATAGTCAAAGAAATAACTGCAGATGATTTCCCCAAAGCAATGAAAACTCTCAAAACACGCTGCCCATTCCCAATAGGAAAGCACCAGACACCCCACACCTAATGGCATCCTGGTTGCATTGTTAAAATGGAGAGACAAGTGGGGCATCGAATATCTACGAAACAAGGAAATAAGAAGAGTCCTAATTTTTCACAAGGTGAGCCACAGGATTAACTTGTGGCTTCTCAACTTTTATTTTACAACAAGGAAACCAGGAGAAAATCAGAGTGCCCCCTTTGTTCCAACGCACAACCCTTCTGTCCTACAGCACCAGTGAAAATAACTTTTTCTTTTGATTAAATGGAGGTGAAATGAACCTAGAAGACCATATTGGGCAAGAACAACTGTGAAATATTTGTGAAATAAACATTTCCTGCTGTGTGAAGTAAACATTTTTTTTTACACAAACAAGAACCCATGAAGAAAGAGAACATTTCAGAAAGAACACGCAGAATTGTATAAACGTTTTAGTTTGTTACTGAGCAGAAGAGGGTCTGGGTGCTATGCTAGTGAAAAGCTAGATGCAGACACTCAACCCGTGAAAGCAGAGGCGGCAGCTGAATGGCAAAGGAGAGTCAGACAGACAAAAACCAGAATAGCATAGAAGAGAAAAACAAGGGACGCGGTAAGCAACCACAAATCGAGGACCGGAAGGAGTGTTAGTGTGGGCTCTTCTTAGGTTATACGAGATAGTTAGGCATAGTATTGATGAATGTTAATAACCCTGAATGCAACATGATCTATAATCATTTTCGGGGCCAATAGGCTTTTGTCACTGAAGCCTACTGGACAAAGAATCCCAACATCAGTCAGGTACCAGTGGGGCACGCCTATCACCCTACCTCCTCAGCAGTCTGAGACCAGAGCATCCTGGTTCGAGTCCAGATCGGGTAGAAAGGTCTGAGTGACTCCATCTCCTGCACAAGCAGCAGAAAGCTGGGCTAGAGGTGTGGCTCAAGTTCTGCTGCATGCGTTGTGAGCCAGCAGGCTGAGCGAGAAGGAAGGCCCCGAGTTCAAGCCTGGCTGCCGGCAGTCCCAAGTCAGATCATCACTGATACGCTTCTAAGCATTTGATTACAAAATGGCACGTCCCAGAGAAGAGAGACATGAACAAAAAAAAAGTGTCTATGGAAGGAGAAGAAAGGGAAGAGAAAATGTAATACCTTACCAGTGACTTACCACTTCACAAAAGTGCAATTATCGGTGGTGTTTTGAAGGGAGAAGAGAGGGAGACAGTGCTTGTGCGTCGGGTATGTTCCTTGGTACATGAATGAGATGGGGGAACTGACCAATAACAAGAAGGACTGCACATCTGGGGTGAGGTGTAGAGAGCACCAAGATGTCCTCCGTCAAGGCCCTAACTTTTCCTTTTTCCTTGAACGTGGGCCTAGACTGTGAGGCGGACGGCTGAGCACTTTCACCACGGAAGATGATTCACATTCTAGCCGGGCGTCACGGCTTACCTCTGTAATCCTGACTAGGCAGGAGACTGAGATCTGAGGAAACCGGTTCAAAGCCAGCCCGAGGTAGGGCAATGTGAGATTTTTAAAATCTCAAATGAACCACAACAAAGTGGAAAGTGGGACGGTGGCTTGACTGATGGTGTACTGATCTTGAGCAAAACAAAAAACGAAAAAAGAACAAAAGCTCATGGGCAGGGCAAGGCCCTGAGTTCATGCCCCAGGACTCATACACATACATGCACAAAGAAAAAAAAAAGATTGTTAAAATTCCAAGCTGTGTGTTTTCCATTCCAAAGATGTTCAAGAGTTTATTACCACCCTCTGATGTTACTTGTAGCACTGAAGTGGATGCTAATTTTTCAAAAGGACTTGCATAGTAATACCTTAGAATTAATTCAGGTGGCTCAGATCTAGACTCCTGAAAATGTCAAAGGTTCTTGGGTTAATATGTTTGAAAGAGAGAGCGATATATCTTTATTTGATGAAGGTAAGTTGATAAATCTATATATTTTTTTTAAAAAGTAAATTTAACATGCTTTTTTTTTCCTGAAGAAAACACGTGAAGAAATTCTGATGACATCACTAGCAAGAAGAGGTTCACAAAAATTCCTGAACTTAGCCGTTGATAGAAAGACAAAAATAATAATAATAAAAACCCAACACATTTGGAAAATTCTAAGGAGTCTAGAATGACACTAAAGTGAAGCTTCCAATGTATGACAACTTTGGCCACAGCAAGAATTGTTTGTAAAGCAGGGTCACTTGTATTCATGCATCAAAAACTACGCTGCAGAACGATGTGAATAAACCCCTCAAAATCCTGAACTATCCAAATTGCATGTAGGCATTAAGGCTCCTCTCTCTTCTCCGGGGCCCAAAGAATGCACCCCATTGGGTAGTAATTCCTTTCCAGTCCAGATCCCGATCAGTTCCAAGTAACTGGGCATATTTCTCTATCTTTATCTCCACGCAAACAAAGAAACTCTTGGCAATTCCTCGTGCCTGATTTTCTCCATTCGGCCCTGGGACTGAAGTGTCCCGGTTAAAAGGGTAAACATTTGGTTTTTGGCTTAGGTCAAATCATGCCAAGCATGTCCATTTTACTGCCATCTCTCATCCTCTTGAATGTAGAAATCATTTTTATTCTCTTAGAAACTATGAAGCTACAAAGGCAGTAATAAAAAAAAAGATGTTTTTCTAGTTTAAGAAGGCTTGAAAGCTAAAACTCTGAGCAAATGTCCACAATTTGGTCTTCAGTCCACCCCCGGAGTTTTAAGACTAGACATAGGATACAAATTAGAGGTCCTAACACTTCTGATTTCTTGTAAATTACTATTGTAATGTGTTGCTCTGATCTTTAAAATCACATTGAGTTGAATACCATGCATTTCCCCCTTAATTTAAATAACAGCCTTATTGATAGACTATATATATATGTATATATATTATTAGTTTTCTATTTTAACTTGGCCCTAAATCCTCAATTACATTTACGAACACTAAGAACTTTGAAATTCATTTTTTCTTCTATAGTGTATATCATTAGAGGATTAGAATGTGTGTATTTCCCGATTGATTTAAGTGATATCCTAACACACTTGATTGAATTGCTCTTTTGGGAGGAGGAGAAAGGAGACGGAGACAACTTTGGAATAATTACATACAAATGTTAATTTAAAACAGCATGTGAACTACTAGATCAAGTAAGTGTTTTTGTCTGAAATGCAGTATCAGTGATCATAAATTTAGCATAAATTTGGTCCAGTCAGAGAGGCAGATGTCAGACCCTGCTGTGAGTTTAGCTGTTGGAACCATTTTCTTACCCTAGCAGTAGTCAGTAATACAAGTTTTAATCAAAAGGCTTACCATTTAAAGGTAGGAAAGACTGTTTGAACCAACTCAGGGCAACTTTATAGGGAATAGAAAACAAAGAATTTCAATGGGTCAGGATGTTACCTTTGTAAAGAAAGATTGACTTAGCTGAGAGTTGCTGGACGAGATCCACAGATTTTTACTCACCTCTAAGTATTCCATTGACCTCGTTTTGGTGTCAATATTTGGGGGAGGGGGCAGGGGAGGAGCCTGCTCTAACTTCTGGAAGTCTCCATTAAACTCCATCAATCCCTTTCTCAAATTTATCAAACTTAACCAAAACAGGATGACCTCCCTCAACACAAGTCGCATGGTGGGGGGGGGAATTGTCCTGCCCCAGAAAAGCCAGGAGTACATCGATTGCTCCCCAAACAAAATTAACATGTGATATTGAAGAGGGAGGAAATAACCAGAAAAGAAACTCTGAGTTGAGCCAAGGGTTTTCTAAAGGGGAGCTGGGAAGGTGGCTCAGTGGTAGAGCGCTTGCCTTGTATGCATGAGGCCCTGGGTTCGATTCCCCAGCACCACATAAGCAAAAAGAAAAAAAGCCGGAAGTGGTGCTGTGGCTCAAGTGGTAGAGTGCTAGCCTTGAGCTGAAGAGCTAGCCTTGAGCTGAAGAGCTGAGGGACAGTGCCCAGGCCCAGAGTTCAGGCCCCATGATGGGACCCAAAAAAAAAAAGGGTTTTCTAAAGGGAGAAAAGTAATGATTCTTTCCCAGAGAACCCATTTTGTTTTTCTTCTTCTTCTCCTTCTCTCTGTGGCCAGAGAGAGGATGTGTCCTTTGGAAGTGTGAATTGCCCTTTCTCCTCTTTGTAGCTACCAGGTCTCCTTCTCCATTTTCCTAACAATAGAATTCTCCGGAGAACATTTTTCTCTAATCCTCCTCCCAACTGTTAGTTGGGTTTGTTTATCGTGACTCACAGCCCAAACCTTCTGTGGCCAACAAGGGGAGCAGGAAGAGAAAGCATGTGACATTTTCAGAGCGTTTGTTATTGTGGCAGCCCGGAATCTCTAACACCGCACAGATTGTCGGTTGGTCCTGGGATGGGGGAGATGGCAGAGAGAAAAGTAGGAAACGCTTTGGTTTGCTTGCCGCAATCCTGAGTACATTTTTATAACCATGATAGAGACTCCAAGAAAGGGAAACAAGAGGGCTTTTTTTTTAAAAAATTTTATTTTTGTGGTGCTTTTTTCTCCCCCTCTCTGATTCCCCCCCCCCATGAACCCCTTTTATCTCTGTTTTTGATTTCTGTACCTTTTGTCTTGTGGTAGGTTTATCTGTTTTGGGGCGGAGAAGGAGAAGCACAGAAATGGTTGGACAAAGGGGGAAACTAATTCAGCAGTGATACTAGGCGTTAGTTGGAGAATTAACTAAACAGCTTGAGGGGAAAGGGGGTTCAGGAGGGCAAAAACTGGGAGAAAATGACACTGCTCAAAAAGAAATGGCCTCATTATTTATGTAACTCTAGACCCTCCAGACATCACCTGTTCAATAGAAATTAAAAATAAAAATAAGAATAAAGAAAAATAAAACATTTAAGGGGCTGGGGATTTGGCTCAGTGGTAGAGTGCCTGCCTAGCATGCATGAAGCCCTGGGTTCCATTCCTCAGCACCACATACACCAGAAAAACCCAAAGTGGTGCTGTGGCTCAAGTGGTAGAGTGCTAGCCTTGAGCAAGAGAAGCTCAGGGACAGCACCCAGGCCCTGAGTTCAAGCCCCAGACTGGTCAAAAATATTTAAATAAAAAAGGGGATTATTAAAATAGATAAATAAAAGGGAAAACGGCTTACTGGAGGGGCATGAGGGGCTAAGTTTTCTTCTCTCTTCTCTTTTTCTACAAAATATATTCGTGTCTTCTCAAACTGGAAAGGAAAATGAGATTCTAGGCCTATTCCCTTTTATTTTAGTCTGCCTCACTAATGAACACCCCAGTACACAGATTCCTGGTGCTTGTTCAACAGGCGTACAGCTTTGTATACTGGGAGACACTCCATCAAATGACAAGAAGAATCAATACCGGCCAGTTCCTTTGGGAGGGCGGCTGGAAGGTATCTACTGCCTTTCTCTTTTCACTGGAACTCAGATTCTTAGATTTCTGGCGAATTTCTCAGTGTGGGTTATTTCAAAATGGAATCTACCCAAGGAAAGTAAATCGCGGTAAGTAGGGTCCTCTTACTTTTTCTAATTCCGAAGAGTTAACCCAGGTTCTCACATTTAAAAGGCAAGCGCTCCACCACTGAGCTCTGCCCCTATCTGGTAGCCCATTTTACCAGCAAAACTATCCTAACCCTATGTTCCCTTCTGTTCAGCGACTTTAGAAAATGTTCTATTGACCACAGTGATACTCAGTAGACACTAGATGGAAAGTACATCTTGTGTGTGGGGATGGGAGGGAAAATCCGGGAGAGAGAGAGAGATGGAAGGGGAGACATGATTCAAAAAGAATGGCACTCAATACTCATTGCCCGATTCGTGCAACTGTAACCCCTCCGTATATCAACTCTACAACAACAATGAGAAGAAAAGGAAAGGTTCTACTGGAGCCTTGGAGGAAGCTTGAAACTTTGTCTTTAGCCTAGGGACGCCGATGCTTAATACGAAGATATTTATAGGGTAACTTGTCTTTTTTCCTCTAGTTTTGCACCTCCCCGCCGTGTGTTTGTCATCACGAATGACTTTTGGCCTTATCTCCTCCCACATTTTATTTTGCAATATGCATCTGAGGTACGGCCTCATAGCTTCCAGTGCAAATTGCTTTAATGGTTGCAACGGTCTAATCGAGAGGCTGTCACCTAAATTATCTAATCTGTCTCATTCTCTTGGATAAATCAGTGATTATTCGAGGAGCCAGTGTATGCCAATTTTTCTTGATTCAACCCTGCTCTGCTCTTCTGCTTAATGAAATCTGGATTACATTTTAAGTCATCACAAATCCACCCATTCGCCAATTGTTCTCTCTCCCTAGGAAGTCCCTAGAGCGCAGCCGCCATTTCCTGTCCTTCATGTGTATGGAGTGGATGTTTGTCTTCGGTCCACATTCCCCCTCATTTTTCTTGTTGGACCAAAGGGCACATTGGGAAGTTCATTTCAAGCCCATTGCTGAGATATCTCATGACACACACGGTCCCAACACTTGCTATAGGAGCAGATGATAAAGCCTGAAACCCAAGAAATGCTTTTAGAGAAGTTCAGTTCAAGACTGTTGGGTGAATACACACTCTAGACAACACAGCGGTTAAACGGGCACTCCCATGTGAAGTGCCAAAATACTGGTGAGGGCTCTGAACTCACAGGCACTTCCTGGGGTCTCCTGCCTGTACTCTTTACATAAAATCACCTAAAGTTATTGGTAGGTAATTCCAGCCCCGGCAGGCCTAAGTGAGCTGAGGGGACCCTTCCTGGGAGTCATTGTTAGTTATTATTATTATTGTTATTATTATTCTTTTGGTCAGTCATGGGGCTTGAACTCAGGGCTTAGGCTAAGTCCCTGAGCTCCTTTGCTTACAGCTAGCGCTCTGCCACATTGAACCACAGCTCCACTTTCTTCGTTATTACTTTTAATATTTAAATTTTATTGCAGAATCTTGACGGGTAAAGATTTCTGTTTACTCACCCACTGCTTTCTCTCTAGAGGGTCGGCACTCATTAACTACTGCACCATGGACGTCAACCAAGTGCCCAGGATGGTTTTAGTTAATATAATACGATTTAAATAAAACACAATGATGGCCAAAGGGGGAAATCGGCTTGGAAACTGGATGAGCGACAAGTGTGTCGAGTGCCGGGGGACGGAAGGAGTCATTGTGCCTTGGAGGGATAGAGCGAGCGGCCTATTTGGACAGATCTTCACGGGCAAACAGAGCACTTCAAAGCCGAGACATGTGGGCAGATGCATCCGAGACAATCCCTTGGCACAAGATGGCGCCAGCCATTGGCCCAATGACAGAACGCTCCCTTGGCAGAAGCCCTGTTCTATGATAATTGTAGTGGAAGATAGGTTTGGAGAGTTAGTAGGAGGGCCCACGCTGAAGAAATAAAGTTCTAGACACAGTACGGAGACGCGACTTCTATGTCGATGAGACATGAGAGTAATACAAATGGGAATGGACAGGACTTACACAGCCAGAGAGCTACAATGAGCAAAAGCAATACAGACCAGAGGGTCGAGCCATTTCTAGAGCAGCGTATCAATCACTTGGGGATGGGATGGGCTGTATAAGTAGCAGGGAAGACTTGGGGATGGTTCTACACATCTAAACAGGAAGGCGAATTTGGCAGGGAGGCAGTGGAGAGAGTAACTACTGGAGCTACCTAGGTGCTCTACCCCTTGAGCCACACTTCCAGCCTTTGGTTCTGCTTTTGATGGACCAATCAGAGTTGCCACAGAGAAACTCTGAAGAGGAAAGGGCATCCTAAAGGATGGTTTTGAAATGACAGGAAGGAGTTCAGAGGAATGGAGAGTGTGTATGGTGGGAGTGTATTTAAGTCAAGAGGCACGTGTTTAAAGTTGCTCTGGAAACTTCTACTCCAAGAATTGAGCACCCTATTATTCTGTACTTATTGTTTTAAAGCACTGAACAGACCTTGTTTTATAATATCTTATATTATCCTTTTCATTGGTTGATAAAAATATGTGGAATCTGGTCATCTTTTTTTATTTTTCCTACTCGTTGATGCTGAAGAACTTTCCCAAATGTTTTAGAAACTTAAGAAATGAGGTAAATCAGTCACGTTATGCTTATTTAAATGTCAAGAGTACTGCCTGAGATTCATGAGGACAAGGCAGGAGATAAAGGGCAAGGTCCCCAAGTAGGATGTGAAAACGACAATCTCAGTCCTTCCTGAACTCATGTTCCTGATGCGGTGCTTGAAAGCAGAGCCGGACTAGACCAACCCACAACACAAAAGCATTCTCTTGAAGTTTCTCTATAACTTATGCACATTTTGGTCCCGGATGCCAAGCGAGGAAGATCCACTGAAACCAAGACACCATTTACCTTGTCCAAGTTTCTACTTACGCAACAGATATATCTTCACGCACATTGGACTCGCTGTTGCGTATTTATCAAGTGTGTGCTTCACAAGGAGGCATTAGTGTAACGAGCAGCTGATAATGATCAGGAGCCAAGAATGAGGAGGAGGTGATTATTTTCCTGTGCATCTTGCTTTGGACACAGGAAACATTCTTTTCTATACCTATTTATTTTAACATACCTAAATACACACACACACACACACACACAGGACTTCTCTTGATTTATAGTATGATTTCCTATCTCCATAAACTCTGCATAAATTGCTCATCTTACAAAGTCAAGCAAAACCAATTATTTCACCGATTGCTTGAATCTGACTCTACTTGTGGATATATATATATATATATATATATACACACACATATATATATATATCTGTGTGTATATATATATATATATATATATATATATATATATATATATATATATATATATATATATATATTTGCACCAGCACTTTCTTTCTTTCTGCCATGTTAGCAGCAGCAGCGGGACGGCTCCGTTCGCTGGCCGCTGAATTTAGCCTTTCTTTTATCCGTTTCCACACAGACAGCAAAAGGGTGAGATGGCCGTTGGCCTCCTGGGCTGCTTTCAACTCCACTAGGCACAAAGGCCTGGAGTGGCTGGGTCCTGGGATGTGATCTCTGTTCCCACGCAGGTCAACAGGTTGCAATCACCACAACTGGTTTGTTTAGTCCTGATGAAGTCGGGCAGGGAGTGGAGGGAAATGAGTTTCAAAAGGTTCAAAGGAAGGGAGAAGCAATATGGAAGCCTCCTGCGTTGGCCTTTCATTTCCCCCTACAATAGGGAAGCCCTGGCCTGCACTGCCAGGTTCATGAACTTGTGAAGATCTCTCTCTCTATTTACAGGAACAGTATGTTTTCTACATGGGATCTGAAGGACACACACATCTGAGGTTTCGCCAGAGTTCCTCCCCCATCCTGGATTGGAGGCACTATGGACTTTGGACTTCTTCAGTGTGTGACATTTGGAAACTGACCAGGGAGGCATGGCTTTTTTGTATGAGGGAAACCGATTGTGCTCCACATACTTCTGTGAAAAGGTTTGACGAGGAAGCCCGATGGAGACCGCGTTTCAGCGTGTGATTGTCACCGTGCCTGGGCGTCGGAGCTGCGTCCAGGGAAGACAGGATCGGGAATTTAAAAAATAATAATAAAATAAGGAGAAGAAAGAAGAAGGAAGGAGCGAGGAGGAAGGAGAAAGGAAGAAGGAACCAGCCGCAGCAGCAGCAGCGTTGTCACTAACACACTCGTTTTCACAAGGCAACCATTCGTTTTCCTTTACAAAATAAGCCCGTGTTTTCATACGTGATAGAAGCAACTCTGTTACTCCTACCCTGTCCTATCATATGTACTGCTTTCACTACTGACTCATTTTGGAGACGGGCTTTGTACCAGTCTTCGCTTTGTTTCCATGGGCACTAGGATATTTCAAGAACCAATGGGTGAAGCGTCAATGGTGTCTTCCCAAGGAATGGGATCTTGTGAAAGTGATCTTGGGCTGGAAGCCCAACTATCGAAACACCCGATAGCTCCCCAGCCTCTTAGACATTTAGCTTGTATTTCAGAAACAATCTCCTGCTCACGGTGACTGGGCCAGCATGGACCTGCGAACCTACTAACCAGGAGCTAGGATGACAGGCGTGAGCCACGGGTGCCTGACTTCTCTCTCTTTTTATTTGTCTGTCCTTTCAAGCTATAAAGGAGCAAGAGGCATGATTCTAGGTACTTGTTGTGGTGGCAAACAATGCTGAGTACGGTGGAAGGTCATGGGTGGGAGGTTTCATAGGTAGAAAGAGGACGATGGGTGTTTGAAACACAGGGACTTTGGTGAGAGAAGTTCTATGCAGAACGCATCGGGTGAAAGCAGAGTCCCATGAGTAGAGGCTGTAATTCTAGCCACTCAGGAGGCTGAGATCTGAGGATCATGGCTCATAGCCAGCCCTGTCAGGAAAGTCCATGAGATTCTTATCTCCAAGGAACCACCAGTAAACCCCAAGTAGCATTGTGGCTCAAGTGGTAGAGCACTCGCCTTGAGCTGAAAAGCTCAGGAACAGTGCCCAGGCCCTTACTTGATTCTTTTCAAACAATATAATCTTTACCCTAGCTCACTTTCCAAACCTACTAGCTACCCATGGATCACTAATGATTTTCATAATTACTCTTTGACATTGATCCTCACGTATAATAAAAGAGAAATATGAGCACCATCGACTTTATAAGAGTTCTCGGGGGAATTGAATTAGACAATGCCAGGGAAAACTACAGCACAATGCCTATCCCACAGAAACCAATGGTAGCTGTGATAATAAGTAATAATATTCCCAGGATCCTTCGCTGTATGGAAACTACACAGGATTATTTCTACACAGGGGTTATTTCTCTCTCCAGGTTTGAGGGCAAGGGGGTCGCTACCTGTATAACATGTCATTTCAGGCTACGGCTCAGCCCAATCACCAGCAATCCCTACGCACCCTTCCCACATCCACCTATGCCACACAAACTAGGAGACCTTGAAACGTACCTGCTACGGATTTTTAGCACCAAACAATGGCTTCCATTTCTTATCTTCCTAGAAACTGACACTTTGAGAAGAGTGACAGCGTGAACACAAGCCTTATTTTACATTACACTGACAAGAGATAGAAGCGATCTGTCCCAATAATTAATTGCTTGGCCCAGCTAGCCACCCTTTCCTTAAAAAAATAATTCCACTAAACGTAGGCTGAGCGCATACACCAGAAAACCGGTGTCTCCCATGTACCCGCCTTTGTTCCTGACTGCTTCTATGAAATTTTAAATGGTGGAAAGGAATAAGCACTCTGCTTGTCTGCACACCTGATAAGTGAAGGGCTGGGGACCAAAGGCAAAGGTGATTTATAAAAATGAAGTTTGGTGGTAGTGGCCGTTCTTCTGTCTTGGGCAGGGAAAGGTCAGGTTTTCTTTTTCCACCCATCCCGGTGATATGGCTCCTGCTTTTGAGCAAATCTTTTAAGAGGGCTGCTCTCCTTGCAATGTTGACAAGGACACACAAAAGATACGGCAGGAGGTAAACACAGGAGCAGCGTTAAAAACCCTGGCTGGAACTGCAGGCAACCCGGTCTGTGGTTTTGGAAAGTCTGTCAAAAAAATAATGATAATAATAAAAAAAAAAGAGTTGCATAATATGAAAGCAGAGACAGGACATGTGAACCAAAATCGATAGCTGGGTCTTTTGAACTGCCCACATACAAAGTTCTAATGAAAATGGCCTCCAGGGGAGAGTTAATCGTGTACTCTGAGATCAGCTTCACAATCTGCCTAAGAACCGGGAAGGCCATTTGATGTGTTCAAAGAATCTGAGACTGAGAAAAAGTGGAGCCCCAACACCCAGGATGTCAACGCCTGTGAAGGCGTCTGGGAAAGGCTGCTCATTGCCTGAGACTGTGTGGTGCGTGCGTCTGGTGAACGACGTCAAATTTTAGCCTCGGGATAGAATTTACTTCAAGGGGGGAGGTATGGTAGCTCTAAAATGCAACATTCCATCTTCTCACTAATAACTGATGGATACCAGGTTTGCTGTCGAATGGACATCAAAATGACTAAAAAAGAAGTCACCCCAAACAGTTTATTATGGGGTATTTTTTTTCTAAATATAGTAGAAGTGTTCTTGTGAACAGACGAATGCTTCTATAATGTTCATGTGACTGTTTGCCTTTTTAAGACTTTCCATGATTCGTTTTCTTCTCTTTAAGTAAACGGATGTATGGAAGCTACGAAATTATTCGAAACTAAAGAAGTCAATGTGTAAGAGAGGTAGAGATTTCGTGTGATGTATCCTCCTCTCTGATCTCTAAATCTCAAATTCAAACATGGTTCATCGTTTGAGGTTGAAAAGGAGGAACATTTCTGAATGGATGGGGAAGAATAAATCACAAGAGCCAAATTCACTAACCATCCAACACCAAACCTGCCCCCTAAAATTGGAAGTACTTCAGTTCTCATTTGAGAGGCTTTTGGAGAATATATATTGAAGATTATCTAGGTGGGAAAAAATCACCTCCCCACCCATCAAAAGTATGCAAAATATGTTTTGGGAGATGAATGATACAGAAAATGCATTTCTGTAACTGTGAACTTCCCCTGCCCACATTCACACATAAGACTAAAAACACACAAACGTCATTGTTACATGGGGCTTACCGGTGTGTTGTTGGGCTCATTCAAATTATTTTTACATGGTCTATAAATATACGGCCATTGTTCTGCTGTTAATGTAGTTGGATAGGAATGTTACTTGTTCTATGACTACGCACCCCAGGTCACCAGACCTAACCTTTGCCATGTTTCTCCTCTTTATTTCTCAGAGAGATCTGGGGAGATGGGCAGAGTCTTGCAGACACATGCGAGTGTTGGGCGATTGGTACCGTAATGAGATTCAAGACCATGCGATCTCTACCCGGAAGCCAGCTTCCCCAGCAAAATCATGAGGGTGGCCCATGCTTGTTGTGCATTACAACACAGCAGAGAGGAGAAGAGTGTCAGGACTGGATCCTTCCCATCTCAGACCGGGGAGAGCTGATGAGTGATTCATGGTGGTCTGGCCGTCTCCCGGACTCAACAACACACACCTGTGGGAGTGAGGGGGGCAGAACGGGACAGGGGAGCAACCATGCACGCCAATCCAAGGAGTTCTGGTAAATTCCAAGCTCAGCCTGCCCCCAAAAGGGACTCTGAAATATGGCAGAGTTGGGGGGGGGACAGGTAGTTAGAAACATCCTATCCTACTTGGCAAGGAGAGATAGGCTCAAAGAGAGAGACAGACAGACAGAGACAGAGAGACAGAAAGACACACACATGCACACAGAGACAGAGAGACAGACAGAGACAGAAAGACAAAACAAAGAGGGAGAGAGAGAGAGAGAGAGAACACAATCACATAACAACCGGTAACTATCATAGAAGGTGGCTGGAAGGGACCGGAACTCCCATGGGCCCTTTAGTTGAGATGAGTCCTGCCAGACAACAAGATCCATCTGCAAGCTCTTTGGGGGTCACCCCAGCTCGGGGGTGGGGGCACAAATGTGCTCTGATGTCACCTGTGGATGGCATCATCATCATCGCCCAGTGTAGACGGGCAAAGGGGACAAAGGTGGCCTGGAAAGCCACATCCTCGGGATCTTTGGTTTCCCTGTTTCTCTCGCCTGTCCTGGCCTAGAAGATGGAAGCCATGTTGTTCCAATCTTCCAGAATGGACCCAGGACCGATTTCTGAAATTCTCCCTGCCTAGAATATTTATCTCAGTCCGTCTGTGTTCCCTACGTCAGGGGTTCGATTCCAGGCGTCCTGAAAAACGCATGGAGCTGTCTGGAGACGCAGGCATTGCTCCCTTTGGGATACAGCAGGCCTCTGATCTCCGCTGGTGTCTGGGCACCCTGGGAGGCCACTGCAGAGGCCCGGGGCCCTTACCCGCCCCACGCAGTCCCTTTTCTATAGCATGTGTGCTGTCTCCACACGTGTGGGGGGTGGGCCTGGTGTCCTCGGTCCCCCCGGGGAGCCAGAAGCCAACGGTGGGCCGTGCGCCCCAAATGTTATCCTCTCATACTGTCACGGTGGGAGATCACAGACTGGGCCTTCCCACCCAACATGACCCCTCCTGTAGAGTGTCCATGGCTGTGGACTGCCGTGTGCGTCTGATAATCCCTTTCATGGAAAAAAAATAACAACAAAGGATATGACATAGGAACAACAGATAGAACCCCAATGACCTGGAAGGGATTTCCCATCCACCTTTTCAGCTTTATCCAGAAGGAAATGGATGATCCAAATGTTTAAGAAAATGAATACATCAGAACAAAGAAGCAGAACTTCTTCCGTCCTCTGCGCAGGACAGAGTGCTGTGAACCAACAGTGGAGTGATTTTGCTTTTCTGGGCTCCACTGGTCCAAGAGTGGAAGGAATGGAGCTGCTGACAAGAATCGGCCCGGGGTGGGGTCGTCTGGGGATTACGAAATTCACACAGGTAAAAGTGTTTTAGATCTGTGTTTGACACGTAATCAGGGTCTGATAAACATCATTATTAATGCCTGTCTCGACATAATCAAGATCTATTAAATACGTCGAAATATTTTATTACACTTCTTAAAACATTTGCATTCTTGTTAATTTTCTTAATACTTGTTAATTGAGTGCTTCGTAGGGTGTGTGCACTGGAGGCTCAGAGGTGTGCAAATCAGAAGAGCATCCTGCCTTGATGTAAGTTACAGTGCTCTACCATCTACTGATTTATTACCCACGCTTCAAAACCTAACTCCAAAACCAAGGGATTTGCTGAAAACTTAACCAGGCAGACGGGTCAAAATGGACTTTGTCCAGTGAATGTTGCTCCTGCAACTCTGTCCTCTTACAGCTACATCATAGGGGTGCCTTGTCTAAGTCTTTTACGATGTCATCGTTGGCATACGGGAGGCATGAGATCAAGATTTTCTCGTATGCCTTTGTTCAGATGGTTAGCAATTGATTAATCACTGTGAATACTTGACTGCCCAGTGGTCAGTCTTCAAGTCTGTAGATCTTAAAATCTGCAGATGGATGTTAGATAAAGGTCCTAGCCTGAGAGCGTATTGCTTTAGCAAGGTGCTTACCCTCCTTTGTGGAGATGAGCTAATACTTTTGTTCATCAACCAAAGACAGCAACCCCTGTCTCTTTCTGGAAACAAATCTATAACTTCTCCAGTGGAAAGAAATAGGCAGCAGGGAGTCTGTATGACTGGCAAGGTGTGGGCTGTGACCCCCAGAGAGCTACTTCTATTAGAAGGTGAACTTACTCAAGAGAGCTGGTCCTGCAGATTGAGAAGGCCTGGGGTCCACGTGGTGAGCAACTTCCAATCTTGTTTGAGGAAAGGGTTTCTTGGAACATCTAAGATGCTTGTCACAGAAGCAGAGTTCTGGACAAGCACAGCAGGGACCATAACACTGCTGTCCCCTGGCTCAGGATACTCGCATTACTTGGGTTGATTCCACCTGCAGGATATAGAATTCCCTCCGGTCCATCTCGTCATCTCTTTTTCTGAGTCCCACCATCGTTGGACTCTTACAACCTCCCTTGAATCATTTCAGTTTCATCTGGACCAGGAATCTTCTATGGTTCCCGAATGTGGTTAATATTGATCGAGAGCCCACCTCACTCAGCCCTGAAGCCTTAAGAAACATTTTGCTTACCTACAGCATTATAAACCCAGGGCGAGGGTATCGGTAGCACCTAAATCACTGGAATCTATCATTTATGCCAGGCTCAGCAGAGTTATGAAGAAAAGGAGATAGGATAAGGGTGTGTAGCAAGCCAATCTGACGGTCCTGGGACAAGAGCTGGGCTGCCATCTGATTTGCAGTGACCAGGAGAAACACGGCTAGAGGGCATTGCAGGGCTCCAACCTGAAATTTGGTTCACATCCCATATCCTCCCCTTAACAACTTAGGAACTTAGGAAAGTCTGAGGAAGCTTTCAGTACTTCAGTTGCTCGCTTTTCGAACGCCAAGTCATGTCTACCACATAGAATTATTGTCAGGAGTCGATGGGATGTTATATGTCCAGCGTTTTGAAGGAAAGGGGTTGGTCTATGGTGAGGTTTCTATAAATATGCAGTGTGCGTGTGTTATTATTATTATTAAGTCAAAGCTGTCTAATTCTCAAAAAAAAAATACCAAAGGACACAACAACTTTCCTTTCCTTAAGAATTTTGACACGTGTATAGAAATGGTGAGGTAAAGCAATTAGAGTAACTTATAACTTCAGGCTTTCTTTTCCAGGAGACGCATGAGGCACATTAAATATTCTTCACGTGTAAGGGCATTAAGCCATAAAGCTACTATGGATCGTGATGCTCTCCTCCTGGGGAAGTTCTAGGGAAATTACTAGAGAGGGTGATGAAATCCAGCCATCCTTCTTAGAACTGCTCCGTTGAGGAACTCGCACACTCAAAGCTGGCTTTCCCCATCAATCCTTACCAAATTATACTAAAAGTATGTTCCTATCTTCCATAGTGTTGTCACTGAGAAAAGATGAGCTCTTTGCAAGTACGGTCCTCAAGTTAACAGGCATCTTTAGTACTTATTATCTATTGATGTATTCTTTTGAGTATTTATTTCCTTCATCATGTAATTCAGAATACTTTGATGATACTGAAGAATCAAGAGTTGAGAATTTTAATTCTGGTGGTTGAAGAAAACTAGCTTTTTTAAAAAAAAAATATTCTTATCATAAAAGAAGGAAAAAACAAGCCAGCCAAGTGACTGCCTTTTATTTAAAAAAAATCCTGAGTCAATTGAATATTACACTGGAGAGAAAGAAGTCAAGAAATTAATCATTCCTTGCTTCCTAATTAAATATATAAAAAAATCTCCTTTCTCTCTGGTGAATATTCACTTAGCTCTAATTGAATCAGTACTTCAAGGCCACCAGAGGGCAGAAGTCTGTGGAGAGATTTTCTACCCCTACCTTTAAAATCTTTTCTATTTTAACTACAGTCTGAAGGTACAAAGCGAGTCATCATCCAAACATATAAAGCACCAATGCACATGAATGAAGGATAGCTGTAAATGAAACAAGATCTGGGCCATCACCCGCTTTGGCTCCTCTGGTTTGAAACACAAAACACAAACCCACAAGTGGATGCTAGGTAGGAAGCCATGAAAAATACATGAAGTGGATTTCTTCATTGTATTTTTCAAACTCGCAAAGCATGAGAAGAAACAAGATTTCCAGCCGTCTTCAAAGCAAATCCAAAGTCTGGCATAAAATTAAAATAGAACATAGTGACCCTAGAATTATAAAGGAAGAAAAAGTAAAGTCAAATAAAACAGCAGTTTGTTGTGTGACTAAAGAAATGTAATTCTATTCTTTCATACAAAGGAATTGGCAAGCTCTGTACACAGAGCATTTGAAGGTGCTGTGATTTCAGGGGGAAATGGAAGTAAGGTATCCTACTCTGTCAGGAAAAATTATGTAATGTTACCTTTCTAGTAAATCAATCAGCAATGCGTGATAGTCTATGTCATATGTTATCAGCAGATATATCTCCACCACTTCTTCCATTGTAATTAGTTGTAAACCAGATGCCCACAGCCAACATTCTGCTCAACAATACCTTATTAATAGAGGATAAGCCCTTCTACCTCTCACAATTCTTTTAAAAATACTTTGCCAAAATTTCTCCCCAAGGCCAAAATAATAATAATAATAATAATAATAAGCTCTCAAATCTGCTTCCTAGAAATTCCGATCGAGCCAGTAATCCATCAAAGATCAAAGCAGTGGGATCCTGCACAGGAGCGCATCCACACAGGCTGAACCGGGTAGAGCTACTATCACCTGTGAGGCTGAGCAGAGTCTGAGGCCCATGACCGTGCACTTTGAAGTTGCATGGCTTGTGGATGATGAAAAAATCAGCTCAGTGCAGGAGAGAAAGGCTGCGTGGGAAATGGAACACAAAACAAATATCTTGATTTGGTAGGATAAAAAAAAAAGACAAGAACAATCAGAGGAGAGTGGTTTTCTAGGAGGTTGACCCTTAGGGGGCAGGAGGGGGGGAGGCATACATTCTCTTGTTTTGCACCTTACGCTCCCACCTCAAGGAACCATGGGAGAGTGGTCCGATATGATGTCGGACTGCCCGTAGATGGCCTCTAGAATTAACAAGGCAAAGTGCTGGAGAGTTTGACATGGAGAAAGCTCCATTTACTGGATCAGAACCAACCAACCAACCAGTTGATTAGTGGCAACTGTGTGTGGTTTCACGCCCTGCCTGCCCCCAGACAAAACTCAGAAGAACAGACAGACCACCAGATGTCAGATTCTTTTGTGGACGTCAAAGGACGCTTCCCTAGGTTGGCATTGAATCAGAGCCACACAAGAGGAAGAATCCAGCCACCCAGCCATGCTGCCTGTCATCGGCAGCCTCCCATCACGCTCAGCAGAATAAACCAAGAAACAGGTCGGGATGTGGAAGAACTCCGGATTCTTGTGAAAAGAAAGCCAAGAACAACGTAATTAATTGAACAGGCTCTCATTTCAGTAACCCCTTTTATGAGTTCACACACAAAGATCAATATTCAGCAAAAAAATGTGCATGGGAGTTGGTGGTAATTAATATTTTTCTCTGAGAATGAGATTATGGAAATCGTTACGTGTCTGAGTGCCATATTTCTGTAAGGTCTAAATCTGTAAAGTGACTGGATTACCCCAGAAATCTGGGAAGTAAAGGCATTTTAAATTTAGCAAATGTAGATACTTTAAACTTAATACAGTCGATATAGAAGGAAAGAAGCAAGAAGGAGGGTGAGAAGGAGGAAGGGAAGGAGGGTAGGAATGGAGGGAGAGGGAAAGAAAGAGGCCAGGGAGAAGGAGGGAGGAAGGAAGGGAGGAAGGAAGAAAGGAAGAGAGGGATGGAGGGAGGAAGGAAGAAGGAAGGAAGGAAGCAAGGAAGGAAGGAAGCAAGGAAGGAAGGACCTAAATCCAGGATATGTCTCTGACTACCTAGGTATTTAATCTTTCAGGATGACACTGTTGGTTCAGAAAAATACCAAATTTCAGAGGCTGGAAGGTGAGTGCGGCAAAGACATAGAAAGTATGTATTTTCTTCCCTGATAATTAATTATAACACTTGTGGGTAGAAAGCTATTTCAAGGCAAGCTCTGGCCTGCAAAGGACAATTCAAAAATACCAGCAAATCTGAGTGAACATTCCTAACTCTTAAATGAGTTGGACCCTATGACCTCTGAAGAATGACCTTTAACCTCTCTTGTCCCTAAGGGAAGATCCTCCAGAATTTCCACCTAGCTGGTACCGTGGGAGTTGGTTGGGGAAATATTGGTAGGAAGTGGAGGTATTTGTTTCAGGAAGCCAGGCCTCAGGCAGGTGAGAAGATTGTCTGATACTTAAATCATGGAACAAATGAGATTAGGAGTCATTTCCTACCTAAACCCCGAGAACCTTTTTGAAAGTAAATCTGATTTAAGAAGGTAAACTTGTTGTCATAAGGCTACTTGAATGACATTATTAAATACCGTAAACTGAAGATTAACTTTCCTTGGGATAAATCTGCCCGTGTTTGAATAGCAAAGATTCGAAATAATCCTTCCACCGATGAGGTAGGAAGAGCCGGCAGCTGGTAGAAGCCTTTTTACCTTTTCCATAATTTACAAGTAAACGACCAAAGTTGTTCCGTCTAAGAAAAGGGTAATCAAGAAAAATATCATCGAAGTGTATTTGAGATTATCCGTTACACAAAGGAGCCCACCAAATGCCTGCCTGGCCCAAGGAACTGGATTTTGTTTTCCAGTGTATGCTGATTGACTCAGTGTTCGGTACAGACGGAATTGTATTTTTGTAAGGCTCTTCAACAGGCAGCCAAATAAATAGCTTTTCCCTTACTGCCTGGTTTGCTGTTTGCTTAAGCAAAAATCCAATTTTTCGAGAGGACTCCACAGGTCTAAATTCCCTGCCATTTACAAGTGTGTCCTATTAGAGTAGCTTTCTATATGGAAATAACATTCCAAGACAAGGAGAGAAGCGTTAGGTCTGAGGCCTGTTGTTCCTGATGTGTTTTATTATTTCTTTTTTCATTTGAAGAGTAGAGCTATTCCCCCGAGGAGGAAGGGAGGAAGGAGGAGAAAGAGAGTCATCTTTGAATACAAATGTCTCCAGAAACTGGAGTTTCTTTTAAAAGTGAAATCTCTCCCTCTTATTTATTTATTTATTTGTTTTGGTATGCATCAAGGACAAGGGTTAGATCTGACAGCTTTATACTCAGGCTGCCTCTCATTAAAAGAGTTGGGTTTGTTTTTTTAAATTAAGAATTCAGAGGAAAAAAAAAAGCCCTCCAAGTGTTGTAGCATATATTAAGAGATGGTGAAGCTTGGGTTTGATTACTGTTTTCTTTAGCACATCTGGAGAAGGCTTTTATTTGAAAACAGTCACGATTACAATTAGACAACCTGTCTGGCTTACTAGGTGCTATTTAAAGATTTGGTAGTTCTTTATAATAATAATAATTATTATTATTATTAACTATTAGCTGTGTTCCAGGAAGTAGGCAAAAGAAAGAAATGAAAAGTCCATACATTTTTTTTCAGGACTATTTTAACTAATAAGATGAGTGTTGATGGTGTTCCTAAAATTCTCATTGATTTTTTGAGCAATCTGTTATTGAGGTTTAAAAATCTCTGTAAGGGATTCAGTTGTCTAATAAGGTAGAGGCCTGTTTGTGATTTATGTTTCTGAAAAATGAACTAACTCAATTTGCTTCTGTACTTTAAAGAAATGAATACCAATTTAGCAATATGAAATAGTCCTCTGGAAAGCATTTACCTAAGAGGTAAGGCAAATGCATGGACAGTGGTCTAGGAGCAAAAGTAATCCCATTACAATGTCAGCTTGTTTGAACTGGACAAATGCCTGGTGACAGAGTTATGATACAAACCACAGAACCTGGAAGGTAAATTGGTGTTTCAATAAAAACTTCATTTCAGGGGGAGATGGGGGAGGGAGAATATCAATAAGATAATTCTGCTTATCAAATTTCTTTCCTTTTCTTCCTTCCTTCCTTCCTTCCTTCCTTCTTTTCTTCCTTCCTTCCTTCTTTTCTTCCTTCCTTCCTTCCTTCTTTCCTTTCTGTCTCGCTTTCCTTCTTTCTTTCCCTGGACCTGAAGCTTAAACTCTGCTCCAGGCTAGTGCTCTACCATTTGAGCCACAGCTCCACTTCCAGCTTTTCTTGGAATTTAATTGGGGATAAGAGTCTCACGGACTTTCCTGCCTGGGCTGGTTTTGACCTGCAGGCCTCATATCTCAGCCTCTTGAGTAGCTAGGTTTACAGGCCTGGATCACTAGCACCTGGCTCAAATTTCTTTTTCATATAACTCAATGCAATTAATCAGAGCTCTGCTTTAATATTGTTATTAAGTATTTCTAAGAAAAAGGAAAATTCACAGTAAGGGCCCAGTGTTACACAGGCTTTTAGGACAAGAGTTAATTCCAGTCAGATAAAGCCCTCTTTTCCCTTTTCAGTCCTTTTAGCAGTTCTACTTGGCATTGCAAAATGGCATTATATTGTGAAGCTAACTGGCCATCTTTATCAGTGAAAAGAGAAAAATTACTATTTTGAAAGTGATTCCTGCTTGGAAATAAAAGAGACTACATCCAAAAATCACAGCCAGGCCCTAGCAATGGAAACACAACAAAAGCTTTAGTACTTTGAATTTGCCCAAATATTTATGCATATTGAAACAAAGCAGGTCTAAGTAAAAAGGTGTGGAACAGAGGAGAGATTAGTAGGGGAGGAAACACATTTGAATGTTGGACCATATATCCTGTCTCTGATTTATTCCCCCCATTTGTGAAATAAAGAAGCTTTTTCTGTGTGTTCTTTAGATTGCCCACGGGAGAGAAAGGGTTGTACATTCATTCATTCATTCGTTCATTCCTTATGCCTTAAAACTCCTTAAAACTGTCTTGAATTTGATTACCTTTTCTGATCTACTCATAACACATAAACACAGCTGGACCTGTCTCCCAGCTCTCTTCAACAAGACGCTGATGTTAAGAAGACAGAAACTTGTTTAAGACAGGACTGTGTTCGCCTCACCGCAACCCGATTGTTGATAGCTTAAAGGCGTCGCTCCATTTAGGGGAGTGTGCATTGTCTCAGTGTGAGAATTTAATTTGTTGATTGAGCCAAATGTCTGCTCAAATATCATTCAGTCACTGAGGTATAATTATAGTCAGTATGATGTATGTCCCATCCACAGAACCACTCTGCTATTAAATTACCCACAGACCTAAGAATTGTGCCAGCCAGAGGTCAAGGTCATACTTCCAGGTGCTAAATGAGTTTGTTTTTAAAGAGGACCAAACGCTTCCTTCAGATGAGATGAAAATGCTATTCACAAATTTATTTTCAGGTGTCAGGAAAAGATAAAAGGACACAGTCATAGTTTGTTTCTTTGTTTGATTGTTCCTGTACCAGGACTTAGAATATAATTTTGGGGGGGGGAGGTGGGCACCAGAGTGGCATGGAGAAGGGGGGAAGAAATATTTCTCATCAACAGACAACTCCTGAGCTAGCAGCCTCTGGCTCATGTGATGGCATTTGAAGACAAGGTCATTAAGGTAGACTCGGGCCTGGGAACTTAAAAAAACAAGAGTCCAAAGAGAAATATAAAGAACATGTTATCTTTTGCTTTCTGGCTTCAAGATTGAAATTGAGTCGTTGGGGGAAAATAAGATCACCTATGAGGAAACCACCCAAACAGCAGGGCTGGTTACCCTCAGCTCTCCTATCCTGAGCGGCTTCCAGGGCCCAGGCAGGAAGCTGATCGTAGAACTGCCCCCTCCCAGCTCCCAGCTCAGACGAGAAGGTAGCAGCCTGTGGACATTTTCATTTGGCAACCTCTGCCTGTCTCTGAGCCTCTGGAAGCATTCTGATTGTCTCCGGAGGTGTGGGAAGGCACTCTGAACAGACTCAGGTTGGATATTCTTCATCATTCACTTTATTAGCATAGATTAGTCTTGCCAAGGAGTTTCACAGTGACATTTCCATACATGCACTGAACAACTCCGATCAGATTCAAGCCTTCTCCATGACGGGGAGAGAGCTGTTCTTCTTCTTCCAGTAGAGGAAAAAAAAAATTAGAAAGTTTCTTTTAAGCCAAGTATCTGGGTACTATATGCCAGAGCTTAAAAAAAAAGCAGGATTTAACTAATTGTAAATGCCAAATAAAAGAAACCTCGTGTCTAAGCTGTATAATATTTAGTAAGTCATTTATGCAATTTTGATTCTATGAATTTCATTTTGTTTGTTAGTGGACTGAAGGTTTTCTCAATCTTTTTTTCTGATGTATTTCAGGAATATATGATTCCCTTATGTGATCAGAGTTCTCTTCATCATTTAAAATACCTAATGGAATATCTGACGACAGATTTTAACGCTCTTGACTTCTACAAAATCAAATTACGATGTTGCGATAAAAATTTATAATCTTTAAACTCCTTACAGATTATTGACAGGAGAGGGGACCCCTGATCAATAGCGTGCAGTGGGCGGGTAATTTTTATTAGAAGTACAAACTGATTTTTTCCGAGTTCTCTAGGAAATTGAATCATACAAATAGTGAAATCCCATCAGTGGGGCTGTAGGAGATACTTTTTGTGTGTGGTCACTGGATTTACTCCTCACGTCCTGACAACTACAAATCTCTGATTTCCCGTCCTTCGGTCTTAACCTGAACACACACTTCAGCCCCAGTGTCTCCTGCTTTTGCCTCTGATCCCAGGAGTTTCTCGGAATGGACAGCAGAAGCTGTTCTTCCAGAATTCCCTGGATCAGCAGTGACAGCCAGCCACAGGCTCCCACATGGATCTTCCATCGATTTGATGTGAAATTAGCAGTGGGACGAGAGGTTCTATGTCGTAAGAACTCTGTGTTCTTAAATGACAAAAGCAAAAACCAGGACTTAGATAAGCAAAAGGGGCAAAGGGGGCGTTTTGGATCTTCAGGCCAAGGAAGAACTCTACCTGCTCTGCACCTTCGTGGACTTCTTTTTGTTTATTAACTTATTTATTCACTCAGGCCTTCAGCTCTCACTCCACTTATCATCCCTGGCTGGTGCTCTACCATTTGAGCCATGCCTCTTGGCCCAGTTTTATGCTAGTTAATGGGAGATTAAAATTCTATTTGGGAGCAGGGGTCAGGGGAGAATGACAGATGGTGATACATCCTACTCACAAAATGGACCTGTTGAATTGAAATCCCTTTGGACAACTATTAAAAGACAATGAAAACAGACTCAAGGGAAATGGATTTTTAACAACTCTATGAGATTTGTCCATCTCATCTGGCTTTGAGCCTTGATTCTCAGATCTCAGACTCCTGAGTAGCTAGCCTTGTGGACACTGAGCCACCCATGTCCAGATCTTTCATGTGCCATTTTAAATGGCTTATATTCTATATAAATTGAGTAAATTCTACATCGATAGCTTCCTCCCCCATTTACCACAAGTTCAGTCTGAGAGACTGAGATATCTGTTATTTATACCCGAAGAATCTCATTAAATACAGCAGTCAAGAGGAAAACAAATTAAAATCTACCCTCAAGAAAAAAAAAAGAGAACAAGCGGAATAATTACCCCAAGTAAGTTTCAAAAGACGCATGGAAATGGGAAAACAAAATGGATTGTAGTATCCTATGAGACCGTCAAGCCAGTATTTCCTTAATTAAATACCATGTGTTCTAGAAAGCACAAAGGATATTCTTGAGTGGAATCCAAGTTTATTCATATAATTTGCAATCTTTACCTTCTCAGAAAATGGCTTAGCTGCTAACTTCTGAGACTTACGCTCTGAATCAGATTCTCACATTAATACTCAAACCTTGCAAACTTTGAAATAATTCAAAATAGATGTATCAAAAAGTAGTGTACGGAGAGAGTACAGGCCATGACAGAGTTCTGGGTTTTGTGCTTCAGGCAGGAATAATAAATACAGAATTGCATTCATCTTGTTCAAAGAGCATTCTGCGGCAACTCCTTCTGACAATTACATTTCCTACCAAAGTCAAATTTAAATCAAAGTTTTTAAAAATTGAGGAGCACTGGAAACTTAATTCCTTACAGAGACAGAAAGTGAACGTAATGGTACCTTTTAAGGAAACTTTGAATCTGTAAAAGAAGAACCGAAGAAGAAAAGAAAAAGAAAATCCCCAGTGGATTAGATGTCAAACTTTTAGACAAGCCTATGGCAGAAAAACAACTTTATTAATTAAAAATATATTCAATCATTAATGACATGGCTGACTTTCTGTTAGTTGTATGATGCCAGTCTTCAATGATTACATTGATGAAGTGATTTATGCACAGTACCTGTTCAGTGTTTCTAAAGTAATAACTTTGAGTTAGCACTGTCAAGAGTTTTAAGAATGTGCAGAATTTCTTTTGAAGAATTTAGCCGTGAGTAAATTTCTCTTATTTATCTTCACATCTAGCTAGGCAGTCGATACCTTTGTAATATACATAGAGGGTGATAGTTTAAGCGTCCTTACTGAATATCAAAGTCACATTTTTGCCCTGGACAAGTCTAGAAATGCAGTCACAATGACAGCACCCCCTGTTTCTCATATTTACATGAAGGGTGATTCCGTTTCCCTGTTAAACTTTGTGATACCACCCCCAAATTACCACACTTGAATATACGAATTACAAGCATCATTATTTTTTAGAAAATATTTTGTGGTTAGTGGAAACCTCTTGGATCTACCTTTGGAATAAAACTTGTGCATGGACGTTGGATTTCCAGCTGGTTCTAGTAACATTTCACTGCGGTTATATATGGAGGGGAATGAGCCATCGATCCTACTCAACGGCTACCATGAAATTATCGACAATTATTCCACACAGACTCCTCCATGTCCCACGTGCGTTTGTGAGTGTTCATTGAAGGAGGACTACTATTCCTACGTGAAGAAAAGAAATAAAAAGAAGTCGTCTTATAGGTAAGGTACGCGTACGCAGTCTGAGAGAAGACAAGCAAGTGGAGGAAATGTGACTGGGCCTTGGGTAGCGTGGCGCTGGACGCCTGATTCTGTCTTCACCTCTCATTGGCACATGGGATGCACACTAACAATAACACACCCTAACAGACGCAGCAGTTCAGGCAGCGAATCCCAGGTCACACCCTTCTGGGACAGCAGAGGCATCTGTATGTGCACAACTAGCCATGCAAGGCCAAACTCAAACTGTCCCCCATGGGTTCCCGCGGGGCCCGGGCATCTGATGTGTGAAGGGGCCTCCAGTATCCCACCTGCGGCTGCCAGGCCCTTCCAGGATGCCCTGATGGGTTCCTTCACATCCTACAACCCTGCAGGAACACCCCTGCCAGCTCCCTGGTACCCAGCCAGGATCGCTGCGCACAGCACCCCTGGATACCAGTCTCTTGGGATTTGGGAGAGGCCACTGGAGAAGGGGCAATCACTTCTCATTTCATCCTTTGCCGCTGCCTGATGCTCAGTCCTCTTCCACCAGGGCTGGGTTATGTGAATATTCCCAGGCTTATAAGACTCAAGCTCAGAGTTTGTTGGCTTCCCAGGGAAGCCAACACGAAGTAAAGGGACTATTTCAGCTCACTTGTCTCAGAGTCCCCAGGCGAGTCTGGTTACAATGTTCATTGGATGAAGACACTTCAACTTATGTTTCGTGTTTTGGCTTTTATGTTCTCTGCACTGCTATTGATGCCAGTCTTGTGCCATGATTGACTCCTCATAACAAGGTAGAAGTCATTACCGCATTGCCCATCACCACACTCACCCAGCCTCTCATCCAAGGATATCCCAAATACACGTCTCTGATTGCACCGCAGACCTCATCGGCTAGGGGTAAGGGAAATGTGAACTGGTTTAATTAAATGAGCCCATCAAAGGATAACTCGGTAAAGTCTCCCACCTCCTTTCACTGGTGTAGCTCTAAGTGAAGGAAATAAGTCTCCTAGTTATTCACTCATAGCATACATGTTCCTTTTTCTAGTGTGCCTCTTCTCTCATGCCAAAGGCTGGCTGAGACCCATCTGACTTTATTTTATTTCATTTTTGTACACACACACACACACACACACACACACAATCATCTAATCTTGATTTCTGATTTCACTCATTATGCATCACGCTTCCCACTCCAAGTAATATAGGACTTTACAAACAAACAAACAAACAAAAAAATCGTTCCACATTTTTAAATGAATGGGAACCCTGACTTTTTCTAGGCATAGTTCCAGGAAGTTCTTTCACAGAGATGAAAGGTCCATAATTCTCACTTTTCTCGTGATTAGTTCACGATAATGGAAGAAAATATAATACAGAGAGGGAAGAAAAATTTTCAAAGAAAAATCTCCCTGGCTGGTAACTTCCCAGAGAACAGAAAAAGACGCAGGAGTAAATCTGGATCGCCGAAGCACGCCACGGAAAATGCACATGTGTAGCAAAGGCCCCTTCATTCCAGTTCCAAACTGGTAGTGGAAATGTCTTTGCTTAACTTAGTCTGAGGAAAGCGTTTTGCACAGGAAGAGGGGAGGATGGCTCCTGGTTCTTGGGTCGTTCAGTGAGTCCGGAGTCTTTAAACAACACCAAAAATGCAAACAGCGACGGGGGGTGGGTAACGTTGTGAAGGCATTTGGGTGTGTGAACACATTCAATCTGGGAACTGGATGGGGAGTTGTGTGGAAAAGTGTGGCAGACAAACGCACACTGGCCTGTGATAACGTTTTCATTTATAACACTGGTGACTTGGTAATGTTGTTTATATAGCCAATGTTGCTTAAGTCATATCAACGTATTCCTAGAAGCTCCATGGCTAAGAGAAAAAGGAGAAAAAGGTGCGACACAAAAACAAACAAACATATATTTATATATTTCCCATAAATTTTAATGAGAAACAATTATATTGTCTGTCCTAACCAAGTTAGGCAATGCTGAGGGCTAGACAAAGATACCAACTACAAAATCTCAAATACAAGGTCTCAAATGGTGCAATTCCTTAGAAGGCCTAAAATCAAAGCTCAGCAAAGCAAAACACCAGGAAGCAAGTACTCGAAAGGGGTGGGCGTGGGACCAAGGGGAGGGAGGTAGAGGAATGGAGATGACAAGGTGGGGGAATGCAGACAGGATCGCAATGCTCAGCCTACAAAACTAAGAGGAGTGAGGGAAGGGGGCGGGTAGGGAAGGGATGGGCGGGAACGTCGGAGACCCTGACGGTGCCCCTGTACAACTACTTAATAATAGAAACCACACAGAATCGTGTGTAGATGAGAAATAAGTGGTCATCTGATGGCCATCCCCAACACGGTAGCAGATACAAGACATGAGCTGTACCAAACTCGCATCTTGGACATGACGGCTGTCTGCAGAGAAAGCACTGAACGCACCCTTTGAAAAGCAAAGCTGTTCTTCCTTTCGGACATTTTCGTCAAGGACTTTTTCGTGCATCCCAGGTCACTTAGCAAGTACACTTTATTGTCATGATCAAAGCAACTCGGTAACGAAATTAAAGACAAACATGGGAATCCTGGAGGAGGTGTGAGAAGAATACAGAAAGACACGGCAATTATTTATTTACGGAAAGACACGGCAATTAGTTATTTACAGAAAGGAAGAGAGGCCTCTCCATCCTTCTCTGTCAGGCCCAGACAAGAAAGAAAAGCCTCTGGAGTTCATTCGAAATGAGTGACGCACAGCTCAGTTTTGTCTTCTATGATATCCTCCAAACACAAACAATTGTCTAGCAAATTGATGAGTCTGACATCGCCTGAAATCATATCCGAATATGATGGCAGCCGGGCACTGGGGTCTCACGCTTGCAATCCTGGTATTTGGGGAGGTGGAAATCATTGGGACTGGGTTTCACCAGACCCTTTCTTTTTATTTTAATTTTAATTTTTTGTGAACATACTGTACAGAGGGGTTACAATTACATGGGCAAGATAATGAGTACATTTCTTATCAAGCATTGCAGCCTCCTCCTTTGTTTACCCTTCACATCCCTTCCCAGCCTCCCCCCCCGCCCCCCTTTCTTAAAGAAGATCCGCACCCAGTGTTTTACTTCTATTATTCAAGGTTCCAAGATGCCTAATCCAGGTAGAGCACTCTTAGCTACGCGCCTAAGCAGAGAGAATTAATCACAACACCAGACTACACACTACATTATAGAGTTGCAACAAAAGCAGCATGGCACCGGCATAAAAAACAGACTCAGAGACAATGAAAGAGGCTCTAAGACTCCAGAAATAAATCCAACCACCTACAGCCAACTGATTTTCAACAAAGGAGTCCAAAAAATAAAAAATAAAAAGGATGTACAGAGAAGCAAAGGTAGCCTCTTCCACCAATGTTGCAGGGGGAATGCAAACAGCATGCTAGCACAGGAATCCTGTCTCTCCCCCAACTCAGAGGGAGTCAGATTATCTTTCTGAAGAACTGTCATGGAAACATCTGCAAGGTAGCATAGGGAAAATATTAGAAATTATTGGTCTAGGAAGTCCTTTCCTTAATAGAACTCCTGGAACTCAGCAAATAGGAGCAAGGCTTGGCCAAGCGCATTGGTAGGGAGCTGGAAAGTTTCAGCACCGAATGCAATATAGTCTCACTAAGCTAAAGAGACCACGTGTACAGTACAGGGGAAAGTCTTTGCCACTTCTACATCTGATAAGTATCTAATAACCACAGAACAACCGAGATCTTAAAAAAATACAATTCCCAAAGAATCAATCATCTAATTAATAAATGGGCAAATCAGCAAAATAGATATTTCTCGAAAGAAAAAGTTAGAAAAATAAAGCTCAATAAACACATAAAGAAATGCTCAGCTCAGTATCTCCTACTGTTAAAGAAGTGTTCATCAAAACAGCATCCAAATCACATTTCACCCCAGCACCAGACATACCAAGAAACCACTGTGGAAATCAGTATGGCAGTTTCTCAAAAAATAAATAGATAGATAGATAGATAGATAGATAGATAGATAGATAGATAGATAGATAGATAGGTAGATAGATAGATAAAATAGAATTACCCAATGATCCAGCAGTACCATTTGGGCATGTATTTATTTATCCAAGGGATTGGGAATCAGGACATCAGAGAAAAATGAACACACTTACTGCAGCACCGTGATAACTAGGCTACAGAAACAACCCAGAGATCCTGCGAGCAACGGCTGAACAGATCGAGAAAATGTGGATGATTTGTGTAGACATATATGTACACACGTGTGTGTGCTTTCATGTAGATACATGTGCACACATATAGTTATGAAAACATACACATGTGTACACTTACACACAGGCAGGTGATACATATGTGTGTGCATATATATCACTGTGTATGTGTGTTTATGTGGAATTCTATTCGGCCATCTTATTGAATGAAATCAGATCATTCATAGGGAAATGGAACGGATCTGGAAAATATGAATTTATGTAAGCCAGGCTCAGAAAGACAAAGAATGCAAGTTTTCCTCTCACAGGTGGATGTTAGACTTTAAATGTGAAGTAGATGACCACACAAAGGATTGTATATTTGTGGAGGCAGAGGTATGTGATCTAATCGAATCAATATGATCTATGCAGAAGTGAGATCTCATGCTGTGGATTGCTAATGGGCAGTTTAAACAAAAGAGTATCAGGAAGCCGAAATGTGTCTCAATGGGGAAGAGGGTTGCTAGCAAGAGGGGGGCAGAGAGAAGGCAAAGGTAGACAAAAATGGTCACCGTGCTACGCTGTACAGTGCAAACCTGAGCTGTAATACTCAGAAGAACATCAAGCTGTAAACAAGTTTGCTGGCAGGAAAATCTTAAGTATTTTTTTTTACAGAACCTACTTCTACATTAAAAAAAATACTTTTTCATGTCTGATTAATGAGAAACTTTTGAAACAATTTAATCTGTCTGGGGATGTGAGTGTCGGTTTCTATTTTTCAAGCCTGATTACTGAAGAACTTCTAAAGCGGTGTAATGTGTTCAGGGATGCTAAACAAATATGTCAACATCCCTTTTACATTTATGTCTGCAGCAGTCAAAGGAAGAAATGTTGGAAAACACAGAATGTATCCTTTTTTTAAGAAGTAAGAAACTCTACAGCATTTCTTTTTCCTTCTTTATTTTTTTTTTACAAAAAAATGCAAAGATTTCACTAAAATGCGTGCATTTCAGATTGAAATTTCTATTAGCTTTTTACCCGTTTATGGGCTGGCAGTTGGCTGCAAACTAATACACATCTTACACATCACCGTTATGCAAATACAAATTTGGCAAGAAGATGTGTGTTCTAAGATATTCTCTAAGGACAAACACCATTTCAAATTTCAAATGCAAAATTAGGTTTGACATTTAATTTGAACCTGGTTTACCCTTAAAAATAAATAGCATAAAATGTGTCCTAGAGTAATTTGGTCAATAGAAGCGAATCTCTTTTAGTAAATTTCAGGATTAGGGATTTAAAACATTGTGACCTAAAACACACACACACACACACACACACACACATCCTCTTCTTATATACATAATCTAAAAGCTTCTCTTGGGAGAAACACAAAATACTTTTCTTTAAAATAGGAACATGGGAGGTTAGAAAACTATTTTAAGTCAGCAACACACTCCAAATTGTTAAAATTCATATGTCCAATCGCCATTAATTAATTGTACGAAATCAAGCTGACAGGTTCACATGCATTGAACCGTATTTTACAGGGAATTAATACTGATGAGTGACAGATAAAATGTAATCAAGATTGGATATGAATAATTAAGCTGGAACGGGTCAGTTTAGGGGACTGAGTTTTGGCTTCAGTATTCTCAAGTTTAGCAAACAGGGGTCAGTAACACAGCTGGGGACACGGGGGGCCTTTACTGCTAAGCCCCACTCGGTACAGACCAAGACCCACCGTCAAATCAAGATGAACGATGCTTTTAAGAGCTGAAAATATGAGGCCTTCAGACCATTTTCTTAAAAATCAACTAAATGCCTGACAACCTTCATTTCTTTAAGCTGTGTAAATCAGCTCACATATGCTCCACAAAGTGTTTCTTAAAAGTCCATTGCAAGGATGTGGGTTTTTTTCTATATTGGTCCGGGCTTTGGTAGATCAAATTGAACCGCATAATAAATCTCCTTCGAGAATACCGTGAGCTTGCAGTGTAGAGTAATAAAATATATAATACGGGAAGTAAAACATGTCCTAGGCTAATCTTGGTGCTAAGTGAAAATAACAGAAGTAAAGCTGGATGGGTAAAAGCATTTCCCTACGTATTGGGGCGGGGGGAACTGGGCCTACCATTTTCTACTTGGTACCTGCCATGTACCAAGTAAACTTCACCAGTTCCCTTAGATTGTGACACCCTTAGGAAACTGGGGTGCTTACCATCCCAAGGCAGGCCATCTTGGATTGACTTAGAAGGTTCCTGAAAACCAAATACAAAGTATTTGCCACCATTGTACCCAGCATTATACTCATTCACCAGTCTTTGGGCTAGGTGATTTAGCTATTCAATCATTTGTTTCCCATACCTACTGTTCCATCCACTCTCCGTACCATCAGACATGTATCAAAACATTGATTCATGAATACGTCTATTTCTAATTCAATGAGAACTATAGTATGTTAGTGCAGTGAGTGCCAGAGCAGTAAAAACAAAAATAAAACCAATAATCAGAAACTCCATAATCCATGCCCAGGACTGAATTTAAAGTCTACAGGAGATGGAATTTGAATTTAAAGGAGGGAAACCTTTTCATTTTAGGCATTAGGTCAGAAATACTTGAAGCCAAGAATGAAGTCTTAGTCATCTGCTGTTAGCAGAATGGATGTGTTCTGCTATGTATTAGGTGAATGAACGCACTGGCCTCTCTCTCACTCCAATCTATGTGTTAATCATCATCATAAAGGGAACTGAACATAGGGCTGAACATGGAGCCAGAGAAGAGAGTTCTCACCAGGATGATCTTAGCCATGTGCTTCAGGGAGATGGTAGGGAGGAAGGAGAGAGGAAGGAGGGAGGAGGGAGAGGCAAGGAAAGGAAGGGAGAAGGGATGAGAAGGGGAGGGGTGGAGGGTGGGAGAAGATTATAAGGGAAGGGAAGGGAAGGGAAGGGAAGGGAAGGGAAGGGAGGAAATGGAGAAGAGCAGAGGGTAGGGGAGGAAAGGGAAAGGGAGAGAAGAGGGGAAGGAAGAGGAGGAAAGGGAAGGGAGAGGAGGGGGGGAGAATGTTAATGGCTGAGACTGTAACAAGGCTTGACTGTCTAGGTCTTCTAGTCATGATAAACAGATAAAAGGAAAGAAGAACAAGTTTCACTGATATATTTTTAAAAATTCACTACGGGACCATTTAAAAATTAGTCCACACCGACTCCCTTGGGAAAAGACCAGCTATGGTTCCACAAGGTCACTCTTCTAGACACAATGAATCACCTTCAGAATTAGGCCAGGAGACAGGTGAAGCACTGTTGTTCTTCACACACGCATCAGCAGGCTTTCCTGGATGGAGGATGTGGGGCAAAGCTTCAGTCCATGTGCGATGGCCTCAAAGACCGGGTAAGTTGTCATAAATGTAAGCATCATGGGGAAAGAGCTAAATTCCATTGACGTAAATGGAGTAGAATGCCCAATCAACTACAAAACGGTTTCGGTTGAAAGCATAGGGAGGCTCACGGTGTCTTAATACCATTAATTATTCTCACCGGCTCTGTCGAAATCTACGTTACGGGTTTACAGCGATGAGAATTGCTCTTTAAGTGGCATCTGCACACGCAGAGCAGAGCACAGGTACAGAAAAAGTAAATACCTATCGGCTTCAAAACTACGGCTTGGCTTCTAGGGTAACAGAATTGTGCGAGACGAAAATATCCAAGCGATCATCTGAAGGCCCATGGTGGCTTTACCTTACCATTGTGGGCATTTGTAACTTGCCGTAAACGGAGTTAGGCTGTGATGTAGCCATTGTGACAACCCGAACGTCGAACAAACCCCTCGCTTAGAGATCCCAAGTTATCACACATACCACCAAGTTTTGGTGCTTTGATTTCCTCATACATTTTCTCACATCGCAACTCCTTGGCGTGGCGAGGGGAGAAGAATCGAGTCACACACTCCCTACCAATCCTGCGGAAGATGAAAACTGTGAATTCCCAAAGAGCCACCTTCCCATTTTCTCCTTTCAGCCTGGGATTCTGGCTCCGATCATCTCCACATTGAGTACTGGAGATTTCTTTCTTTATTACATGTTTGTCATCAGCAAAAGAATCTTCCTTGTCTTCTTGTCCTGCCGACACTCCCCCCCCCCCCCCGTTCCAGGAGCCATTTAAGCAAATAATAAATTGAGTTTCAATGAGCTGGAAACTCCCACTCCCATTGTTTTGTGTTTTTCCCCCCCTAGCAAATTATTTTTCAACTTTTGCTGCAGCAGGAGTTTCTCCCATTCCTGAAAGAGATGGCTCTGTAATGGCCACATATTTTATATGCCAATTCTAAAAATCAGTTTAATCGGCTACTTATTATGCATTAAAGTCCGTGATGAGCAAATTTAAAAAGGCTTCAAGTCGCTCCACGGATATGGCCGGTGTCTTTAATAGACTTGGTCTTTTGGCATTTAAGTCTTTTTATGACCAAAAAAAAAAAAAAACCCCACAAAAAACCCAGGCCAGTATATCTGGGCCTTGGCCAAAGAGCCATTAATAAAAAGAGAAAGGCAGCTTTCCATTTAGAGCATGCGTTTCTGCAAATTGGTATTGCAACAAACCTCCATGGAGTATGAAACAAGGCTGAGTGTTTGGGGTTCAGAGAACCCCAGACTCTCAGGCTGGTTTAATGGGTTGCACCTGTTCCCACTTACATTGGAGTTCTCTTGAACTCCAGTGATGGGAATTCAAGTGTACACCAGGTAAGGTGGAGGTGGTGGGATTCTGCCCATATTTGACTGTAGCCTAATTAAGTCCTTACGCCAGTCCCTGCCTAGAGATCTAACAAGGACAAAGATTCACGAAGAATAAACTTGTTGGGACACAGTTAACACCAATTATGTTGTACAGAGCAGAAAATATATCCCAGGAATTTAGGGGCTGTTGGTTTCCTTGGTGTGTAATACATCTCGTTATTGAATATCATCAGCATGGGTTTGGGTGGTGTAAGTCTGCCTTTCTTTTGAGAAGTCCAGACTCTGTGTTGACCCAGAAGGATTGATAAAGAACAATGGGGGAAATATACGGAGGTGAAAAAAGCAGGCGGTGTCTTCAAAGGTCACCAGGTCTTTTGAGAGAAGTCCCAACCAGTGATATTCAGAGGTAGTGCCCAGCACGGTGCAGTCAAGAAATCACAAACCCTGGGAAATGAACAGTGTGAGCTGCAACGGTGAGTTTGTAAGCCACCTCAGGGCGAAGGACAGGAAGATGGTGCGTGACGCATAAGAGGCAGCCAGCAAGCGCTCTATTTACTAAACAGCTCATCCATTATCTTCCACCTATAATGAAAGCCAGAGCAGGGATTGGAACTCCTCAAACTCTACATTCCTACGCAAGTTCCCCTTTGAGCAGAAAGGAGAGGTCCCAGAGCACAAACACACATCTTCATGAGGACACATCATCCTTTAGAAAAAGGCCATAAGCCTCTGAATTTCAGTTGTTTGAGAACACACAGCCAGTGCGTTCTATATAAATTGTGAGAAAAATAACAACTCTTTCTGGATGAGAGTCTATCTGCCAAAACTAATCCCGGAGTGCGTTTTATGAGTGTGTTATAAACTTCTGCAAAGGGTATGATGGAAATGCTGACAGAGCCTTTCCTAAAAGGCTTGGAAGGTACAGCTATAAAACAGAGGTAATTTCTAGAATTTGGAAATTATGCACGACTGTAAAAACACACATATTTGCCATAAGTCGAAGCCCACACCTGTGTAAAGATATATTGGCTGCCACTTAGTTCAAGGTCAGCAGTAGCTTCAAAACAAATTCTAAGAAATACACACCAAGCTGTTCGATTTAAAATTAAAGAAAGAATTTACTGCAGCATGCTATATCACGCCAAAGAATAATTTCCACTCGACAGAAATTCAGTTAATGAAAATAGGAAGTTTTAAATTTTAATTTGAAAAGTTTCTCTCAAAGCAGCAAAAAAAGTCTAATACTTCATAGGACAAAAATCATAAGAGCTATATGTTTTTACAAAAAAAAATCTGCTTACATTGTCACTGACCGAAAAACAATAATTTATCTATAGCTCAAACAGCTATTTATTAAGTCAGGTCTTTTGGATGAAACTTTAGAATATCTCTTTTCTTGCAAACAAATGTCCATGCATTCTGATCAGCTAAATAAGTAAATAATGAGATAAAGCTCACGTCTTAAAAGTGTACGGACATTGTTAGATGACCACGCAGTGTGATACATTTTGATACAAATGATAGGGTCTGAAATGAAAAGCCTTTCTAAACTTGGCAAAACTTCAAAAAAAAAAAGAACTGGTGCATTAGTGGACTGTGCTCATAGTATGCTTCCATACTTGAGCTTGTTCAATGATAGCCAAGGGGCCAAAGGAGAAAAGTGAGATTCTCATTATTACAAACAAGGGTGCTTTGCACCTCCTCTATGCATCAAGTCTGAGTTGCTCTGGTTATGTCTATTGGTTTGTATGTATGTTTGTTTGTTGTTTGCTTTTTTTTTTTTTTTGGTCTGTGATAATGGGGTCTTACTACCTTCCTCAGGCTGGTATCAAACCCTGGACTCCAGTGATCTCCCAATCATGCGCTCATTGTTTTAAGCTTGTGGTTTAACATAATGTGTGACATCAAATCAGTGTGACAGAACCTTTGTGTAGGCCAGGGGAGCTCCACCCAGCTCATGCCTGTAAACCCAGCTACTCCACAGGCAGGCAGAAGTTCCCCACAAGCCCCAGAGCACGGGTCCCAAACCTAATTTCAACCAATAAAAAGCTGGATAGGTGGTAATGTGTATCTGTGTAAGGAAGAAGAAATAGAAGGATCACAGGTCCAGATCCGTCAAGGTATAAATATGACAAACAGTTCTAAAAAATAACAAAAACAAAAGTCCCAACGCCATTGGTCCAGTGGCAAAACCCCCAGCCTATCAAGTGCAAGGCCTTCTCCCTGCCACACAGCTTCTGGAACCAATGAGGAAGCGAACGTAGACAAGAGCGACCAAGTCAATCAATTCTGTATGGTAAAGAAAGGGAGCGGAGAGATGTAAAAATATACATATATATATTTACATATATAAACACCATAGATGTATGTATAGTATATATTACATATATTATTATATGTTATATATTATTATATATGTTATATATACATATCTATAAGTACTAGATGGAAATTGAGAACTGGGAGTATTTTTTTCCTTTTTTAAAATAATTAATCCCTATTTTTCAATTGTAAGCTAAATCAGAGAAGGTTTGAATGTTAATAGGACAAAGACAGAGAGGGGAACAGATTGCTAATGGAGATCAGAGAGAGAGAGAGACAAGAAAAACAAATGGAAAAGCCCGGCCACAGCTTGTGGTGGATAAATGCATTGGGTGGATTGTGGTTTCCAGAGACTGGATTCCTAACAATCGGAATGCAAGTAGAAGACGGTTCCGGAAGTGGACGTCTTCTTTTATGAATTCAAAGTTGAAGCTGTGTCAGAAGGTCCAGTTTCCTGGGTCTCAAACTCAGGAACTTTTTGGGGGTTGCTTTTTAAGGTTAAATACTAATTTGAAGGTTTAAATAATTTAAGGTTTAATAAGGTTAAATAATTCAAAGGTTTAAGTGTCAAAGACTACTTAATCCCCTGAAAAGGAGCTTATAGATATAATTGTTATGAACATTAGAACCGATTTGTCTTGTGGGAAATACCTTTCTTTGCCTAAAATTAAATCTGGGTGTGATGTTTTGCTGTCCAAGTAAACTCTTGGACTATTGACCAAGCTAAGCCAACCCTGCCAATGTTTCTTTCCCTGGAAAATGGAGAAGGCCTGGAATTATCACAGAGGGATTTAGAGATGATTAGATAAAAATAACCCCAAGTCAAACAGGACTAAATAAAATCAAGTAAGGATTAGATAAGGCAATTCATGCAAAGACAATGTATGCAAATCACTGAGTTACTTCCCAATACATAGTTCTACACATTATACCGACTCCCTGAAATATGGAAAGTAAAACAGCAAGCTGAGAAGTGATTATGTTTTCAAGTTTACATTATAGTTCATCTGCAATCTAAGGAACTCCTGGCACACAAGAGAGACTTTAAAACCTACTTGATGTAACTTCATACAAGAAGCAGTTACCACGTGGGCAGAAGAAGAAGAGACAATGCTCCTAATCATCTTCTAAGTAGAAAGGGCTGGAAAGATGACACTGGATAGAAAATAGTTTCTCCTATATAAATAAAGCAAGTATTGATAACTTGATCTTCTATTGAAGCACAGCACTCCCCAAGATTCCCTAACTGAGGTAGAAACAATCAAGTCAGAATTACATTAAAGGTGGACAGCAGAAACGATTTCTTTCCCCAATAAGCAAATACAAGATTAAAAATGGACTATATATTCTATGCACGTGTGGAATGTATGTGCTTACATTCTAGCAGAAGGTGAGCAGCTACATGCCCTGGAAGAGTGTGGAGTTCCGTCACAGTTCAGTGTTACATAGTGTGTGGCATTGTGCTGCTACATGCTTGATTTGCCTCAGTTTCCCCATCTGTGAAGTGGAGATGGAAATACAAGTGAGATCTCACTGAGCTGTGGACAAGGGTTAAATAAAAAAAAATGAAGCAAGTCCAGCATGCAGAATTACTCATGACAGTCATACTATGTAGGTTTTATTAGTAACGTTGATTTCAAGAAGATACTCAAACTTACCAGAAGTAAAAAAAATAAATAAAAAGACAAATCAAAACAAAAATGTTAACAAAGAAGGCAACTGAAAAAAAAAAACTCAGCATTAACCTGTCTCAGGTTTTCACCGGTTTATCAGGGATTTGCTTGCTTACTAAATAAGATAATGCATTTATCAGGCCTCTCTAATGAATCAGCACGCAGCTCCTCCCTGAGTGCTTTTATCAGATAAATGACATTCCTGGTAAAGTGACGTGACAGTGATCTAAAAATTATGACACTTGCAGACTCTGAATAAATAAAACCTGAAGCCAGATCTTTCCTGGTGCCAGGAATAGGAAAGCTGAGATGAGGGTGAACATTTCAGAAGCGAATGAAGAACTGTAAATCATATGTTCGTGGCAGAACACTGGAGATGGGACCTTTTCAGAATGAAGTGATGAAATATTGGTGGGAACACACAGCTCTGGTATCTCAGGGTGAATGACACAGGGAGTCTAGTAAAGTAAGCTGATTGATTAAGCACCACACCCTCAGTAAAGGGAGGTGGGCTCAGTGATCCTCGTACTACAGAACCTATGTTCTCTTGTCTACAGAGGGCTGGATCTTTCCTGAAACAAAAATCAATTTCTGGCCAGGCTCTGGGTGAATCACCCCTGTCATCCTAGCTACTCAGGAGGCTGAGAGCCGAGGATCACGGTTCAGAGCCAGCCTGGACAAGAAAGTTAGGGAGAGTCTTAGCTCAAAAGCAGCACCCAGGCCCTGAGTTTAAACCCCAGTACTGGCAAACACACACACACACACACATCCATCAATTAATCAATCCAATCAATTTCTTCGATACAGAGGTAGTCTGAAGCTCATCTGCCACACTTGCAAATATAAAGCTTTCAGCATAGATTGTACAGTGAACTCGTGCTTACGTTGAAAAGGTGATCAATTTTACAATCACTTAGGTTACCATAGAGAAATATACTGCTGGTGTGGTACCATCCTTTCCACTGCAGGTACGTCTTTTCTGCAGACAGACAATGGGTACGTGTTTGCTCTGAGTTTTCCCCTCGGTGGCATGAAGAAGCCATAGGCACAGAGATCAGAGAAGCATTCCCAACTCTCTCCCCTCTGTACCCGCAGGTCCAGACTTCCTGGTATCTCAGCCCGAGCACCTGCTCTCTGGGTCTCTAGGAAGCTCCCTACAACAGCTAAGATACATGCTTCTCTCCCTGATTGATGGCACTCTTCTGAGTGTGCAAATAACTGTTTCTTGTCTTTTCTTCTCATCCATAAATCTTTCAGTTTGGGCTCATTTTCCTCTGCCCTTCCACCATTCCTAGGAGCTCACCTACGTGAGCATAGAGAGGTGGGGTGAATTGAATATCTATGGATTGAATACCTGTATCTTTTATCACCTGTATCTATCTCAATAATGATTCAACACGTCTTGGGTCTTGAGTTAGAGCACATCTGGACCTACGCTGGCGGCAACCCTGCTTATATTTGAAAAGTGGATCGGTGACCGCAATTATTTATTGCCTTTGGATAAACACTCATCAGGTTATTATCTGCACCTGAAAGGTATCACAGATTAATTCTCATAAGAGAATTGGGTAACTAGTAATACACCACTGGTGGCCCGCTTCGTTGGGAGTCTGATTTTATGATGATTAGCTCTATGTATGAATGTGGCTTTAAAAAGTCATCTACCTGGGCTGGGAAGTTGACTCAGTGGTAAAGTGCTTGCCTTGCATGCCTGAGGCCCTGGGTTCGATTCCTCAGCACCACATAAGCAAAAAGAAAAGAGCTGGAAGTGGCGCTGTGGCTCAAGTGATAGAGCGCTAGCCTTGAGCTGAAGAGCTGAGGGACAGCGCCCAGGCCCAGAGTTCAGGCCCCGAGACTGGACCCAAAAAAAAAAAAAGTCATCTACCTGTTGCGTGAGCTTCCTAATTTTTTTCCATTGAAAAATTAGGTATGCTTTCTAAATGGCTTTTTTGGGGGGTGGGTGGGAAAAGGGGTGTGCATTCATCTTTACAATTTATTAGTGTGTATTATGATTATCTAATAATGTAGTATTATTACATTACGTTTTCTCGTCACTGAAAACTTGACATAGACCAGGGAAAAGGAGGAAATGCTGATCGCTAGATAGATCCAGAGGGCCCTTTGTCTAGGGGGCTGGTCGGCTGGCTTCATGCCCTGTTTTGAGGCAGTAGGCTGATAGGAATCCCTGACTCAGAGGTGCAGAGGAGGAGAGGATGGGGAGTGACTTCACCCCAAAGGCCCCTAGAGACACTCTCCCTAGAGACCTAACTTCCTCTCCATAGGCCCCGCCCCTAGAGCTTCCAGCCCTTTCCAGTACCCTTACAGGATGGTAGCTAGCGATGTGAGATCTAGACCCCAGCAACACCTGCAAGCAAATGGTGCCTCACTGAGAAGATCCAAATACTTCCCAGCCATTCCATTCCCACTCAGAGGGAGACTCGTCCAGATTTTTTTTTTTATCTTTTAAGAGAGGCTCTTTGGGGACCACTGGTGTAGACAGAATCAAGGATCCCACAGCTACTCAGAGGCTTTATTTGCTTGTTTGTTTGTTTGATGCTTCCATCTTAGAATACAGCTGTTACTTGGGTTGTAGGCTGTCAGTCTTTTCTCATCAAGATTTGTTGGGGAAAGGTGTCACAGTGATATCAAATATAAAGACCCATTTGAAAGCTGAAATGTATATGTGACACTTGTGGTCAGAGTTTGGACCAACTCATTCTTCAAATATTTGACAGCACTCAGCATTATCTCTGCCTGAATATGAGGTGTCTCTGACTCCCTTATTTTGCCCAGAGCTTTCCAGAATGCAAAAGTATTTTGCTGATCACATCAGTTTGCTATTCTTGTTTGGAACTCCATTGCTTTTTTGTGTTTTGTTTTGTTTTCTCCCCCGCCCTTTCAACATTTCCCTACTTTCAAGGAAGATAGTTAATATTTTTTGAAAGAAATCAAAAGCATATTACAGTTGTGTTCATTAATTTAACTCCTCAGGTAAGGCTATTGCCACACTTTTGTGAGATGCTTTTAGAAAAGACTTTATTATTTCCGTTGTTTTGCATTTGTGCAGGAGAAAAATAGAATACGCATAATGAGGTGTACTAACAATGAAGGGTTTAGCAAAAGAAACTTGCAGTTCAGTGAAAACATTCACGTTCATAGAGAGCATATTGAACCAGCAATTTTGAGAAGTTCTGCGACTCAAGCAGTTCTGAGGCAGATCCAAAGACACTTTCACCTGGCAGGCTTTTATTCGCCTTTCCCTAAGTGTGGTAATTTGAGATGACCTTTGATCACAGGCCCTATGTAAGAAAAGTGAACTTTATGAATGACTGATGGTGTGGCTCTCCTAGGGCTTCGAGTATCCCTTCTAATGAAAATATCCTCTTCTCCTACTCTTTTGAGCCTTTTTTTTCTTATATCCTTGGTATCTATAGAAATCCTTAGGAGGAGACGATGTGACTTTAATATAAATGGTAAATTTATATAACAGCACCACACACCTCCCACTTGTCCAGATGGCTTTGCATATGAATTTTAGAACCTATTTGGTATTTGTGCAGCTCTGAGTAAATGCTAGACCAGCCAAGTTTCGTTTGCTTTGCTCTCCTCCCTTCAACATGGGCGTCTGACGCCACAGCAGCCCATACTCCCAGCTACACGGTAAATACCAAAAATGTAAACCCTATTAGCTATCTCACAGATAGCTTTATAGTGCACTGGCATGTCTATATTACACCCATCTAACTGCATGGTTTCTGTATAACATTTAAATAATATTTCATACAAATAAAGCCAAATTTATCGGTGGTAGATGTCTTCACCCACCTCCACCCCCCCAAAAAAAAGTGTGTTCACTATTCAAGTTGATAGAAGGCATTGTCCTAAATAAAATCAACTCCTTCTTAAAAAAATTGGTACTTATTTGTTTTATTTAAGGAAAGAAATGTACTCCACAACTACCTTATGAAATGGTAACCACTCTGTAACAAAACCTTAGTAAAAAACAATACAAGCATACTTACAAATTCAGATTGTCTTTGCTAAAATACTATTAAGACAAAAGCCACACCGTTAAATCATATCACACATAGCTTGTCACGCATAGCATCACAAATAGCTGGTCCTCATTTACGTTCCCCCGAATGTGAAATCTTAGGGAAGGAAGAGGAAAATCGGAGACAGGTCTGCCAATAGACCATTCACACCATGAGTCTGAAGACATGATTGACATCCAGATATCCCAAGGCTTGGTAATTCCCACCACTTTTCTAGTTTTCCCAAGATAACTAAGAAATATATATATATATATATATATATATATATATATATATATATATATGATAGCTTCTACAGCTCTAATAATAATAAGTAGGAATAGATAATGATTATTTCTATAGTTCTAATAATTGCCTTTATTCAGATCCACCTTTTTTTCAGGGACACATTCAGAAGAGGATCTGAGTCCTGATGCAGATGGCTTATTAATATATATCCTCAGGTTAGGGATAATTGGGTTGGTTGTTGACTGAGGCATGACACCTCAGCCTAAGGAAAAAAAAAATCCTCCCACTGATTAAGTGACACACGGTCTCTCTCTCTTGATTAGACAGGCTAGGATTTTTCGTCCGTTCACTCAAAAAGATTCATTATTTTTCGAGGGAATCAAGTGCTTTTAAGACGATTTCCATTTAAAAATGAAATTTTGTATACACAAAAAGTTTTATATGCAAAATGGGAATGTTCACATAGGATTTGAGAATGGGGCACGCAATGTTAGCCTTCCTTTATTAAAGAACTATCTGCTATTTCGTACCTAGTCCCTTAAAGCTGTACTCTGTGTTGATGACAAAATGCAATCTGTCTAGGTTTAGATTCCAGTTCTCTCTGTTCTCTGGCCAATACAGACATTTTTCTCTTCCTCCGTTTCCCCGTCGGGTCAACCGAGAGAATGGTTTGATTCTCATTCTCCTTGTTTAGGCCAATATTAATCTTAGCTCCTCAGTTTTCCCACCTGGTAAATAGCAATAATGTTTGATCTCATTTTCGTTTCTGCCTTGTTGGGTTATTTTTTTTGCTATATATATATATATATATATATATATATATACACATATATATATATATATGCACATTTATTCAGCTATGTAATTGTTAGACTAAGATGTTCAACTAACATACAAGAAGCTCTGTGTAAATTGAACCTGTCCTGACTGACATTATCTTACTTTTGGCTACTTTATTGGTTTTTTTTGGGGGGGGGGTCCAGTCGTGGGGCCTGAACTCTGGGCCTGGGCGCTGTCCCTCAGCTCTTCAGCTCAAGGTTAGTGCTCTACCACTTGAGCCACAGCACCACTTCCGGCTTTTTTCTTTTTGCTTATGTGGTGCTGAGGAATTGAACCCAGGGCCTCAGGCATGCGAGGCATGCACTCTACCACTGAGCCACCTTCCCAGCCCACTTTTGGCTACTTTAAATGAGATCTTTTCAAGTTAATGGTAATGTTACTTTTATAGTTGCTATTTAAGTCATTAGTCAATTTTGATTCAATTTTTCACAGATAATTATTCTAATATTTATATCCAGAAATCTTAATAATGATGGACTAGAACCCATACCATCTAACTTGTTTATTGTGATACTTGGTGCACATGAAATACTAGAGTACACATTTCCTTTGTTACTCTTTGGGTTACGTGAGATCGCTCTCTTATCATCATTATCAACGAGTGATATTAAATTTCTACCTCTAACAATACTCCCATACATTACAGAGTTTCCTCGGGGTTTATAATGAATCAATTTATTTGATTTTTTTGAGCCATCAACACTGGTGGGAGCCTTTATAACTTCTCCCAACTTTAGATCCAATTTCTGATATTTTTCGCTTATGCTTGGTTAGTTTCTTGCTCTCACATAACTGATAAGTTTGACATGTCCTATTTAAAATTATGCAGGGATTTCCATATTTTTCCCAAATGCATGATATAATGGTAAAATGTAAAAATGCTATGTCAGTCTCTTTCCACAAAAAATTTTTTCTCTGTAGGAATATATATATATATATATATATACATATATATATTCCCTGCAATATTTTGAAATACAGTTACTTCAAACAGCTTAGTACATGAATGCTGCAGAGACAACTTATAAAATAGATTCTCACTAGAAGAGCAACAACAATTGCATTTCCATGAGGATAAATGAGCTGTTATTTTCCTTTACAGTGCCCAAACCACTCAGGAGACTGGACTACTTAACATACACACACACACACACACACACACACACACACACACACACACACACACACACAAAACTAAATCAATTAACTAAAAGGTAAGAGAATATGCCTTTGGAAAAAGTAACTAAGGATATTTCTCAAAGCACTGTCATTACTTAGGGTGGAGAGCATTCTTGTTCATTTTTCTGACTTTTTAGGGTCTATCACAAGATAAAGAGAAAACAGATGCAAACATGAACACACGTGTCTGACTTTTGGCATCCAAGGCAGAGTAGAAGCCCTGGACTACGTTTTCAAGGAGCAAACCATCGGATATGCAATGCATTGTGTATTTAGAGTTGGAGGTAGTCAACTGTGAGATGCAATGTGGTGCCTCCAGCGTGCTCTGGGCACGGCACAGGGCGAAGGCAGAGGAGTGATCAGCAAAAGGCAGAAGGCAAAAAGTCATGAGCCAGATGAGAAGCACGTTTCACCGTGAGAAGGCTCCACTTCCCCACTTGAACTGTTATTGTGTACTATTTCCTTCTGTCTTTCTTGGGGGGTGAACGGTGAATTATACATGCAGGTAATAATGTGTTTAATACATAGATGATCTCCCCATATTTCCTACTGCTCAATATGCAGAACTCTTATACCCTGAAACCCAAGACAGCAGGATGAGTTTTAATTCAATAACTTGTACATGAGGTGCATATATATGTATATATATGCATATGTATATTATATATGTATGTGTGTATATATATATATATATATATATATATATATACATATGACAAATTTGCCTGAGCAGCTTGCTTTTCCTCTTGATTTAGCTTCATGGTAACCTCGAATACTCTGCTCCTTTGTGTACTAGTACACCACATATTCAAAAAATCTCCTGATTGTATCTGGATACCATGTAAGGCTATTTGAGACATGTATCTTGCCTGGAATAAAAAAAAATGTGAAGAATTAACTTTCTTTTGCTTTTTAAAATCACCAGCACACACTTGGCTAATGTCAAGGTCACACCTCAATAAACATAATTGGTATTTGTATTTATTCCCAGAGCTTCATTATTAGATACTTTCTTCCATTAAAAAAATATCTTTATAGATTTGTGTGAAAGGGATCACAATCCATATCAATTTGTGTATGCAATGCATTTGAATGTGTTTGCTTTCTTTAAGAAGGGGAGGTATACAGGCATATCAGCTACAGTTCAACAAGGTATTAGTCCTGGACAGGTCTACAGAGAAACGCAGATGTTATGTTCTCTCAAACTAGGCTCACTTCAAAAAAAAATTTGCCACGTGAATAAAGTGTACTGTCTCTGGTTTATTAGTTACAGATGCGGCTACCAAGTGAGAAAATGTTCAAAATCTTTAAATGTCACATTACAAAGCCAAACGCTTTCAGAAGGTAGCTTAGATGTCAGAGAAATCTTGCTACGGGAAATTGCTGAGGAGACAGGTACAGAAGACGGGAAAGGCCAAAGGGTCCTCTGTGTACAAGGAGGAATTAGCCCCAAACCCACCTCATACTCCACACCAGTGTCTGATATGAGAGCAGATGGAATGATGGACTCCATGTCTCAGCTCTTCAGACTCTTGAGGAGAAGCCCAACTTGAAACCCGCTGATCTTTAGATGTTGTTGACTAAAGCCCTATTAACTATTGCAGAGATCCCATGAAACCTGTCTACCTAGCACTCAGTAAAGGACTTCATCTGATAGCCCTGAAGGTTTTAGGTCAGCATTCTCCCTTAGGTTGTTTTAAGGTTATCATCACCAGGAGGAGAAAAAGCAGGTACGCGTCTCTTCGTGACGTTTCATTAAAAATAAATACAAGCGCTCTTAAGATTTAGTTCAGAAAACGTGAGTTTGGCATTTCCTAGGGACAAGGTTACCTATGCCATCACCGGGAGATGGTAGAATGAAGAGGAATCGTTCTGTAGCACAACAACAAAAAAAAAGTTAAAAGAAGAGATAGTCCTTGACACAATGCAGAAAGTACTCGTTCCAGCATTTTGGATGGGTTGGCATCAGCTACATACAATTTCAGTCTTCTATTTTCATCTTATTGCGAACTTATTTGATGAGAAAATGTGTGTGTAGGGAGAAAAATTTTGCTGCAATATTGAAGCCTTTACTCTTAATTCTTTCTAGGTCACCGCAAAAATTAAAGAAATGATGTTCGTTGAAATATTTATTCTCGGAAAAAAATATTTGCACTTGAAAGTTTAAGCAATGTTTACCATAATAGGTTGACTTTATGCACAAACAATTTGGATAATTAATTCATTACGACATCTCTGATCCTGTTTTCATTAACTCAACTTGCATAAAGATACTGTGATTTTTTTTTAATTAGGAGCACAGCTAATGATGTATTTCCTCTCTTAAATAAATATTAGTAAAACATAGTAAGCGTAAAACAATTTTAAAACGCAGTTCCAATTCTTTGTCAACTTACCTTAAAATGTTGGTTTGTTCTACCTGCCGGTAACCTGATTACAAACCAAAGGGATTTCTGAAACTGCAGTAGAGGGGTTTTGCCCAGATGCTGAGCCGAGGGTCAACTCTTTCTCAAATGCATTGGATTACGATAAATTGCACCGGCAAGGCCACAATGAATGATATGGGAATTCCCCCACAGCTTTTCCTTCCCATTTTCCTTTCCTCCCCCATCATTTCCTTCCCCTCTCCGTCTCCATCACCTCTCTCTCTCCTCCATGCTTTCCTCTACCTTCTCCTCTCCTTCCTCTCTTTTCCTTCTTTCCTGCCCAACTTTAATAGAATCCCTTTAAAAATTGGATTTTCAATAAAATACTGACTCTCTCCATACCACAAGTAATGAGTATTTATTTGGATTATTAAAATATTTGTGACTATATATATGATCTATATATATAAATGATATTTATGGCGTGTAACAATGTTCAAAGTATTGTTATTATTATTGTTATCATTACCATTACTTATAGACAGATAGTTGGAGTTTCCAGTAGGTGTTAGATTTTCCACAGTAGAGTTAGACTTAGAGAATTTGGAATCATGCTAGATAGACTAAAAGAATGACATTGGAATTTGCTAATTATTCTCTTGTAGGTAATCAATAAAGAATTCTAACTAATATGCTGTTTGGCTATAAGATTTCAATATTTGTAAACAGGGAGGTTGAATGGGGAACACTATTTTCATGGGCTTGAAAACAGTGCCATTTGAACTAAGGATGTTTCCTTTACTGTGTTTAACTTGAATAATGACACTCAATGAGTGTATTAAAAATAAGCATGAGTATCAGACAATGAGAGACTATTAAACATACTTATTATATATATTTTTATTGTAAAGAGGGTTACCGTTACATGAGCAAGGAAACCCATTTCCTATCAAGCATTGTTACCCCCTCCTTTGTTTTTTCCCTACCATTCCTTTTCTCCCAACTCCTAGAATTGGTCAGGGTTTAAAGTCCACAATGGAGATTTTTTTTAATCAGGTTTATTCTTTGCATAATTTTATAAAAAGTGCCTGTGAGGTACTTCAGTTTTACACCATCACATTCATAAAATAAGACGAAGATGTGGAAGACAATATATAATTTTGGGATGTGTGTGTGTGTGTGTGTGTGTGAGAGAGAGAGAGAGAGAGAGACAGAGGGAGAGAGAGAGAGAGAGATGGTCATGGTAAACCTTCATTCTCGGGATTAAAGATGATGGCAGGTGTATCCCTTTTCTGGCGTATCATAGAGCTCACCCACGACTCCCGAAGCTGTCCTACTATGTCTCTGCATTCCCATTCACTTCCCTATGCAGGGTGGCACATAGCTGATTTTGCCGCGTGACAGTTTGAGGGACACTAGGGGAGACACTATGCACAGTGCTTTGACACCATCCATTTACTGCCAGGCCTTTTCACTTTCCTGGTGTGGTTAAGGAACTCAGGACCAGGCACAGACATGGACATTTGTCAAGTCCTTTCTCCACACCTACGAGACCACTGGGAGACCAGAGTCTTTCCCCCCACAGGAGGACACACAGAATACATCAGAATACATCAAAAGCAAACCGATTTTAATGTTTTAATAAGCAGTTTCCAGCATGCAATAATTCCCCTAGAGTTACAGTAAAGAAAGTATTGTTTTTCTACAACATTACGGGACAACGTCTATTTGAGTGACTCCTGTAGAAGAAAAGGCCAGGAAAGAACTAGAAGGTGGTTTCCTGTGGGCATCGGAACGCGCCATCTTCGGGAGGGTTATTCCACAGCCGGGGTGTGAGTGGTAAGAATAGAATTATGAATGAACACGCGTCTTTCTGCTGCCACACATTCCGACTCTGCCTGGGTTTCTACCTAGGATTAAAATCGGGTGCAGGAGGAAGCAGCCAAAAAGGAAGTGGGCATTGCATCTTCCTGCGTAGCGATCAGAGTCGGAACCGTGTGGTTTCAGAGTCTGCAGAGTAACAGCAAGGCTGCTCTGAAAAGGGGCGAGCTGGGGGTGTCTTTGGAATGGCTCACCCCTCCCAAACTGTTATTGTAGATAAATAAGTGAATTACTAGAAAACACACACACACACACACACACACACACACATGCAGCCCTGGAAACCGTAACAATGGCAGATGACTCGAGAAGATTTCCGAGTGCTCCTTCTTTGTCTCCCAAGGCATCTTACTGAAGATAAACTATCAAGAAGTTTCAGAGGGATACAGCTCATGGTACCAGTTTGAAAAAGGAAGATCAATACTTGAGGTAAGAAAAAAAAATCACTGATAAAGGTAGCAAGAAATTTTGGAACGCTGCAGCTAGTGGACCCAGCTTGAACCAGAACACATGAGTACTTGAGAAAAAAACCTCCACGAATAAAGTAAATATGTTTTGTAATCTGAGAGAAGAGAGAGGAAAATGCAGTTGAGATTCCAATCTATGTCCTACAAAATTAGCAAGAGTGAGGGGAGGGTGGGTAGGGGAGGCCTGGGTGAGACTATTGAAAAAATATTGATCCGGGATATCGTATTTATAAACTGCTTTGTTAAATGGCAACTACTTTGTCTGACTACTTAAATCATAAGAAGAAAACAAATCAAATAAAAAAAGACAAATTAAAAAAAAACAGGGAGGAAAACCACAACTTTATGGCTGTGCTAATAAACACGTGGCTATTCACAAAGGCAAAGACTGCTCACCCAGCCACCAAACTCCACATGGTTCACAACCACCTCTGCCTGGCTTTCTCCTGCCCAGCAATGGGGCAAATGATCCTGGAGAGGAAAAAGTAGGTTTTGGGATGTCAATTCAGATGCTTAGTGGCTTCCTGGGCCCCCGGGGAGTTTTTCCATTGCTGGCTCCACTGACTGATGACTGGGCCCCCGGGGAGTTTTTCCATTGCTCGCTCCACTGACTGGTGACTGGAGGAGATGTATCCCCCCATGCCTGGTCTCCTGATCACACCAGACTACGGATTCCTCTCAGCTCTTTCCAGCCCCTGTCTGCCCCCTGCGCTACATAAAGCCCAAGGGTTGGCCCTGGGAGGGGAATTGAGAAAAGAAAAAGAAAAGTGGCCGTGTGTGCACTGTCAACGCCGGCCAACGGTCCAGAGAAACCCACCTCAAAAAAAAAAATTATCAGTAAAGACGTTTCCTCAAAATGCAGGTGGTGGTTTTTGTTTTGCTTTTCCATCCATTGATGATTATTTCAGGATGCCTGTGTGTTCAGGGGCTAAGATCTTTCCCGAAGACGTTGGCTTTTGATCACATACTATCGGAGTTGCTGGAAAGGAGTGGAAAATGGTGCATCGCAAATGGGGGAATGTGTGGATCTGTAGGTAGAACATTTGCCTCACACATGTCACGCCCCAGGTTCAAGGCGCAGTAGCATCAGACCCAATGAGTGAACGACAGCACATGTGGGAGGGATTCTCAAGGTTGTGGCGATGAAATATGTATTTTTGTTGTGGTGGTTAATAGGTGCCAGGAAAAGAGCTACGCTCCCATTCATTTATAAAAATAATATCATCCATCAGGGGGTTTTAACTCAGTGACTCTCTCAGACAGACCTGAGCAGCATGGCTATCGATCAAGACAAACAGTGGTCATTTCAACAGGACCGGCAGAGAATGCACTGTGTTCACTCATTGAGGTGCAGTGCTTTGAGGAGAGGAGACTTAATACTGTCTTTACAGAAACCCATAGGTTCTCCAAGTGAATCTTCTTTAAACTGTCTGATGCATTCCCTTGGAAACAAACAAACAAAATTCCTTCAGACTACTGTGAGCAGAATATATATATATATATATATATATATATATATATATATATATATACACACACATTTATCTATCTATCTATCTGTTCACTGAGCCCTTCCTTTAGACCTTTACCATGTTGCTTGTTGATGAAACAGGGGCTTGCTTCCTGCCCAAATATCCTACTAGGCCCCCAAACCCATATTTCAGATTTTGAAACCCATGCTGGCTGGTCTAACAGGTGGAAATCACCGAATCTAGCTCTTAATGGAGAAATAGACTTGGGAGATCTTCTAGCAGGCTGGCCTTGGAGTCTGATCTTTCCCCATGTCAGCCTCCTAAGACACTGGGAAGCAGGTGTGGGGTCCTGGCAGAATCAGCACATAGGAAGGAGATAACTGATTTCCGAATCGGGAACTCAGGTCTCAGGTATGTCAGGAAGCAATCAAGAGGGGGAAAAAAGTCTTCTTCAGGAGGCTTGAGTGCTTGAACTCCTGCCTAGTAACCGCAAGCATCAGTACTGCCACGAACGAACTCTAAGTCAAATACAGGATGATCCCTTCAAAAGTGTGTGGCCTAAACGTAAGTTGGTACTGCTCTCAGATGGTCTGGGAGAGGAAAATCCCTTACAGATGCCCAGCTCTGATCCGGACGAAGTCAGCTCAAACCAGCTCAGCCCCTGGCCTTCCTTAAAGTTCCATATAAAACTTGGAGAGAAGAGAGCTGGCCAGAGCCTGCTCACTTTGAAACTCTTAATTCTCCAGCTCTTTGGATGTGGCATGGATCAATTTTCTTCCTTCCATCTGACTTTCTCCCTCACTGGACAACTGCTCACCCACAAGGTTTCTCCTGGTTTTCTTGAAGGGATAAAGATAAGAATATCCGTGTGTGTGTGTGTGTGTGTGTGTGTGTGTGTGTGTGTGTGTGTATAAAATCTAGAAACCCTATTGACTCAAGGATCAAATTATGTGGTTGGCTTTCTTCTACAGGTACACTAAAAGATTTTCCTTAGCTTACAAGAATTAAATGGGGGAATAAGCCAACTCTCCAAACTCCAAAAATAATAATAATAAAACCAGTACTTGCTTGAACCATGTTGTCAATCCAGACAGAACGTCTACCAATGATCCATGAGGAATAATTATTCACAGAAAAAAAAAAACAAACAGAACACCTTCCAGAGACTGAAGTGCATGCGCTGAATATGAGTGCGACGATGTTCCCTTTCTAAAAAAGAAATACACTCAGTCCTTTGACAGGAAACAGCCGTCAGTGCACTTACACTTTCTAAAGTTGCCTACGTAATTTTATTTTTTTTTCCTTCAGGATTTCACCTTTCTGTAATCGGTCTCAAGTCATTCTAAGCTAAAGTGTGATTTAGGAGACACAGAATGTGGTCAAAGTTTAATTTTTTTAAAAAAGGGCAAGGGCTGGGAAGGTGGCTCAGTGGTAGAGCGCTTGCCTTGCATGCATGAGGCCCTGAGTTCGATTCCTCAGCACCACATAAGCAAAAAGGAAAAAGCCAGAAGTGGCGCTGTGGCTCAAGTGGTAGAGCGCTAGCCTTGAGCTGAAGAGCTGAGGGACAGCACCTAGGCCCAGAGTTCAGGCCCCATGACCGGACCCAAAAAATTAATTAATTTAAAAAAGGCAAGTATTTTTTATGAGACTTTTTATTATTAAGCTGATCATAGAGAGGTCACAGGGACAGTTACACTAGAGGAATGCATCCGTGCATGACCTCACGGCTGACAGACCAGAACAGCAGCAGCCTGCTACGGTCACATTCACATAAACCTCAACCCAAGATTACGTGGCCTCTCATCAATTGAGCGTTATAGAACAAAGACCCCTAGAGCTTACTGGTGGTTTTAGTGAGGAGTCAGTGGCACACGCCTCTAATCCCAGCTGCATAGGAGGCTGAGGTCTGAGCGTCTCGATTCAAACCCAGCCCCAGCAGGTGCATCCATGAAACTCTCTAATGAACCCTCAAAAGGCACCAGAACTACAAGTGTGGCTTAAGGGACACAGCAGTTCCAAATCTCCAAACCCAACCAGCTGTGTCCTGAGAGAATCTGGGGCCGTCAGGAAATCAACCAGAGCGGGAGTTTTCTGTTCAACTTGAAGCGCTGTGGTCATGAGCAGCAGCACTCATGAGCCTGAACTCAGAAAGAAGGACCAGAAATGGGAGGCCAAGTGCGGATGCCCATGTGTGCTAGAAATGACTAACTACATTAGCGAGGAAAAGGAAACGAAGAAAGAAACACAGCAACGACAAGTATATTGCCTTCTCTACTTCCCAAAAGCATTTTGCATACTCCTGGGGGGAAAGAGAGAGAGAGAGAGAGCGCGCGCTTTGGTTAAATTTGCAAATATGTTTGCTAACTTTACTGCACTCTGTGTGTGTGTGTGTGTATAGCAGTCAATGTATAGTGAATGTGCCTGTACTTAAAACAAAAACAATTGCAGTTGAAAACTGACTTGGCGCCAGGCGCTGGTGGCTCATGTCTGTGATCCCAGCTCCACGGGGGACTGAGATTGGAATGATCCAGGCAAGCTGGGGCAGGAACGTTCCGGAGAAACTCCTCCTCGCCTGAGACCTGCGTGTGGTGCTGGGTCCCTGTCAGCCTTGGGAGGGTGGAAAGTATAAAATAGGTGGATCGTGACCCAGACAAGTGTCTGGGCAGGTCTCTACGGGACAGAGACAATTTGCATCCATCCAAATGAATGCAATTCATAATTTATCAGGTTTTTTTTTTTTTTTACAAGTGAACATCTAACCTTAACACCTCTGAGGATAGAACCAAGATAAACAGTGAATCAAACAAAACGGCAAGCTAGAAGTATACTGATTGCATGATTTGGTTTCCAAAGGCACAAGAAAACAATTCCAATTAATTGATGATGGAGGGGTAGACAGATGGTACATGAGATGATACGTAAGAAGTCGATGATTGAATCTGGATCATGAGTAGTTCACTTAAAATCCCCTTAATTAGCAATATGATCATTTTTAAAGCAACTGTTTAAAGGACAGGACCAAAGAGCTTTGAGGAGATGCTGGTAGTTGGGTAAATCTTAATCAGGATAGTTAGATGCTGCTATAATAGCATTTTAGAGAAGCATAAAGTAATTTTCTTTTTATTTTTCAAGTTTTTTTTCTTTTAGGGTATTGGAGCAGATTGTGTTTAACTAAAATTATAGTGTAGACAGGGGAATAGGATTCAGTGGAAAGGATTTTGATCTGTTATGTTAAGGTTCAGGAAATTATTAGTGATGAGAAAGAAAATAATTTTTCAAGTTCATGTCTAATTCGAACTGGACGTGTGTGATAACCATCCCATTTCAGTGATTTAATCACATTTTAGAATCGATTCTCTGCTCTGTACAATTAACTAAAGGCTGTGGGAGCTACTGCAGGTCATGTGTTTTGGTATAGTCCTCTTATTTCTCAAAAATAATGCTGATTTTTCCTGGCCATTAATAATGGTAGGAGCACATTTTAAAATTAAACACCATTACACCCATTATGTATGATGCTGGAGATACAAAATTAGACATAGAACTAAGCTCTTCTATTCAAGTCTTTCTCCCTCCCTCTCTCTTTCTCTCTCTCTCTCTTCCTCTCTCTCTCTCTCTCACACACACACACAAATGTAAATCATTAAAAATTTAACCTCTGAGCAAGATTAAAAATATTCCATAATAGAAGCTCTCTTCCTGGACTATTGGAATTTACTTCATGAAACTTTGCATTTTCAATAAGTCCCTTTTTAATCTAACAATCTTTGTCACTTGTTGCAATTTTGCTTAAAAAAATCAGCCTCGTTTATAATGTGATCTTCTACACGAACTTTTGCTCTTCAAGGCACACAGGTAACTCCTTGTTATTATTTTTTTTAATCACCTAGTGATAATTTAATGAAAACCTAATGATGATTTTCTACCCAACACTGTATTGGACAAATAGTCATTGAATCAGTTGCTCTACTTTTCTGTGTTTTGTTTTTTTTTCTGAAAAGTTGCATTCCTCTGGTGAATAACTAAATAATTAAGTGCCCCTGATAGCAGGTGTTCATCTCCCTTGTACCAAAAAATCAGAGTCTGCCTGGAAATCTATCTCCATCATGTGAGACGTTTAACTCTCCATCACACACTGGCGCTGATTCGTACTCAACCACACAAGTACACACCCTGTATTAACAAACAAATATGTTTTAATTTTCATCCGGGGGACACCATTTTCCGGTGTATAGCACAGCGGAGTCACAATTCCAGATATGCTACACAGGAGACACAGAAAGGAGTATGTGTCTGAGGGCAGCCATGAGTGAAGACCGTGAGATCCTTGCAGGAGAAGGAAACAAAATGGAACCAACAAAAGTGCAAAAGGGCTGGGGACGTGGTCCAAGGGACAGGGCAGGGCTCGAGTCATCCAGGCATCAGACTGCTACCTGGAATGTTAGAATACAGTTCAATCACGAGTGTCAAATCTGATGATGCACGCGATCACGGATTCCAGTCACGCCCAGCACGTGTGTGCACAGGATCCTCCTTCTGCAAACCTAGTTTGTTTGTTTGTTTTTTTATCATCCTCACGCTCATCCTCAAACAGCATCCAAGGAGTTCACAGGACCGGCCCACGCAATGCTGTCCACCTCTTTAAACTAGGATGGCGGATCATCTCACCCCCAAAGGACTCTCTTCCCCGTGTATTTTATGCATGCTTCTCCAATGTGGCGTCTCACTATTTCCCTCGCTCCCACCAGATCCATACACCTGCCGTGCCGGACCGCGCAGTCAGCTTCCTGCTCATCGCAGCCTCACTGCAGACCTTTCAAATAGAAGATTCCCCAGGCTGCTTTCCCAGAGCTGGTTTCACTCACGTCCTACACCATACCACTCCCTTACAGATGAAAAGTCCCCACACCAGTCCTTAGCCCTCGATCCATTTCTGGAGGAGTCAATGGGGGTCAAAAAGATTTAGCGACGAGCGGAATGTTGCTTATAAAAAGAAAACATTAAAAAAGAGACAAAGAAGACATCAGAAACCACCTATTGATTAGCGGGAGAGAATATACTCAATTACTTATAGCACACGAACACAACAGAAACGTAGACATTAAAAAAAAAGAATCGTGATGTAGATGCCGGATGATCTCATAGTAAAAACATTGAACCAGTATTGGTAATGATCAGATGGCACTGGGGTTTGAACTCGGGGCCTAATGATTTCACTCAGCTGGCTGGCTTGGTGGTGCTCTACCAACTTGGAGCTGTATGCTCAGATTGTATTTCCTGCTGGCTTTTTTTTGGAGGAGTCCAGTGAACTGAGATCCTTCACACCTCAAATTCCTGAATAGCTAGAAAGACAGGCTGGAGAAAAAGATGGCAAAACATAGCGATTGTTGATTGGATGAATCCTATAATTCTGCAACACTACAAAGATACAGTGTGTAAGAATTGGCTATAATTAGTTCCACAGGGTATACACACACACACACACACACACACACACACACACCCTATCCCGTGGAACTAATTTGTGTGTGTGTGTGTGTGTGTGTGTGTGTGTGTGTGACTGCTAAGACCAACATTTGAAAAGTGAATGAAAGACATTTACAACAGAAGAAGAGAGGTGGGAAAGGGCCGGGTGTTGGGCTAGAGGCTCTCTTATATAGAACAGACCTTGGATTTTGGAAAACTTGACTGCTTTCAGAAGCCAGATGATTTAATGCTTAGCATCTGCGTGAGAAAACACATTCTCCGGCATTTCCGAAGTGCAGATAGATAGGTTATCAGTTAAATGCACTCACCAGAATGCATGTAAGATTTTCATTATGTAAAAAATTCGAAATCCCCGTATCATACATGCTCACCCCAAGGCCATTTACCAACTTTCTTGCAGCTCCTTAAGAAGTAAAATTAAAAAAAAAAAAGTCTAGAAAATAAAAATACTCATTCCCCCTACGCCCCCCCCCCCTTCTTTCCAGCTGGTTACAGTGAGACACAAGCGGGAACTTCCAGATGGATGGTGAGAATTGTTGTCTCCTCAGTAACAGGGAAGAAGTAGAAGCTGCACCAGGCTTTCTTCCTCGCCCTCCTCCCGTGAACACGGGGTTTGCTGCCTGGAGAACCGGAAGAGCCACCCGGGAGGGACTGCGGGGAACTGGAGATATTAAACAGAGACCTGTGGCAGCCATTGCCAGCATTATAGTTTAGATAAGATGCTCCTAGGAGGAGTGGAGGGTCTCCGGCTGAGGCTGGGACGTTGGATCGAATAAATAATAAATGTATTTGCTTAATTAAACAAAATAGGCGGATGTATTCTCATGGTGAATAGGCCAACAATAACAAAAATCAGAAAGTGGAAAAACTCTCCCCGCAACTTTCTTCTCTCCCTCCCTTCCCCCTGCATAGATCCTTTGATAAAAGGAATCACGGCAGATCGTTTTTTGGTTTGGTTTGGCTTTTTTCCCCCCAGCATCTGTCTTGGCATGTATACAGATAGTTAGGCAGTCAGTGTTAAGTCTGGGGTTCATGTAGGTATCATAGAAGCAGGAACGGTATTCAGAGAGCTTGCACACCGACCCCTTGTTTATGTGGTGATCATTTAATCATCTAGTCGTGATTATCAAAATACTCATGGTGTTCTTTGGGTGCTTGTCTTTTTATCTTTTTAATGTGACTGGGCCTTGAACTCAAAGCCCAGAGCTCTACCTTGGCTTTTGGCTTTTTTTCATTTTTTTTTTTTTTTTTTTTTACTCCTGGTTGGAGCTCTACCACTAGAGCAATATCTCCACTTCCACCTTTTGGCTATGAAATTGGAAATAAAGAGTCTCACCGATTGTCCATCCCTGCTGGCTTTGAACTGTGATTCTCAGATCTCAGCCTTCTCTGTTGCTAGGATTAGAGGTGTGAACCATCCGAGCCCGGCTTATTTTGTTTTCACAAATACAATTTTCTTCCTGCTTTTACTATTATTTTTACTGTTAATTTTTGTCTATTTCATTGAGGGAAAATATTTCACTCAATAGCCACATAGCACGGGTGGCTCATGTCGTTAATCCTAGCTACTACTCAGAAGTCTGAGATTTGAGAATTGAAGTCAGTCTAGGGAAGCAATTCTATGAGACATTTCTCTCCAATTAACCACCAAAACCCTGGAATGAAGATTGGCCCCAGTAGTAGAGTGCTAGTCTTCAGTGAAAAATTGACAATGCCCAGGCCCTGAGTTCAAGCCCCACTACTGGCACATACACACCCACACATCCACCACCACCACCACCACCATCACCACTTCCGCACCTGCATATATATTTAATTGCTATATTTGGTTTTGATACATACAGCTAAATTTTTATATTTGAGATTGCAGGTGTGTCCTTGAGCTCACTTTGGGTTCTTTTTAACAAACCTTTGAGAAAAACAACCTGTCAAAATTCTCTTTTAAAAACGCTATTACATCATGGCTTTCAATTTAACTCTTTAGTCCCCGTAGAAAGCAACTTTGGTGTATCATGTGACCTGTTTAATTCTAACCTTGCTTTCTAAATAAAAGTTCTTTTGGTTCAGAATTATTTTCATGAACTTATCTCTCTTAGCCCACCAGTATGTTCCTTCCCACTTGTCATACTTTTTGACATTATATCATGCGTCCAGAAAAATCATTAAAATATAGGAGAGCTTTAGGAGCTACCAGCTATATTTAATGACAGTATTATTTATTTGAGAGTAAAGAGAAAAAATCAGGCCCTTCCATTTCAAATGTTATTCCCATTTCTCCTCAAGTAGCTACAAAAGCATTCATGCATGGGGTGGCACTTTTGCTATAGCTACATGCATCCATGACAATGGACAGCATTTTCTATGCTTTTAAGCTTTCTCTTAAGCTATGCAAGGACTTCCAACAATACTTTATAATTTTCTCTCTCTCTCTGACCCTCTATTTTCTTACAGTGTTTTTTTTCCCCTCAGATAATTATTATATTTTAGCACAGGGGGAAAAAAAAGGTTTTTTCTATTTAGTCCTAGAGCGGATTCCTCTGTGTTACAATTCTCTTCTTCCATACTTGTCTTTTGGATGTTTAAACCCATCTGGCAAATCTTCCATCTTTTGAAACGATTTAGATTGTGTCTGTGGGTGGTCAGGATTCTTAGGTTTTGTGTTACGGAAATAATTCCTGTTTTGATGTTTCTTTTCTGTGATGCCCTGACTTTGTAGAGAATTTTGTATAAAATCATTTCACACTCATTCAGCCTTCAGTTTCTTTCATGATGGGGCTGAGACACTAACTTTGTAGATTATTATTTTTAATTTTATTTTTAGTGTTGGTACTGCGACTTCCAAAGAGCCAAAAGCTTAGGAACTGGGAAGAGGCAAGCAAAGTCATTCGCGCTTCTCAGCCCAGTGCTGTGACCTGGCTCACCGAAATGCCACTACGGGTATCTGACATGACTGCTTTCACTTCAGACATTCAAGCACATGTTCACACGCATTTCCACTGTGATTTAAAGAGATTCACAGTTTATAGGACCACTCTGGATATCTACCTGCAAAGGACAGGGGAGACATCACCCATGAAGTAGAGATTTCTATGACTCTCTCTAAAGATAGACATTTCTCACTGTGAAGCTGAATGCGCTCTCCCCTTCGCATCATGGAGAATTCTCCATGTTTTAATGACAAGGGTCTATTACTGGGGCTGTGTATGGGTCCAAGGTTTTGATACTCAACTTCTTCCATGGTTCATTTCGATTTGCTTTTTGGAGGGGTTTGTTGGTGTTCTCCAGTAAGCAAAATAAATAGACCCATCGCGCAGGTGGGCTTGAGGCCCACCACCTTTCTGTCTCAAATAGAACGTATTGAATCATCTGAAAATAGCGATCGGATTTCCAATTTGCCAAATTGTTTTGTATGGCTTCAGTCATAATTTCCAATTAGAGCAAGCTCGTACAAGGGAGCAAGAGAAATGGTAAAGTTTTGAGAATCCTGACATCCCTATAAATCACTGCTCCGAGGACACAGAGAGCTCATTCCTCCTTCAATAATGAAGCAGTAAAAATAATAAACACACAAATAAAAAGAACACCAGTTGGAGAAGTTCAGGAAGGAATGCAGGGGTGAATTATGGGTTGTAACACATACTAGTCTTGCAGCCAAAGGATGCTAAGAAGAATTTTCATTTACCTGTTTATAGGCTGTATGACTGCAGGCAAGTTCTCTAACCCTTTTATGCCAATTTTTTAGCCAGTCTGTAAAAGAGAGATAACACAAATAAATACTTCCTGCATAGCATTAGGGACATAGGAGTCAAAGGAGCCGAGCTACACAGAGCTCATCAACAAAGTGAAAATCATCACCACCGAGTAAATGTTAGTTATGATTATTTTACTTGTATCTATTAAGCCCTTTCCATATCCTCATTTTATAGTAAGAATAACGGACAAGTTTGACATATTTCCAACAGACTTTATTCTGACAAGTACTTAAGTGAATCTGAGGAAATCTCACCCAAACATAGACCAGTTTTGTTGTTAGTATTGGTTTTTCTTTTTGGGGGGTGGAGGGAGGCAGGTATAATTTTGTTCACCTCTAAACCAGTACCCTGTAGAGACCTGGGGAAGAAAACAAACTGCCTAATTTTGTTCTCAGTTCAATCAAGTCTGTGAAAACGAGGTCTGTATTTTGGGGGGAAAAAATAAAGGATTTGTAAAGCAAATAAACGATTAGCAGGTGTTGGAGATATCAAGTCTTTTATTGTGTGATCTTTTTAAATTGCAAGTTAAGTTAGATGGGATTAGAGAAAGGTAGAATTCAGGACCTGGAAAAAAATCTTTGATATCCTTCATTATAACACAGAAACAGACATGTGGGCTGGCCTATTACAAAAGGCAAAGCGTGCTTTGGGTTAAATTCGTGATAACTGGATCCTTTGACTTTGACTATGTTCTTTTAGTGTTTTCTTTCTCTTTAAACATCATTGCCCAACCCCCAATCCCTACTGAGGGCTATCTTGTCAACTTTGGAAGACTGCAGAAAATGTGGGCATATAAATAATTTCTTGAATGCATGCTTACTTAAAGTTTGAAACAATTGCTCTCTGTGAGTAGCTGACCTTTAGCATGTAAAATGTGGACAGGCTATCTCTGATAGCTTAGATTTTTATGTTCTTATTGAGTCTTCACGATTCTCTTTATTTTGGTCAGGATTATTGGTTATTTGTGTGACGGTATTGGACTGCACTATTTTAACACTTGAGTTCATGATCAGAGGCTCTGATAGCTGTCATATGATTTGGGCAGGTATTGATCTTACTTCAATATACAAAACATCTCTTTCTTCATTCAATCAAGTGTCCACTCCACCAACCATATTAGCAATAGAGACTGTCAAAAAACCAAAACCAGTTAGGTTTGAGGAATGGGAAGGAAGAGCAAAGAATTATTAGTAAAATGCTAAGTTACAAACTCGCCATTTTCTTTTGCCTATCTTACTATTGAGAACAGATGGAAATCAAGCAGTAATGAATCATTCATAAAAAAACCCTTGTTTTACTGTGACATTTTTGACACTTGTTTTTTCATTTGTTGTTCCTTTCGATAAACTTTAAGTACCTTTTTAAAAGCACAAGCAATTTTGTTGTATATTAAAACAACAAATGCTATTCCTGCTTTTGATGAGACCATTGCTAGTAGACCAAAACTCCACTGAGAACTTGTAAAACTGAATACATTAAAAAAAATCTCTTTTGATGGTTTTAAAGGGCAGCTGAGTTTAGGTAGGCCCAAGGGGGAAAGGTATAAAATGAAAGATAGAAAAAAAAACTGAAAAGAGAACTCTCAAATCTCCATATAGTGATATTTAAAGTCTACAAGGAAAACCACCACTAACATATAATCCTGGAGCCAGCAAAAAGGCCTCAAAAATAATGTTAATCATTTCACTTTTAAGATATTATTTGCAGTCATTCAGACTTAGTTCCCTTTGAAACAGGCAAAGGTGAAATAGATTTTAAGAAATAAAAACCTACCCCGTAGTAATGGAGAGGGACTAAGGACAATGCATTTATTAGTAATATCCACTTAAAAGTGGGCTATCCAAGCCACAGTGGGATCAGGGAGTGGATGTGTTTACATGGGCTGGATGGACGCTCCATTCTGAACCTGAGGGAAGTATCTGTGCAGGCATCAGGCTGCCTGAATTCCTGCCTTGACGACGATGCGAAGTTCCTCACCTATCATTCCCTTCCTCTGGATGGTAGCAGAAGAAAGCGGACTCTCTTTATTCTCATTGGAGCTACCTGCATGACAAAGACAAAACCTCCTAGCCAAAAAAGTGAGAAAGAGGGACTCAGGCTGAGACAGAGACAGAGAGACTCAGAATAACTGCCTTTGACCAATGTTTAACTGACTGATTCCTTCAAATACAAATAAGGTCTACTTTTCACACTCAATCCTTACATGTCTACCCTGATCTTGTATAATTATCACCTAATTAATACACATTTAAATGATCATATTTTCAAACAATAATATAAGGACAGAAATGTTTAACTCGGAGCATATTTTCCAACACACATACATACAAGAAATCGCTAACACAAGTTATCCAAGTGGAAGTGAGAAAAAAATGACAGAGACAGAGAAACTGTCACCATGTGAGTGAATATGAACGACAACAACTTTAAAATATGTTGAAACAAAGATGTGGCATACATCAGCAGTTGGGAACGCAGCAGCTTTAACCTATTTGACTCTGCGTTTGGGAATCAGTGGTCTGACGCTGTGGAATGATATCATTCATTCCACACACCACACCAACAAGCTTTTAAGTTAAGTCAAGAGACAGTGTAATTAGAAAAGACTGGAAGCAGTTGAATAAACATCGACCCTGGAAATACACCATGACACACACATTCAGTTCTAGAGGAGCAAACTTCACACATGTGTACATACACACACACACATGTTTAAGAAGCATATACAAAAATAGTCGTTGTTGCACTATTTGTCCCAAGAGGTAAATTGTTATTGCGTCAGCATCCAGTACTCTCTATGACCAGAATGAAGAAACACCCCAAACACTCCTCCCAAACACAAAGCAGCAGGGCTGTGGGGAAGAGAGTTTGTGACACACAGCCTTCATTTCCTCTGGAGAATCTGAGAATAAGGAAGGGCCATATATTTTTCCAGTAATGATAAAGGATTATCTCCACCCTTAGGATGACATCACACACGCGTGCACGGGCACACACACACACACACACACACACACACACACACACACACCAGTGATAGAAGGAAGGGTCTGGAATTTTGAAGAGGAGGACAGGCCCTCAAAACAAGCGAAGAGAGGAGGTGTGTGAAGAATAGAGGTGACACTGGTCTGGATGCACTGTATTTATAACTGCTTTGTTGAAAGGCAACCCCATTTGTAGGACTACTTAAAGATAGTATTTTTTTAAATAAAAGAATACGTTTTCAATTATCCTTAAGCAAGAATGAAGTTAAATGACTCTTAAATTGTACAGAGTCTGAATGGCAAAAGTGATTGTCAATGAACAGACATACATCAGCATTAAAGCTGGGATGTTTTCCTAAAATACCTTTACAAAATGTTGCTTTTTGTGCCAGTCCTAAGGTTCAAAGCAGGGACTCTACCTCTACTTCTGGCTGTGTGTGTGTGTGTGTGTGTGTGTGTGTGTGTGTGTGTGTGTGTGTGTGTGGTTAATTGGAGTTAAAGAGCCTCAACTGGGTTTCCTGTCCAGGCTGGCTTTGAACTTTGATCCTCAGATCTCAGCCTCCTGAGCAGCTAGGATAACAGGCTTGAGCCACTAGAGTCCAATCTAAAAGATCAATATTGGTGGGTGCGGGGGAGAACTCAATGGATTTTATATCTCCTGATGACCCCTTAAGGGGAAATGAGCATATAGATTAAATATTTCTTCTTTTAAAATCACCTCACAGTGGAGAGAAATCATCTGTGCCTTCCCTGTCTTGGGCTTCAGAAGGAGACAGGGAATTATAGGAAAGGGATTTGGCTGAGAAAACCGGGTCTTGAAATAAATACGCTAGCCAAGAGAGCGAGATGATACAGAAACGCATTTTAAATTGTACATCAATATGCATGTGCTTACAGGCCACCTGTGCGCACGCACGCACGCACACACACACACACACAGACCCCATGGTGCGTTTTCTAAAGTCACTTAGTTGGGTTGGAAGGGATCTGAAGCTCCTGCACTGTTAGGACTTAAACCATGAGAATGGCTGCTTGTGACAGGCACCACAAATCTTGAGCATATGGAAAGGGCTGACCTGCTGTGCTCCACAGATGAGAAATTTGTCTCTGCTGGCTTTTTAGGAGGTGCTACGTGGTGCTGAGACCAGGGATGGGGCGGGGTAGGGGCTGCTCCACAAGTTCCTCTCAACACCTGGCCATGTCCGCAGGAGGCTGGGAAAGAGGCCAGGGTGGGACAACAGTGTGGGCAGGAAAGAAAGGTTGGAGGGAAACAAGCTACCTTTTCCCCTCCACCAAACAAGATGAACACATCACTGGGTGTTCTTTAAAAATAAAGCATAAGGGGGCCGAGCAGGTGGCTCCATGTGTAGAGCGCTGGCCTTGCATGCCTGAGGCCCTGGGTTCGATTCCTCAGCACCACATAAGCAGAAAAAGCCGGAAGTGGTGCCATGGCTCAACTGGTAGAGCGCTAAGCCTTGAGCGGAAGAGCTGAGGGACAGCACCCAGGCCCAGAGTTCAAGTCCCACAGCTGACCAAAAAAATCAAAAGGTAAATAAATAAAGCATAAGACGCAGGGTACCAAAATCATAAACAGTGACAAGAAGGGATAAATCAAGGGGTGGGGAGAGCAAAAGCAAACAGAAGTAACTTCACACAGTACAGCAAAAACCCAAAACAACCACCACCACCACTACCAAAAAAAAAAAAACCAACCCTTTTGTTTCCATATCTTGGAGTTCATTTCGATTAGGTTCATTTTTACATGGCCTATTGAGCTATCTGATTTGGGGAAGGGAAGGGGAAACACAACATGGCGAGACAAGGGCGGAACCAGGGTAACAGTGATACTCACGGGACACTGTGGTGGAAATAAACTCACTGTACATCTGGGGAGGGAGAGGTGAGGGTGGGCAACGTGGAAGGAAACAAGGGAGGGAGCTAACAATGTTGGACAAGAAACGTACTCACTACCTTATGTAGCCGTAACCGCTCTGATATCACTCTTACAATAGAAAATAAAGTATACTAAGTAAAGGTCCAATGGTAAATATCCTGAAGCTACTTTTATAGTATACGTGGTGATTTTTTTTTAAAGGTACCAAAAAGTGCCATTCTTTGCCTATTTTTTTTTTTTTTGTTGTTGTTAAGCTATACAAGACATCGGTGCGTTGAGCCATGCTGACATTAATGGCACCTGGAATGAGCCCCGTCAGGTGATGCGTGCAGCCTTATTAGGAAACAGTAGAAATAATTTAGCCTTCTAATTGCTCTCAGGGACAAGAAGCAACACCTGCATTCTCAGGCCTGTGCACACCAGCAGCCGCTTCTGGGAACTTGAAACTCCCTACCGTTAAGCCTCCTTGGGTCACTAATTACAGTCCTTCAGTTCTACTTTGCCTGGTGGGTGTGCATCTCTCCGCTCCAGTCAGCTTTCCCGTATCCCTCTGAACTATACATACATATATATATATATATATACATATACATATATAATATAAATAAGTATCTTAATAAAGTAACAGGACAGAGGAAACACGTTTGTTTTGAGATGACAGTCCAGCCAAGTTTGCTGGAGGCGGTGTTGATGGTGGTGATTAAAATACCAGCTTTGACAGAGCAGTAACTATAAAATCTGGCTGCTTGTAACCATCTCCACAATACAACTGCAACTTCTAACACGCCATATGTCACAGCCTAGCAAATCCGTCTTTGCAAGTGTCACTTATTTAAGCAGCCTCCTGAAGAAGCCACCTCTCCCGTCGTTTTTTAAGTAGGGGGAAAGGGACGCAAACCCTATTGCCGGACTGTGTTCCTCACTCCGGGTCTGGCCCTTTGGCTGACTTATTCATCTCCGTGTGAAGGAATCTGTAAGCTTCCAGCTAGTAGATCAGATTCCCTGTGATGGGTACTTCACCCTTGTGTTGGTCTGCTTGGACTAAGTATTGATTGTTATCCTGCAGGCCTGTGGAAGTGTGAGCTGGCTTTTTAAAATCATGTTTAAACAGTAGGCAAGTTTCTGCAATTTGTTAGTAAGTTATCCAATTGGATAACTATGTTACACAGAATGTACGTGTTACCAGATGTTTGAAGGGCTTGCAACATGAACAGAAGGAAGCGACCATCTTAGAAAATAATCTTTAGGGCTTCACAATAATAAAGGAAAGCGGCCTTTAAAAATATCCTAGACCCGAATTATTGGAGCCTTATGAACCGTATACCAGACAAACGATGACTAAGTAACTACCTTTATTGGTCCAAGTATGCAAAGGAAGAAATAATAAGAATACTTGCGTTGCTATAGTGAAAGGGAAAATTCATTTTCTGTAGCAAAGGTTTGTTGGAATATCAGCTGTTATATAGCTTATTAATTTAATTCTTTTAGTTTCTGAAAGTCCTGGTTTTTGCGTGTGTATCAGTATAGATAGATAGATAGATAGAGGAATAGATCTATATAGATATACATATATCTCCTCTTGGAGGTGATTGGCCAAGTTACTTAAAGTGTTTCTCTCACTCAATTCCTGTTTGTATAAAACAGAATAAAAACACTTAGCCAGAGGGTTGCTGTGGTGATTAAATCGTCAATACATATTCTATTCTTAGAATCGCTTGTTTATTGCAGTTATGTCCTTATTGCTTTTATGATGATAAATACAACCGGTTGCTACTTGCTCCGGGGTTCTAATTATTTACAAGAGTCAGAAGAAATTGTGTTCAGGCACCGGACCTTCCGTTGTTGTCTGGATTCTATTTCAGTAGTTATCCCAATGGAATTTCCACCTGGATATAGCTGCATCCTGTTGATGCTGTTGACTACGACTTCAAGAGGGTCTGCACGCAGTTCGACCCTGGGGAATCATTTCAAGGCCCTGCAACGTGGGTCCAGGGGGAAGTCCCCCTAACGAAGAGAAGGGGAAGGACACCCCTGGACTCTTCCTTTATGTCTGGATCGTAGGCAATGTGGCTACATTACCTAATCATGAAAATCCTCCTAGATCACCCTCTCCCACTAAAACAAGCCTATCCACATCCGTATCCAAGCAAAGAGAATCTGCTCCCGTTCGCCAAACTTTTACATTCACAAATTCCACCACCATTAGTTGTCTTTTCTTGGATCACATCCGGACAACCCCTGATCACGGCCGTCTTATCTGGGGCTTGAGACAAAGGTTTGAGACAAAGATCACAGCACGGCCCCATCACATCACAAGAACGGATGCCACTATTTTCACTCCAGGGGAAGGTAAGGTGCCGCAGGCTTGGGAAGAAGAGCCAAGCAGGAAACCATCTTTCTGTATGCACATTTTTGTTGTTGTTGTTCGGCAAGGTGGTATTTCAAATTCCCCCAACAGATGGGAAGGCGAAGAACATGGGGACAGCTTGTTAGGAAAAAAACCAAGACTGTTCAATCCAGCACCGTGCCCATTTTTCTTTCCTCATTAATTCCCTGATCATTATTCCGCTGTGTAACTTCACAACTAAACTAGGAAAAGGGGAAAAAAACATAGAGGATCTAGTTCCCACAGCGTCGCTATTAGAGGTTCATGGTGCGTCTGGAGTCAAAAGCCAAGAGGTCTGCCTTCCCTAGACACCAGCAGAGACCCCATCTCCAGCTGTGTGGGAGAGCACGGGTCCAGTCCCTCTCATGAACGGGTCCACCTGCTCTTTTGCATGGTACCGACAGAGAGAGCATTCCACCAGTGTCCATGCTGAGGGTCACAGTACTAGTTCACCCAGAATCATATGATCCCCAGACTGGAAAAAGAAAATCATCCACGGGGAAAATAAGCAGTGTATCTGGTTTTAAAAGCAGCTTTGTTATCCTAAGTCAGGCTCAGGGAGGTGCCCAGAGCATCTGGCTCCGCTCTGGCCCGTCGGCCATGTGTGTGCAGAAGACAGCGGTGCTCGCTTGGAGACGCTGCGGGCTGCGCATGGGGGTTCCTCTGCTAATTAATGACTAATGGCATCTCCTAATCACGGAGAGTAGCAGCTTCAATCACGCCAAGGATAGCCAGAGACTTCCAGTTCCCTCGGTTTTCTTTCCAGTCCGCCACGCCATTGGTTGGGGGTGAATGCACAGTGGTTGCTTCTAAGACCTTTCTCCATCCTAAACAGCAAGAAAATTCTAGAAGAAGGGACTTCTGGGATAACCTGAGGTCATGTAGGGAGGGTGGTGTGTCTGATGTGTTTAAGCTGAGAGTGATTATGCTACCATTTGAGGAGTATTGAGGAGTAGTCATTTGGCTCTGGTGGTTCACACCTGTAATCCCAGCTACTCAGGAGCCTGAGATCTGAGGATCCCAAGTCCATGCCAGCCCAGGTAGGAAAGTCCTTGAGCCATTAATGAACCGTCCAAAAAGCCAGACATGGAGCTATGACTCAAGTGGTAGAGCATCAACCCTGAGACATAAAGCTAAGGGGACAGCGCCCAGACTCTGAGTTCAAGTCCCCCATAGTGGCACAAAATGAAACGAAACAAAAAGTAGTCATTGTTTGGGAAGTAGAGGCAGAGCTCAAATGATAGAGCACCAACCTGGAGCAAAATAAACCGAAGAGAGAGGGAGAGGTCCTGTGTTCAAGTCTACTCACAGCACACACAAGAAGAGTCATTGTGAACCAGGAAGATGACACAGAACTAGAGGGAATCAGGGAAAAACACACACCAGCGGGACCCATCAGCTGCACTGGACATTGACCAAAATGAACTAAGCAACTCAATGGCAGCCATGGGAAGGAGGGAACAAGTGGGAAAGAGGGAACATTTGATGCCATGCAGAACAAAAGAATATCACCCAATGTGGAAGAAATAACTGTATTGCAAAGCTCATAGAACTCATAAATGTTATAGACCGTGATAGACAATTTGCTCCAGGAAAGTTACAATGTGTTTGTGGCTTTAACTGAGCATCACTATCACACAATACTGTGAAATTTGGGAAATGATGTAACCACTTCATCACAATAAAAAATTTGAAAAAACATTTTAAAAAAAAGGGTCGTTGTGGTAATAGTCTGGACTTTACGGACAGCGTTAGAGAGAATGCCTGAATGGAAAATAGGACCGTGCGTGCTGTATCTTTGGGGTGGACTTTGCTTTGCAGTTTAACAGAGACTCAAAAATACCTCGCTCCTCGCCTAGCTTTCCGACGTTCACTCACATGCTGTAGCTCATCAGCCTCGGGAAGCCTCTGAGCACCAAGACCCAGTCTCCAACATCAAGTTGCTGAAAATCCCAACAAGAACACTTAGGGCTCCATGACCCTCTCGTCTTCTAGGAAGATGTCAACCCTCACCTTTCCCTTTCCTCCCGTCCACTGGCACAGCCTTAAATGCCATTTCAAACAATGACATGAACAACTGTTTCCTTTCACGAAGTAGGAAAACACGAGAAGACAAACTCTTCAAAGACACACACACACACACGTATACATATACACACAGACATGTACATGCACACACACACACAGAAAAACAGCATAACATGATGAGAAAAATCAATGAATAGATTGAATAGAATGTTGAGTGGGTACAATCTGGTCAGCAATGGCACCAGGGCTTACAAATTAAGGTAAGCTGGAGTTTATTACTACTTAAAACTATTTTTCCAATCAGTTCTGAGGTGCTCATTTGCTTTTACCCATTTTATTTCAGAGACTTTAATACATTTGCTAATACTGTGCTACATAGTCATATTTCTGGACATATTTAGTCTCAAGTAAATATCCAAAACTTTCAGCTAATTTATTACTTATACTTGTAGGGGGAAAATCACCAATTAATATAGCTCATACTTGATTAATTTAAGAAGCATTTGTTATAAGTATCAAGAGGCTTTATTTGTTATAACAATATAAAATGAATCTGATTTTAAATCAATGAGTCTATTCATACAGTATAAAGTTAGATTTTTAAAAGAAAATGTATATGCTTTTTACCGTAGTCCAAGCAGTAATTTTCACAGACAATTATGACATCATTTACATCTTTTCCCAATTCAGAAATACCTTCTGTCACCATTCTAATAACTTAGGAACAAGAGGCTGTACAACAACAGTCCAGATCTAGAAATCTGCAGGTTCTTGTGACACTCAAGAGTTTAAAAATAGTTTCTGATAACACTATTTAATTCTCATTTAATAAAGAATAATATAAGTAACACATTTCTCATATATGTGTATATATGCATATATAATTTTTCTTCTTCATTTTGTCGGTTGTAGGGTTTGAACTCAGGGCCTGGCCACTACCCCTGAACTCTTTCACTCAAGGCTAGTACTCTACGACTTTGAGCCAAAGCTCTGCTTCTGGCTTTCTGAGTACTTAATTGGAGATAAGAGTTGCACAGTACTTTCTTGTTCAAGCTGGCTTAGAACCATGATCCTCAGATCTCAGCCCCCTGACTAGCTAGGATGACAGGTGTGAGCTACTGGTGCCTGGCTTATCTATTACAGGAGGAAAGACTGAGCAAGTATTTAAAATATTGGATTTTAATTACATTAAACCAAAACATGGAAATCATCTCTTGAGTCCTTGAGTTCAGACAAGAAGGTGAGTGAGTTAGATTTGCAGAAAAGTGTATGGAAACAAGGTTTTAGAGCAAAGTGTCAAGAAAAAGAAAGGTATCTTTGTGTTTATTGAATGAGCTGTTTTCAAGCTTTATGACTAACCGTGTTGTAGAATGCCAGTCAGTTCACCTTGAGTAATGCAAGTGTAATGACAAAAGTCATTATGTATCTTTCATTCTCTCAGTATTCAGCCATTGAGTCAATGTGTACAAGAAGGTAGGCATGTCTCTGCTTTGTTTTCCTTCTTTGTTATTATTACTGTTGATATTCCTTTTTCAGTGATGAAAACTGTGTCAAGGTAAAAATGGTACTAAGGTAGGCAAATCAATGTAAGTAGTTCAGTCAGCATCATGAATGCCAACATTTCCTGCTTACAATAAAAGAAAAACATTTTGAATTATCTTCTCCTGAGTAGCTGTCTGAAATTATTGGGAAGTTTTAAAAGGTATAGGTTAGCTGTAAAACCTATGTATATTTTTCACTTTCTATATTCCACACTTGCAAATTCAAATACCGTAGGAATAAAGTTTGCATTTTAAATAACTGACATAACATTTCCCTAACCATTGTAAGACCCTGTAACAAACTGTACATATACACACACATACACACACACACACACACAGATCTTTAAACAGCATGTTTTTTGTATCTACTTCTAAATCTATCAGGATACATGTTTAAAGAAATATGAATATGTAGCACAGTATTAGCAAATGTATTAAAGTCTCTGAAATAAAATGGGTAAAATGAGTAAAAGCAAATTCGCTTTTAATGCTATGCACTTAGCTCTGATCAATAAATAACAATTAGCCCCACAAAATATTATTATAATACTGTTCAGAACAACTGTTGAAGATATTATAAAATACTATATTTTATTAACTAAGGCAACATACTTAGACATACCCTTTGCTTCTTTTATTTTATTTGATTGTAAAGGTGATGTACAGAGGGGCTGCAGTTACATAAGTAAGGTAATGAGTACATTTCTTGTCTTCCCGATAATTTCCCTTGTTTTCTCCCTCTTCCCACACCCCGTGACTGTCCTCCCCCAACATTGTAAAGTTCATTTCCAGCACTGTGTCTTGTGAGTAGCACTGCATTGGTTCAATCTTTTGTCCTTTGTCTCATCATTTTGTTGCTCCCCTTCCCTTTCCCAAATCAGACAAACGTATACATAAGACACAGGGTACCAAAATCAGTCACAACAGGACATAAATCAAAGGGGAAAAATGAAGGAAAAAAGAGATAACTTCACACAGTATATTAAAACAAACAAACAAAAAATGGAAAAAATCCTCTTGTTTCCATATCTTGGAGTCCATTTCAATTAGCATCATTTTATAGGGTTATATGTACCTAGCTATGAGCTATTGTGATCCTCTGCTAGGACTCTCCTAGACATAAACCAACTATTACAAATGGGGGAAGCCATGGAGCTTATGTTTCTTTGGGTCTGGCTTACTTCACTTAATATAATTTTTTTCCAAGTCTTTCAATTTCCTAACAAAATGGGTGATGACTTTCTGTAGAAAATGAGGGAGGGGCAGTTAGAATGTCTATAATCAAGAATTCTAATAACAACAAATGCTGGAGGGGATGTGGACAGAAGGGAACCCTTACTGCATTGTTGGTGGGAGTGTAAACTTGTTCAACCACTTTGGAAAGCAGTATGGAGGTTCCTCAAAAGACTTCACATAGAGCTCCCCTATGACCCAGCAATCCCACTTTTGGGCATTTACCCAAATGTTTACAAACAAGACCACACTAAAGCTACCAGCACAACTATGTTTATTGCAGCCTTATTTACCATAGTGAAGATATGGAACCAACCCAGATGTCCCTCAGTAGATGAATGGATCAAGAAGATGTGGTGTATATGCACGATGGAATTCTATGTTTCCCTTGTTTCTTGATGTCTGAGAGGAAGTTGAATGTAGGGAAGACTGAATTTAACAGCTATCATTCTTATGTTCTTTCCTGCTGCCCTCATCTCTCCATGAGAGAATATATAAAAATCACAAGGCACATAGCCTCAAAATCCACAGGGTCCTCATGATAGACCCTCACTGGAGGAGCCTTCCGGTATTAATTCAGAAAGTTTTTTTTTCCCCCTAGGTATTCCAAAAGTTATGCCCTTTGTCCCTCAACAGAATTTAAAACTACAGCGAGAGGCATTGAGAGACAGTCACCATCAGGATGTCAGCTAATAACAATAACATTATTGCCCAGCTCTCAATCAGCTTCCTCTACCATCCTGGCATGCATTTATAATCAAACTAAATAGCACAAATTGCAGTTTCTCTGCCAACAGCACTACTGAATAATTTTTGCAGCTGATGTGTTTATTAAGACATGAAGGAGGGTATTATAACCAACCCAGCAAGATTTCCTTGTTTTGATTGCTCTTTCTCTCAGATTCCTGTTCTCTCCATGGTCTTCCTCTCTCTGCTCCTTCTACCTTCCCCCTTTTGCCCTCTCCGTTCTGAGACCTGCTCTCGCCCCGTCCACATCTTCACAAACGATTCTTATCCATAGTAATTGATAGAACAGCAGACTTCCGATCCACACTCATCCTCCCCAAACCAATTCTGCCCCTACTTCTGTCCTCCACTAGTAAATAAAAAACTCATTTTCCCTTCAATCACTTCAGGTAAAATGAACTCCACTACAACCTATTCGTGACTTGAAGGCAGGATATTCAATTATGGTAACATGTTTAAAGGTAGAAGGTATTCAGACAAAGGAGTTATTAAATAAAGACAATCAGGAAATTGGGGCAGCTGACTGGGAGAAGTTTCTAGAACCAGTTGAATCTGATAGGTTCAGAATAAAATGAGTGACTACAGGCATGACTGTAGAGGGCTGTGGAACAGCCCTCTGAGTAACAGTCACAACAAAATATATCGTAAGTACGTTATAATATATAATATAAATCCTTAGGTCTAACCTCAAGCCTGCATTTACTGATCTGAGTAACAGTCACAACAAAATATATTGTCAGTACGTTATAATATATAATATAAATCCTTACCATGAAAAGTTACAGTACAACTATTGATCTATTAACATTAACTAGTTGTACCAAAATTAATATTCAATGATAATATTTTTATCATAACTATTCAGTGATACTATAAAAAGTTCTATGATATGCTAGGAATATGGTAGAGCGCTTGCCTAGCATGCATGAAGCCCTGAGTTTGATTCCTCAGTACCACATATGTAGAAAAAGCCAGAAGTGGTGCTGTGGCTCAAGTGGTCGGGCCACGGTCCCTTGAGCAAAAGAAGCTCAGGGACAGCGCCCAGACCAAGCCCCAGGACTGGCAAAGTAAATAAATACATAAAATTAAAAAGTTCTATGAGGACTACGTTGAATTATTTAATGTCCATATGATGACGTACTTCTAGCTGTAGAATATAAAATTACACAATTACAATGAAAATGTTTTTTTTTTTTTTTTAGGATGGAAGCAAAACTACCAGATGGAAAAATGACAACAATAACAAAGCCGCCTCCCTTTCCTTCATCTTGAGTGATTGCCAATCCCCTCCTCCGTGAGAGCGATGGTGATGAGCTCTGGTGTGTGTTTCCACACCAGTGCATGTACCTTTCCCCACTCTCCTTCCTCTGAAATTTGGTCCCTACAGGTGTTGTAAAGTATCTTCCATCTCTGTGGGTTCTCAAGGCAATGGAAATGGTCTGGTTCTATCGTCTTTGTTGTTTTCCCAATAAAACTACAAATCTGCCAAGATGTCACACTGCAGTATTCATAGCCATCCACTCTCAAGTGTGTTTTGTCGCTAAGATGGTTCATTACAGACACCTGTACCCCCTGTCTCCAAGGACCACGCAGGGAATGCCTACAGGGCACCACTTTTTGCCGCGGGGGTGACACTTGTGCCTTGGAAGTCCAGGCGGCAGAGATCTGCACCCTGAGGCTTTCCATTAGGAATAGGTTCCACTGGTGTCACAAACAGAGAAAATGCGCCTAATTACTAGATTGCACATCCCGTGTCTGTGTATTTGACTTTGCAAACAACCCACCAAATGTACAATTTTCTCCTTTTAAAAAGCATAGTGATTTAAATGCAAAAGATATGTTAATCAGTATTATCTTCGTGATTTTTCATATGTCAAGTGAAGATGCTCAGAATTATCATTTTGCTGTCAGTCATAATGTGTTTTTTTTCCCCACTAAGAATCCATTTCAGAAACATCTAGACAAACTTGAAAAAAAATGGGAGTTCATATTTCCCCTCACTTCTATGTAAGGATTCATTTGGGGGAAGGTACAAACTCTTTTGAACAAAATCAACAAATGCTGAGGTCCAGACCGTGAGACTGTAGAAGAAAAAGTCAATAAAACCACCAGAAACAGAAGTTGTAAAGGAAAGAAATGAACAGAATGGGCTCTTCCAGATTATTCTCTGAGCTCTTCTCAAGTAGCCAGATAGTCACCACTCTGTGGAAATCGGAGGTGGAAGGCTCTGAATCACACCAGGAATGGTGGAAAATCCACCGGCAGATAGAAACTTCCCTTAAACCACTCTTGCAGAAAATGTTATTTTAATTGGCTGAAATGAATTATAATGCCCTTGGGCCAGTGATAAAGATATACGTGTGCAACTTTCTCCCCCTGAAAGAAACTCTCTAAAAAAGCTGATACTTTGATTTTGTTTTGGATCATGGCAGAGTCACACGCCCACTCCAAGCATACATGCATTGTACTTTCAGACAAAGAAGAAGATTCTCTGGAGGATGGATTGCTTTGTAAATAGGAATCTCCTCTAGTTTACCTCTAGACCTCCATTCTTGCTGCTCCTGCTTCTCTTCCAGGGTCCGGAGACCCTCTTGAGGGCTTTCTAACACCATGTAACAAATCTGAGCTAATAAACAGACTGGTTATTGACAGACTCAGGAACACATGTCCATTTAAATGCACAATCATTTCATTGCTGATACACTCAACCGTAGGCTTTCTAAATCTAGCTACCATGCAGTAATGGTACGTGGTTTCAGAAATGAAAATGTTATGCCCCCTCAGGTTGAAAATTAAGGTAATGAGATGCATCTAAAATTTTATGAACTGGTGGGAACAATAGACATGCTATTTAAAGAATGCAATTCCTTTGCTGGAAGGTAGCTCGCATTTGGAGTTTGTTATGTAGGAGAGACACCTGTTAGAAAGGAAATGTGTTTGCTCAGAACAGGAACGCTTGAAAAACATGACGGCCTGACGGGACACGGCAGAGAACGATCTAAAAGTAGAAGTGTTCATCTCAGAGACTAATCATTTAATCAGGGTTCAAAAGAAATGTGGTATCTAAAGGGAGGACAGTGGGAAAGTCCCTGGAAGACAGCAATAACAGAAAACCTAGGAAAGAAATCCAGAAGCATCCGACCATGCTTCTGGATGATCTGTGCTATTCAATGACTCGTTTCTATCTATTCAGTATTTAGAGGAACAGCTTTTCTAGGCATTTATGTCTACGAATGAATGAAAGCAATAGAAGAGAAGAGACCCCCTGTGTGTTTTTCACTGTGTTCCGGGAATGTTGAGATATTCTCCTCTATGATGAGAAAGTTTCAGTGAAAACACAGCGCAGGTCAATTCCCAAGATGATGTACGATTTAGGCAGGCCTATATTTTTTCTCGAGTTTAATTTTCCGAGCTCAAGATGAGTTGGAAATACGTTGTACGGCAACTTAGGAAATAATTATATATGTCAAACTTCTTAAAGTTCTGCTGCTTAATTGAATCGTCAAATATTATGATTTGTGTCTGGAAGCAGTTCTGCCACTTCGAGTTGCAGTAATGGAATACCAAGACTGAGCAAAATCAGAACCGATCCATCGCCAACGCTCCCTGATTTACGCAGGAAAATCGTTCCCAGGACCTTCATGGGAGGGCTTTTGGGTAAAGGCAGGAGCTCGGGCTTTAGCTTCCGGATCCTCCTTGCACGGTATTTTAAGATGATCAGCACACCCTTGTGAGCCAGTGCCGCATTGAACCAACCCTCCTGCTACTTCCATTCCGTTTTTACCCACGTGAAACGGTTTGGCAAGTTAGCAAATGTGCCAGGAAATACCCCCATAAAGGAGGAAAATAAAACATGAAGTAACAAACGTAAGAAGTTGTAGCATAAGAAAAACATAAGAAAAAGTAGCAGCTCTCCCCTCACCCCTCCAAAAAAGGGCATTTTCTATTAACAAATCACTTCAATTCAGAAAAAAAATGCTAGTAAGAACTTCCTTACAATGAGAGTTCACCATCTTCTCATGTTGTGGAGATGAAGGGAAAGTTCAGCCCTTTCCTTTCACAGGGCCTTGATTGGAAATAGAAAAGGTGTCAGAAGCAATGCACGTCGCTGGACTTACGTGTGGTAAAGAGCAGGTCCTCTGATGACTTGGGCCAAGATGAGGATTTCCCTCACACCCAGGTTTCTCCAAGTCCTCCAGAGTCCTTCTCTGCTATTTTCTTGTCTAAACAATCTTCATCTCCAAGCTCTTCAGGGCGATGTTCTCTGGAGCTAAACACACACAGGGGAGGAAAAAAAAGACATTTCTGAGAAGACTGCTGAGTTCCACAGAGTCACCTTGCACCAGCTTCCTGGCTGTGCGTGCAGGAATACAAAACAGAAGCTTCTAGTCATCGCCGTCAACGCGCTGAACACAGGAAAGCAGAGGTTAAGACACACTCAAGGGACGAAGGAGAAAGAGTTGGCAGGGTAGAAAGGGACAGTGTGCTTTGTGAGAATCAGAATCACTTTTGCGGACACGATCACTGCATCTTGTTGAGAATGAAACTGTTAGAGAGAGAGGACAGAGACAGAGACAGACGGACAGACAGACAGACAGACAGACAGGCAGATGACAAGGGTGCACACATCTCCCTCCAGTCTCACTGGTAAGTTTATCCTTCTTTTCACCTGGTTTCTATGTCCATCAAGTTATATGTAAATTGACTTGTCTTTTTTTCTCTCTCTCTGTATTTAAGTCATCTAATGTTGGGGGTTAATTACTCTTTCATTTATTGCTATATACTGTGGTAACAGCTAGCCAGATGGATAGGCTCTAGGCAGCTGCCTGTATTTGTAGGATGTCGAGACACTACACCGCATTTCCGTGATCGCTAAGTCTACTGCACTTAAGTTTCCTACCACAAGATTTACTGTCTTGAGAAGCAGACAAAAGAAGAAGGAATATCTTACAGAGGAGAAAGAACACACGAGCAGCAAAGAAGACTCTGGACCAGTGAACTGGGAAGTTAGTTTTCTGTTGTTTTGTTTGTTTTCGGTGACAATACTGGGCCTTTAACCTGAGGGCTGACCACTGTCCTCTAACTCAGTCCCTCAATGCTGGCCACTCTACCACTTGAGCCTACAGCTTCATTTCCAGCTTTTTGGTAGCTAATTGGAGATACATGTCTCCTGGACTTTCCTGCCCAGTCTGGCTTTGAATGTCGATCCTCAGATCTCAACCCCCTGAGTAGCTAGGATTACAGGTGTGAGCCACTGGTGCCCAGCTGAGAGTTGATATTTGACAAGAGTGCAAAGTTCGGAGCACAGTGTCAGGGAAAGATGGTGTGCAGTTGAATGTGTGTGTAACCAGCCTGGTTGGATATCTGAGTTGAAATGCTAGGTAGACGGATGTTGACTGCTTTTTGTCGTTGAGGTATTTTCCAAAACCGATCATCAATAAATCAATTTTTGACATCCTGACTGAATAGACTTAAGTTTTATCAGTGCCACAGTTCCCCTCCCCCGCCCAACACCCCAGATTTCAAAAATCTATTCCAAAAGTCTTTGGTGGTGTCTGTCATCCTAGCTACCCAGGAGGCTGAGATCTGAGAACTGTCCTTCGAAGCCAGCCTGGGCAGGAAAGTCCATGAGACTCTTACTTTCAATTAACCACCACAAAGCTGGAAGTAAAGCCGTGTATCAAGTGTTAGAGCACCAGCCTGGAGTGAAAAAGCTAAGGTACAGTAGGTGCCCTGGTCCTAAATTCAACCCTAGGATGTACCCCCCTCCCCTCCCCCCAAAAAAGAAAAGAAAATCTCTTCCTAATTCACAGATCTTAGGTAAAGAAAAAGATGCACAGATTTACCCACTTCAAAACTGGTACTTGCAAGAAAGTAAAAAAAAAAAAATACAAACCGTTTAATTAAATAGTTCCAATGCCACATACCATGATAAACAAAGAAACACTGAGATAGATAGGGTGCTTGATGCTAGGTGCTAATCATGAAATTATCTTTTGACTCAATGTTTTGATGAGACTTTTTTTTGTGGTCCCATAAGTGGTTGTTTTTTTTTTTTTTTTTGCTTGCTTGGGGAGATTTTTCCGTGTGAGGCCTAGTTTACAGACTGGTCAGCTTAGGTGCCAAATATTTGAAATTTAAATAATGTTCTCTTTGTTTCTCTGGTGAAACCCCGTAGCCCAAGACCTCCTTTTGCGTATCTCATAGCTAGTAAACTGAATATGTTACCTTTTATGATGGCAAGTCTTATGTGGAAAGCAGGTTGGGAGCTGTATCTTCCAAGTGTGTTTACAATGATCTTACTGGAAATTCTGTATCACCAGATTCAAGAAAACAGCATTATTTCTGCTTGTTTGTCAAGGTATTTTTTCCCCCACTTAATTATTTAGCGTCCTTTGCACCCATATTGTAAAACCCACGTTGGTTAAACATTAATAACAACAACAACAAAATATCAAGAGACTCACTTTGGGTATCCTTTCTTAGATGAGTGAGCTTATTAATTATACTCGTGATTTAGCCTTACTTGTGCCTTTGTTTGTTGTCACTGGCTGGGACGGTTTAGTGCCTGGGTCTCTCTTTTTGGTCTTGATGATTTTTATGGTAAAAGCCCTTACTTCTCTAAACTCAAACCAATTACGTATACGAATGCTGTTCATCTCCCTCGGCCTACGTTAAATTAAATATTGACTTTGCAAGCTCCATATCATTTATTATTTACCATTCTCAATCTGTGGAATTTATTAAAAAATTGATAAGGGTGCTTTGTGGTGAAGTCCCCACTGGTATCAAATTGGATGACCCAAACCAAGCCAATTACAAAATTGACAAATCTATAGTGACTTCAATAAAAATGACATGATTTGATTTTAACAGGGACTGATTTTTTTTTTCCTTTAAGGACAGTTTGAGACATTTCCTTTGAAGGAATAATGTCCTTCAATTTTAGAAAACTGCTTTTTTTTTCTTTTTAGAAAATTGCTTTCTTGTGAGGCTTGTTACCCTTTCTACGCTTTCTGCCTTCTTCCCAGAAGTTGATTTCTCATTCTTTGGCACTTTAGAAAATGTTGGGAGAGAATTTCAAGTATTTAAAAAAATATATATCTTTTTAGCAGATTTACCTTTTGTGCCAAGTGACAGACAGTTCAAGGGGCACCTTGTGCCTTCTCCTTTCTTTTATGAGAAGAGAATTTCATTGCTAAAGAACCATTGTTCACATTAGAAGAAAATAAGACTGTGGCTCTAGTACCTTGATCAGAGCCATTGAAGAAACAAGAAGTAAATGATCCTACAGAGAGATTAACCTGAGATTTGAACTCAGGACCTGGCTGCTGTCCCTGATATCTATCTTCCTTCCTTCCTTCCTTCCTTCCTTCCTTGCTTCCTTGCTTCCTTGCTTCCTTCCTTCCTTTCTTCTTTCTTTTTTGCTCAAGGCTCTACCCCTCAAGCCACAGCTCCACCTCTGGCTTTTTGCTGGTTAATTCATGTTAAAAGTCTCAGGGACTTTTCTGCCCGAGCTGGCTTTGAACCTCCACCCTCAGATCTCAGTCTCCTGAGTGCGGAGGATTATAGGTATCAGCCACCAGAACCCAGCCCGGGTGGCTTCAACTTTTTAACCTCAAGACGGTTGTCTAACTTCACTTCAAGGAGCAGAAGTCATGAAAATAAACAAGCAGGTTTCTCCCGGAATAAAACAGTCCTTGGGGTAAATGTCGAGCACGCGTGAGCTTGCTTCATAATGACAGTGTGAAGAATATCAATGCCCTTAGTTAAAAAGACAAGGCAAGAAAAGAAAAAAGCCAAAGGAGCCGGGGATTTACCTTTTATTTTTTTTTCCTCTTCTGTATTATGATGGCAAGACAAGGTCTTTACCGCTGTCTCTCCCTGGGCCTGGCTGTTCAGACACAGGGGCAGCCCTTCCTGGAGCCTGTGTGTCCTGGGGAACTTTCTCTTATTTCTCTATCTGTGCCAGGTGATCCTTGTGTATTCGCCACTAGACACACCCATGCGGGCCCACCCCCCTCCCAGGGAATGCAGGCAAACATGATTAAGGGATCTTTTTTTAAAGAGTTTTCTTTCTGCCGGGCACCAGTGGCTCACAACTGTAATCCTAGCTACTCTGGAGGCTGAGATCTGAGGATCATGGTTCAAAGGCAGCCCGGGCAGGAAAGTCCATGAAACTCTTATCTCCAATAAACCACTAGAAAACCAGAAGTGGCGCTGTAGTGCAAGTGGTAGAGTGCTCACCTTGAGCTGAAGAGCTGAGGGACAGCACCCAGGCCCAGAGTTCAAGCCCCATGACCGACAAAAAAAAAAAAAAAGTGTTTTCTTTCTGAATGAAAGGAAGATAGTTGCTTTTGTGCTTTGTGGTTTTTTTTCCTGCCTGGTATCTTATGTTATCATTATTTATCATTTCTGATTTTCTCCTAGCTTTATCACTCTTTCGGCTTCTAGAAAACTGTAATAGTCATCAATACGGTTACAGTTGCAGCTTTACCCATCCCCATCGAAAGTGTAGAAGCAAACATTTCAGAACATGAGCTGCCCGTAGCATACGTAGCTAGGTGGCCAGGGGGAAAAGAGGCTGAGGAGGTAGACCCGGCTTGAAAGTGATAACACAGGAGTTGGGTGTGTGCACTGCGGAGCTTGTAGTGTCGAAGACTGGGTTGCAAGAAATGCTTGTGGCTCACGCCTGTCATCCTAGCTACTCAGGAGGCTGAGATCTGAGGATTGTGGTTCAAAGCCAGAAAGTCCGTGAGACTCTTACTTCTAATAAACCACTAGAAAACCAGAAGTGGTGCTGTGGCTCAAGTGGTAGAGCGCTCACCTTGAGCTGAAGAGCTCAGGGACAGTGCCCAGGCCCTGAGTTCAAGCCTCAGGAATGGGGAAGAAGAAGAAGAAAAAAGAAAAACATAAGATGGGTCAATTCCCAAATGGGTGCTGATAACATTTGTAAAGTAATGTGTGCTAGGACTGAACTACTGTAGTCTCTCTCTCTATTTTTTTTTGGTCGGTCGTGGGGCTTGAACTGTGGGCCTGGGCGCTGTCCCTCAGCTCTTCAGTTCAAGGCAAGTACTCTACCACTTGAGCCACAGTGCCACTTCCTCTAACTCTTTTTGACCTAGCACAGTGAGAACATTTCATGTCACTTCATTTCCACATCCCAGGTCATTTGATAATCAATGATCAGATGCTGGTGCACAGATGTGAGGTCCTTCTAATAGAGAAGGTTTTACAGTTTGGCACCTAGAGAAGTATATTTGCATATACTTGTGTATATTTACACGGGTATCTTAAAAACTTCCTTATAGTGTAATGATGAAGATGACTGAGCCTAGCCCAGTGTGGTAGGGCCTGCCCATAATCCCAGCACTCAAGAGAGAGAGAAAAAAAGAAGTATTGACTCTGGAATCCAATTGCCTAGATTCTAGGATACAATCAGACTTGTGTCTAACTCCACCTGTGAGTCTCAGTTCTCCAATCCCTGAACTGAGGAGAGTGATAAGAAATATTTCGGGTGGGGCTGGGAAGGTCGCTCAGTGGTAGAGCACTTGCCTTGCATGCCTGAGGCCCTGGGTTTGATTCCTCAGCACCACATAAGCAAAAAGAAAAAAAGCTGGAAGTGGCGCTGTGGCTCAAGTGGTAGAGCGCTAGCCCTGGGCTGAAGAGCTGAGGGACAGCGCCCAGGCCCAGAATTTAGGCCCCACAACCTGACCCAAAAAAAAAAAAGAAATATTTCGGGTGATTTGGTGACATTACCTTTTGGATCACATGTCAAGTGCTTTATCTGTGCACTTGGCGAGTGAGAGAATTCTCTAGAAATCACCAGTCCTGATTCCCCTTTTGGCTAACACACACCTTACGGTGAGCCACTGCCAGCAGAGCACTAAGGATCAGGATGAATGCAAACATGATTTTCAAACAACATACATGGCAGAGTCAGAATTTAAAGAGCTCTGTCAGGAGGACCTGGCGCTCAAACAGAGGCGATGCTCACGGTAGACGAAGGCCCTGCACGCATTGGGTGAAACTGAGAACACGGAAAGAATTCGCATCGGCCATTGGCTCACAGGAGAACGCCAAGGTGCCTTTGGAGAACTGGCTGGGCCACGTGAAGAGAGGGAGCTTTGAAATTCTAATTTCAGTTGATTATGTGTTAGCAGAGATACAGAAAGCCCGTGAACAGGCATGTAGACACGTCACAGAGTCAGAAGTCTGTGGACTTCTCCCAAAGTTGGCAGCTGATGTGCAATACCAAAATTCCGAAGGTCTCTTAAAGGAACATCTGTTATTAAACCCTATCCATGATTTCCTAAATGATCCTTAAATAAGGATGTAAACAGGAACTTCAGAGAGGAAAAGTAGACGTTTGTGAGACCTTAAGTCCCCAGGTCCCCACAGGGAATCTTGCAGCAGGAAGTTTGTTTTCTCCTAACCCGCAATTCTGCTTTAAAGATCACCGCGTGAGGATGAAGTTTTTAAACTCATTGAAATCCCCCAAATGGGAAATTCATTGCACATCAGTGGATTCGTTTCCCTCGATGGAAACATCATTATTATTCCAGCCTTTGTTGGAATCAAATGGAATTCTTAAGAGAGCCACTTAATTTCCGTAGGGACTCCCAATGCTCGAGAAAAGGTCTCAGCGAATGGCACCAGCAACGACCATCGCATAATTAAATTCGAATAACCCGTTGTGTCATTTGAAATGATCGGTGCAGTATCGATGGATCCCAAGTCACAAACAGGCTCTGTTCCAACATTTTATCTTACAATAGGAGAAATGTAAGAACACAACTTGATCTCTGAGGCTTGGTTAGAAAGAGGATGGCCAGGCCCAGTCTCTAAGATTCAAATTTGTAGGACACACAGAACTATATGAAAGAAGTCATACACAGGGTAAGTAAATAACATGATTAATAGTCTGTGATTCGGAGAAGAAAGTGCTAGCATGTAACAGTGGTTACCCACGTCCCTGGCAGGACTGAGGATTGAACACATGGCTCCCTGCCTGCTACCCAAAGCTGCCGGCCTCTGATGTTGCAATGTCTCCAGAAGAAGCACAGGGCTTTGTAAAATTAGGATGACACATGGCTTCTTTGTAAAATTATGAATGTGTCTTCCTAAGGCAAAGAAATCTGAAGATGGTTACGACAATGCTAAAGAAAGCAAGTACAAGGTACATGTTCTACATCCGTGAACTTATGAAAAGCAGACTCCCGGCCCTTGTACAACTAACAGATGTTACTACAAATGTCAGGGGGGAAAAATGGCAAGTTTCATAAGGGCCTTCTATGTATCTGAAGCCAGGCACCTGTGGCTCACATCTGTAATCCCAGCTACTCAGGAGGCTGAGATGTGAGGATTGCAGTTTGAAGCCAGCCTGGGCAGGAAAGTCCGTGAGACTCTTATCTCCAATTAGCCACCAAGAACCTGAACGTGGAGCTGTGGCTCAAGTGATAGAACACTATCTTTGAGTTTAAAAAAAAAGGCCAGCACTCAGACTTAGGCCCTGAGTTCAAGCCTCAGGACTGGCACACGCGCGCGCGCGCGCGCGCGCGCACACACACACACACACACACACACACACACACACACACACAGGGTATTGTCGGTATTGTCCTGGGTTACAGGTGTTGTATGTGTTAGATCTCAGATGCACCCCAAGAGTTCTACATTTTTTCTCACCGTGGAGGTGAGAAAGTGAGATCTACTTTTGCCCATTAGTGCAAGGCCTTCCATTGTTTACGTTTCTAGACTTGGAGGAGTTTGGATTTAGGGCAGCTTGGGTTTCTTCTGGATAAACACTCCATTTGTGGATGGAGCTTTGCTTTCTGGGGTGCTGCGGTGGTAGGGTGGGTGGTCAGAGGATGCTGGAGGAGGGGTTGGGAGATATCCACCCTGCACCGTGTCTGTCATCATCTTCATCATCTCTCCTTTGTTTTAGGCATTGGAAGCCGTGGAGGAGCGGTTAAGAGCGCACGGAGGGTGTAGGGGACAGGGAGATACTATCCTTACCTCATTTTACACAACAGGTCTGAGCCATGGAGTATTGTGAAGTCCATCCGGGTCCTGGAAATCATTTCCTTGGGTAGGGAGTGTCACATGATGTTTCATTACTATTGGTATTATTTTTTAATCCTTTTTTGGTGTTGTTACTGGGAGTTTTATTCTTGTACCTGCTGGCACAAAGCCCTCCCACTTGGCTTTAGAGGGTTTCGGTTCAGTTTTGTGGTTTTTTTACATAGAGTCTTGCCTTTTTCACCTAAACCAACTTTGGACCTCCATCCTCCAACCTCCCCCCTTCTGACAACATAGGATTATAGGCACGTGCCACCATGCTGGGAATGTGTTTTACATCTGAGCTTCTGAACGAGTTGAAGAAGGGTCCATATCCTCTCTCCACCTTACAGTGCAGAAGCTCAACAAATAAACACTTCACTCTGTTACCAAGATGGGTGGATTTTGGAAATCATTTTCCCAGCCAGGATGAGAAATAACACTCCGTGAGTAGCCAATGTGGATTACTTGTCTTGAGCTATTTCTTTTTTAATTTTTTAATATATATATATTATTGTAAAGATACAGAGGGGTTACAGTTACATGAGTAAGGTCATGAGTCCATTTCCTATCGAGCATTGTTACCTCCTCCTTTGATTTTCCCCTACCATCCTTTTCCTTCCCTCCTCCCCAATTCCTCCCTTCCCTGCCCCCCAATTGTAAAGTTCGTTTTCAACATAGTGTCTTGTATGTCTCATTGTTACAGTGGGTCATCCTGTATCCTTATTTCAGAAATTTTTTTAATTTCCCTTCTCCTCCCCAAATCAGAAAAAAAAAATGTATATACCAGATGCAGAGCACCAGAATCAAATACAGTGAAAACAGGGGTTATACCATGGGGAAAGAACATACTAAGCCTTTAACTCATTTAAAATTTCCTTTTTCTCCCCCCCCAGAACTGATAACAGGGAATTTCAATATTGCACACTCATTGGATTTCTCTCTTTTTTTTTCTCCATTGCTGTTTTATCTCATTACCTGAAATCTCCCTCTGGGTCACAAGGGCACAGATCTGATTATGTTTCTACCCAGAACTTTCAGTGCTGGCTTGAACAATGACCTGATTTCCAACAGCATTGCATTTCTGTACTGGGATGATGTTAGTGACTGCTTTAATTATATGCCCTATATAAGACAAACAAGACTACATAAGAAAAGGGGGGGGGAGTGAGAGGGAGAAAGAGGCAGGCAGATAGACAGACAGACAGACAGACTGAGAGAAGAGAGACAGAAGAGACACACACAGAGCTACAACACTGGAAGAAAGGGAATCACTCTGAGTTAAGAACTTGGAGTGGAAAATTGGGGAAAAAAAGAAATCTGATGTTATAAATACTCAAATGACCCTTGGCAGGAAAAAAAAATTATTTCCCCACTAGGAGAAATCACTTTTAATTTTATATTTTTCATTATCCTCAGTTCAAGTATTAGAAAGTCACAAAGAGGAAAAACACAAATGTCATCCAGTTTACATTCAAAAACTCACAAAGGTCAATATGGAAATAAAAGCCTGCTAAATCATTGCTTTCCTTGGAGCATAGAAAATGAGAAATAACTAGTGTATGTAACCTTGTTTTCTTCTCCTATTTAGATCATCTTCAATGGTTAATATTTTCTTGTATATCTCAGTTGCCATTAAAATGTATCTTTGTGCACTTCCCTGGAAATGTGGGACCCGTGGGGTCTCTCTATGGATATGATCGAGTTCGCACGCCTTCTCTCTAAAGAGACTGAAATATGACTAGTAATATACTGAGCAATGTGTGTCTCAAACTTAATATGATACTCACAGTATCAAATATTGTTCTACTACAGAATGCTTATATATTTATCCACTTCTTTTTATCTTCAAATAGTTGTACAAAAGGGGTTTTGAGTCATGTAGTTTATAAGCACAATGCGTCTCGATTCATGCCACCACTTTCATAGAATGTGTTTGAATTTGACATAAAAAATGTGCTTCTTAAATAGAAACTCCTTTGTACAACTACAGAAAGATTTTTTTGTTGTTGTTGTTGGTCATGGGGCTTGAACTCAGGGCCTGGGCACGGCCCCCTGAGCTCAAGCCTGGCACTCTACCACTTTGAGCCACAGCACCACTTCCAGTTTTCTTGTGATGAATTGGAGGTTAGTCGCATGGATTTCCCTGCCTGGGCTGGCTTCATACTGCGATCCTCAGATCTCAGCCTCCTGAGTAGCTTCGATTACAGGCGTGAGCACCAATGCCCATCTGTAAAGATTAGTAAAAACAAATTTTTAATGTAGCCTACAGACTTGCATGGTGGCTACACACAGGAAAACTGATGGCCTCTCCATTCCTCTACCTCTTCTAGATGTACAACTATTGACATCTCTTGTTTCTCTTTGAAATCAGCTTCTTCGTCATTTATTAGTAAGCTGTTAGCTTGCTGGTGCAATGTGAAGCTACTGTATATATGTTAATACACAGGATCATCTATGCTCATGTATACCACTCTTATTTCTATCAAATAAAGGACAGGCTGGTGCATTCCTGGAGTCTTCACTCCTAGAGAAGAAGGGAAAGTGGATGGTGAAGGAAAGCCTGCACTGACCAAAAAAAAAAAAAAAAATGTCAGTGAGACCTCATCTCAAAGCAGGCTGGGCGTGACGGCAAGTACATGTAATCCCAGACACTTGGGTATCAACTGAGACCCTAACCTGAGGAACCAATAAAAGTAAAAGGGCTAAAGGCTTGACTCCCATGAGAGGGAGGGGGGGAGGAATGGAGAGAGGAAGCCAGCAGCATGGGGAGGAAAAAATCAGCCAAGAGAAAAAAAAAACAAACCACCAAAGTCCTCCAGTGTCAATTCTAGAACTGAAGGAAACCGCAGAGATGGAACTCAAATGGGAGATTGTCTGTCATAGAAAGGAGAAAAGAGGGAGGAAGAGGAAGGTGTCTGATAAAACCCTGGGGCGTGTCTGTACGCAACCATTACAATGCTGCCCATTTAACAATTAGAAGGAAGACTTAGAGAAGGAAGATTGGAGCTCGGGGAACTCAGAAGGGGTCACGGAAGGTGTGCATGCGGTTAAAGCACATTATGTGCATGCGTGAAAACACTAGAGGAAATACCCCGCCTTCTGCCAATGGTGCACAGAGAAGGAAAATGCAAATTACAGAATTCCACGTTACAGAAACTAGGCTCAAATGAGTTGATGTCCAGGAACACAAACTAGACACGTCAAAGCTTTTGGCCAGCAAGTTTTAAACACGACGATCGGAGGAGGAAAAATAAGTATACATTTTTAGAAGTTATTTTTCTATAGCGTTGTTTGTTTGTTTTTTTTTGCATCGACCATGTTATTGATTTAATCCCTACCGTCAGATGTAAATATTTATTTCACAGATAGCTGGTGTACAATAAAGATCGGAGGTGAGCATGTGCCTTAAAAATAGCATCGCTAAAGATTTCTGGAGTTTAGTGAAATATTGCACTTCTTTTTCCCCCAACTGATAAGGAAGATCCTCCAAAATCCCGCTGTCATATCAAAAGGATTAAAAATATCACAACTATATTATCTCCAACTGTCTTATTTTTAATAGAATTTGCTTCTAGTTTTCTGGACTTGGGATGAAGGAGGAAAAAAAACCCCATGTATTCATGTAGATTTTCTCACTGGTCTACCATGCCTGCCCTACTTTGTTTCCCAGAGTCTGTTATAAATAATAGTGAATCCCACAAATATATGCTCGCCTGCATTCAATCTGAAATTACCACAGCATATTTGAGGAAAATCTGTTCTTCAATAGGAAGCAAGCATTGTGCTTAGATGATATATTACTAAAGTTGTATATATATATATATATATATATATTTGTTTATTTAAACATCTGGATAAATACAAGGGATTAATCCTCAGGAACGGGCTTTATCTACTTGTAGAATAATCAAATATAGCTCCATATAGATAGAAAAGTAAACTGATAGTAGATGACAATGCTTAACCCTTATTACTCAGTGAAGAAACAAATGTAATAAAACAATAAAGGTCCTTTAATCTCGGGGGTATGAAACCTGAAGGCAGATTTGTAAGTGACAGATAATTGGAAATTTGTTTTCAATATATATATATATATATATATATATATATGCAGAGAGAGATTGATATATATATAACTTGAATACATATGATGTGATATTTCTAATTTATGGTAGAATCATCATTTTTTTATTTTGTGGAGGGTTTGGATCATTATCTTGAGTTTGTAACATCTGTCTACAAAATTTTCAAACATTCCCTTTTATAGCATTTTGAAATCACCCCAAAATGTAAGAATGACAACACACTGAAGTCTCGTGGTCGAGACGCCAGCCGTGGCCTGCACCTGTTAGAGGACTGCATTGGCTTTTACCCTCTTCCTCACCTCCCTCTCCCGCCCTGCATTGTGCTGGGTAATGGGAAATGGATTTTCCTGGACTTTTCTGCCTCATCTGGGTTTCAGCTACAATTCCAATCCCTCACCCTCACCCCCCACCTCTGCCCCAGATCTTGGCGTCTGCAGCAGCTTGGAGCTGGAATTCATGGTGTGAGCCTGCAGCCTGACCCGAGGTGAGGATGAGTTTTCATTGCATGTCCTAAACATCTGGGGAAAAACGACGGCATGGGACCCATCCCAAGAGACTCTCCAGGACCCAGCGGTTGGGTTTATTGACTCAGTGGGTAAAGCAAACACTCATGAGCTTTGGGGGCTAGATTTCACTCCATAACCTGAGTGAGTGCTCCTCCAGTCCCAGTGTCCTTACTGCAACCAGACCTTCTTGTTTGCATAATGTGCACACGTACTCATCAACGCTCAAAATTCAAATGTTTTTTTTTTTTTTTTCTAGCACTGAGGCTGAATCTACTTCAGGTGCCTGGCACTGCTGCCTGGGCTATGTGTGGGTCCAGACACCCTGAGTTCCTGACCAAAAACAAACAAACAAATAAAATAAAATAAGTAAATATAAAATCTAGGCATCACGAAGATCCTGTATCTTGATGTGAATAACCACACAAATCAGGTCTTTGATTCCTTTGCTGTTTGAAGGTCAAATAAGTGGTGTATCCACTTGGCAGCTTAGAAGCAATATGATATTTCACCAGGTGGACTTTTCAGGAAGTTCAATTAATATAATAAATGGAAAACCAGTAACCCCCATAACTTATACTTTAGTAGTTGTTTTTTTCCTATACATTGAATCTAACCTTTCAAATATTTCACTCAATTATATATATATGAGTAATATATTAATTATTTTAATTAATAATTAATAATAATTATATATGAATGAGTGATGTATATGAGTGATCATCTTTGGAGAAAGTTGTAAAAAGGTAAGAAATAAATCAGTATATTCTTAAATAAAGAAATGGATCCCATTACTTCTGCTCAAATTCTCATTGTAGGAAAAGGGTGATGTATTTTTAGCCATGAACGAAGGTTAATGAATTAAGGATCATTATTTTTTTAAGTGTTAGCGGTGATGCGAATTTGAGCAAGCTGGAGTACATTATTAAATTTGTTCAACTCGGTAGAAAAACGTGGATTTCTAAGTTGAGGAGGTGAGGAGAGCCCTTGAAGAAAAGTCAAGATACAGGTATCTACCCACCCTCCAGGGCATGCATGCAAGGTGGGTTTCAAGAAACTGGAATATACCCTTCAGATGTGAAAACTCCCTTGGTATAAGCTCTGATGATGTAAAGAAAGAAGAAGAGGACGCATGTATTTGTGAGTTCCTCTATCCCTTCCAAACCACTATTGAAATAATTGCAATCATGAGCCAGACACCAAATTGGCATAATAGATCTGTTGGGAAAACAGCCCACAGAGATAATCAGCTTAGCTTTTGTCAGGACTGAAAAATAAAATTTTCCTTCCAAGTTTATAAAGTGTATTATGAATCTTGCTAAAAAAAAAAATAAGGCAGAGGTACAGGGAAAGAGCCAAAGGAGAGAAAGAAAGAAAAAGAGAGGAGGAGGAAGAAGAGGAGGAGGAGGGTGTGGAAGGGGAGGAGAGGGAGGAGAGGGAGGAGGGGGCAGAGGAGGAGGAGAGGGAGGAGAGGAAGGAAGGATCATTCCTATAACAAATTGCTTATTAAAGATCATTTATACCAGAATATCTTTCATTCTTTTCAACTAACCAAGTCCACCACTTTTTTTCTAGCTTCAAACCAGATCTCATTGAGTATGGGCCAAATGTGTTTCCCTTTGTGCTGTGACTCCCGGTGAAGAATAATGGAATAAATGTTCTCAGTTTTTCCTGTGTATAGTTGTGCAAATACTTTTAGGAATCAATAAACAGGTTCACTGATCTGCTTTGTATATACAAAAACAACAACAACTACAGACTAGTGCCTGGTGTGTCTAGGCCCTAAGCAAAAGATTTTTTCAATTAAGAAAACAAAATATTCAAAGGAAACAGATTGCTCATCTCCTCTTTCTCCATTCATCTTCCTCTAATCCCTTGTTTAATCATCCTATCTTGCTTCTTTCCTAGCTCCCGTGCAGGATACACCTCACTGGACAGTAAAATTAAAACAAAAAACCCCAAAGTAGACAGTCATAAAAAAGTCATGTTTTCTTTTTCTTTAAAAGAAGATGCATGATTAATTGTTAAAAAAACATCCTCTTAAATCTTACAATTACAGTGTGGATTTTGAACCTCAATTAAATGAGAAGGCTTAATGGTCGCCTGCGATTTTTATCATGCCAAATGCCCTAAGTTCCTCTCGCATTTATTCAGAAAATAAAGCCGCGTTGTTAAATATATTGAATTATTTTTCAAAGGCTTACCATCTGCTTTTTAAATTTTTTTAAGGTTTTATTCAGGTTTTCAGCTCCACACAGCTACAAATGAGTCTCTAAATACCTCGCACCCTGAGTAAGGAGACAAATCTTACTAATAACATTGGAATCCGGTCCAATTTTTTTTTTTTTTTGAGAATAGACGATGAAAATGGCACCGACGATGAACCAGGAAGAAGCTATCCAAACAGTCAGGAACTGCAGCGTTGACAATCATCTTCTATTGATTACAAAAAAAAAAAGAAAAAGAAAAACAATCCCTCCCAGGAAAAGCCCACAGATTCCCAAGGACAGTGCAGTGTCGGAAAGTTCTGCAGGGAGCAGAGCTCATGAAAAACTGCATAAGAGAGGCATGAGACAGCATGTCCAGTCAGAAGGTTCTGGAATTCGATTATAACCTGCCAGGGCAAAGGGAAAGGTTCATGCACGTATCTTTGTGATGAATTTTATTTTTCCAATTTGGTGCCTAAAATTCCAGCAAACGGAGAAGAGCACACACACACACACACACACACACACACACACACACACTGCAGAGTGTGCAAATCAGTGAGACCAAGGAGAGTATTCTGGAGAGGAAAAGGAAATTTCCAGATCAACTGACGTGGGCATCAGGAAAAGCAGCTGGAGTAGTAAACAGGGCAGGCCACCACAGCTTCTGCCAGACCTGGAGAGCAGCAGACCCTACTGTGTCACATGTCAGAAATCTAGATCCCCAAATGAAAACTGTTGATCGTGGATTTGTTGTTTGCTCAGTTAAAAGAAGAACGCACCAAAACAGAAGATGGCTTGCTTGCTGTCAACCAGTTTGGGAGAGAGGAGACAAATAATAATAATGATAGCAAGAAGAAGAAGAAGAAGAGGAGGAGGAGGAGGAGGAGGAAGAAGAGGAAGAGGAGGAAGAAGAGGAGGAGGAGGAGGAGGAGGAGCAGGAGGCGGCGGCAATAATGACAATGGCGACAGTTGGGGAAAAATAAACAGCCTAATTGTCATTCTAGCGTGGCTCTCTTGTAAAGCATAGAACCTAAACTTGAAACTAACCTGTGGTCTGTTTTTGTTCCAGATCAAACACTTGTGAACCTCCAAGGGGTGCACACAGTACAGGTTTTGCTCAGTGGTAGGTCGATGTACAGTCTTTTCCGTGGCAAGTCCCTTCTTCTGTGTTCTAATCTACAGTACGCCCCACATGTATGTAACACCTTAGCCTCTATTTTCCTGTGCAGGAGTCCCACACTGAGCACTTCTGTATCTCTTTGTAGTCATCTGACAAACACGATCCAATTCCAGTGTCATTTAATATGGTAATTGCTAGTAGCTGGAAGAACATCCCAAGTATTTTTTTTTTGTTGGCCCAATGACTCCAATTCATAATCTCTTTCTTAAAACAAGAATGCCCAACTAAATAAAAAGGAATGATAATTGTGCCTCTAACACCTGTTATGTGCACAAGAAAGAATGAACCAAGACTGACATCGTGGATACAATCAAAATAATCAGAGAAATATAACTAAATCAGGTGTCTCTGAAATATGGATAAACTGATAATAAATGCATAAAGCAATAATGCATTCAAGCTCAATGCCCAGGTTTGGTTTCACACAAGTTTATCATATATGTATTCTGTATATGGTGCAAAGAATTCCAAAATAGAATGCAAAACCAGTGTATCTTTTCGGAAAAGGCAGTGATCCCAGTGGGGACAGGTGGGCACAAGTAGATAAAGACATGCCGTGTCTGTTTTCTTTATCATCTAACATTCCCTGGAGTCGGGGCCAAGTCTGTATCTCTTAAATATTTAATCCAAAATTTTATCATCTAACTCACTGAAATTACCATTCTACTAAGGTCACGTAACAAATTCAACATACAGCTATTTGTGTAGGTCTTTTTATACTATAAAAAATACTAAATAGCAAACAGTTAGTACCTGAATAATACATATTAGTGTTATTTTTCCCCAGTTGAGGTAGGAACCCTCCAAGTTTTAAAACATCCACCTTTTTTTTTAAATAGCATGCTTTTTTTTTTCTCCAAGTGATCAATACAATTTAGATCAATTTTAAAAACAAAGCTAATTTTATTTTCTTTCTCTTGGCTTTGAGCATTGAAGTTTCTATCTCTGCCTCCTCCTGAGCATTTTTTTTGGGGGGGGGAAATAAAACCCTGAAAACCCATATTCCCAAACTGAAATATTTGTTCTCTTTAGTAAGAGTCTTTCTGGCTTCAGGGAGAATAAATTTACAGAGACATTGTGGGACTTTGGGACTCCAACGATTCAAATTTTTACCTTGAATATCTATTCTTGACTTTTTCCTTCCTTTTGAATAAACATCCCCTGAAGAGAATCCTGGCTCTGTGACTGGCTTTATTGAATAAATTATGCTGCACTCCCGTCCGCAGTGCATGTGGATGATGGGAACTAATGCAGCCCTAACGGTTGGACATCGTTTAAGTCTTGCTCTCTGATTGGCAGATCACAGGAAGGTAAAAATGTCCCATGAGACACTGGGTGAGGTCCTTACCTCCTGATTGAGTATTCGCCTTAAATATCGGGAGCCCAGGTGTGGTGTAGATTAGCACAATTTACAAGTACTGTGTGGAGATTTATTATGATAATTGTTGCTTTTATTTTTTATTTCCCTGAACTCGAAGATAATTAATGTCAGTATGTGTCCTGGTATCTGGCTCTCTTAATTGGTCCTATGGTGCCTTGGGTGTTTGAAAATCCACTCACTTAAAAGCCTTTTTTTTTTTCCTTTTGACTTGTTTTCCTGGAGCTGTTCATTAGTGCCTAAAATATTTGATTACATTTAATTGTGATGTCTTCAATTTTGTGCACCTGCTGCAATTTACGTGAGGGGAAAAAGCTTACAGAAGCAGGGGGAAAAAGTGAGAAGGGGAATTAAATTTTAAAAGAATTCTTCTGTACAGGGTAATTGGGGTTAAATATGGCAACAAAATAAACTTAATAGGTGGCTGGATTTTTTGCAACTACCATGGTTGTAACAAAAGGTCCAAAGTCACAACTGCTTCATCTTACAAGGTGTTCGCATACATTTTCACATTTTTGTCAATGGCTTTTAGTTTCTGGGGAATAATGCATTATTTACCTGAAACGTAGTATCTTACACTAGGATGCTTGCAGAAATCACTGGGTGATAAAACCAGGCTTGTGGAAATGAAACCCCTTTGCACAACTATTTAAAATCATAAAAAAAGAAAAGAAAAGGAAAGGAAAAAGAAAGAAAATAGAGTTCAAATCCTAACTGGAAGTGCTTGGGTATTTTCTACTTACTGATTTATGTATTTATCTAACTATTTAGTTACTTATTTCTCACTCAGGTATGACCTTAATTGTTCCTTAGGTATTTACATTTATTTGTTGAATGTATTTTTAATTATCTTTAAATAATTGTAGAGAGGGCTTTTGTTTCGCTGTGTTGATTGACAGCACAACAGGTCTCGATCAACATCAACATCCTCCCCTCTCTCCCAACCACATCCATCCCTTCAGATTTCCTAGCTCCATGTTTATACACATACACGGAAGCAAGTGCTTGTTCTTGTGCATCTTTGAGCACACTAGGGTACAGTGATGACGTCAACAATCACGGAGGCAAAATTATGGCTTCCAATTACATATAACAGGCAGATTATGCCCTCACAGAGTCACCAGGCACAAACAACCATATTGACCTGAGAATCACTGCCAAGGAACTCACGACAATCCCACAGAGGCAGGGTGCAGGGTAGCACACGTGTTTCATCTCATTTCTCACTCAGCAGAAAGCCGGACAGTTCTTTGCTATGTAGAGACAAAGGAGAATCTCCAACCCTGCTTCAGAACTCTGTTTTCTTTTGGAAGAGAAGTTACTAAATCCAGTCCTATGGTTTGTAGGATGGAATGCAAGGCGCTCTCTTCTTTGCAAGCATTGACGGTGACTGCCAGTACTTACTTAATCTCTTTGAGTTGCCCTGTATTTATATGAGGGTGTAAATTAGCCTCTACCTTTTACTCAAGATCATTGCGAAGACACAAAGAGAACCTATTGGACAAGCTTGGCTTAGGACAGTTTCTTTCACACGTGGAGACTCAGTAAGTGATAAATTGAGAGAGAAAAATACAGAAGTTCCTAGAACCAAGGTATAGAGGAAGAAGCCAGAGCTAATCTCTTCAGAGAAGGGAAATTATTAGAAAATATTAAAGCAGAGGAAGTCTTGCTTGTTGTCGATGGACAACATTCGCTTGTACAGTTACGGGGGGCGGGGGACGGGGAACACAAGGAAATCTTCTAACAGCCCTAAATGGGTAGGTGGGAAATGGCATCCATCCGACCTCATCAGAATTCATTCATGTCCTTTTTCCCCCCATCCTGTGACAAATCTACCACTGGTCTTCCACATATAACAAGGTGCAGATGGCTGCCCTAGTGTTCAGACGTTACAGATGACTTAGCGACTCTCCAACTTGTGCATATTCCTTCACTCAAGAATACCCGCTGATAGCCAAAACGGGAGGCGAACGCACGAGAAGATGGACAGTTCTTTCATGTCTGCATCATGGCTGGCATAATGAGACACATCTCTTTGAAAACACAAGAAAACCAGGAGGGATTCCTGAAAGCGTTTCAGGCTGTAACAGGCTTTCCCGAGGTGATTTTTTTTTTCCCACAACAAATTTATTCTCAAGGTCACTTAGATGCTTGCTCTCTCTCTCCCCCTCATACATGGAGAGAGAGACAGAGAGACAGAGCGAGGAATACAAAGCTGAGGATGGTCATCCACGCGGCCGCTCACTGTGGCTGCCCAGGGGTGAGGTCGGAGGTAGGGGGCTTGGGGGAAAGGAGATGAGACCAAAGGGCGACCATTGGTGATGCAGCGGGCTGTGGCTGGCACCGGGGCTGTGCAGGGAAGAGCCCTGCTTGTGAATGCAGAGGAGCGAGCAGAGACGAGCCGCGGTCATACTCCTAGTGTCTGGTGGTGTGCAGTGAATGGTTGATGAACCCCCCCCCATTGTCTTCGGGTGATCACTAATTCTCGCCGTGTGTCTCACTGCTACACGTGGCAGAGAATCCTGACAAACCAGGATGCTTCTGTCCGGGATATGCCATTTCTAACCCAAATGAAAAATTAAGTGGGTGGAAGGGTAGAGAGGAAGAAAGCAAGAAAATGCCTCTGAAGGATTCCTTCTTTATTTATGTCCCTCCACCTTTGCTCTTGTTTGACAAGGCGGGTCGGCCACGCGCCGAGCTGCTCGGCAGCCCCGAGGGGTGTGCCGGGGCCTGGCACTCGAGCACGGTCAGGTTTGCAGAAGGGATCATGGCCCTCGGACGAGGGCAGAGAGCTGTCCTGCTCTAAGTTCTCAGGGCAAACTTGACCGTGCTGCTAAACTCTAATGATCTGGCCCAGGATCACCGCCTAAGATCCTAGGAGTTCTAGGCTAACCCAAAGGAGAAGACAGATGGGTAGATAGACAGATAGACAAATATTCATACACAAATATATACTTATATATTGCTTCGATAAAATTTACGTATCTCTATTTACATACATATTCCTTCAGTATGTATTTATGTATAAATAAATAAACATATTTCTTCTCATTTGGAAATATATATACATACATTCAGTGATATACAGATAGATATTCTTATATAAATATATATTTCTTTGATAAAATTTACATAGTCATGTATATTTATGTTCACAGTCCTCCAATATATATTTATGTATAAATAAATATATTTCTTCTCATTTGGAAATATATTTGGTGATATATAGATAGCTATCTATATCTATCTACTTATCTCTCTCTCTATATACATATATATGCTTTTAGGGAAACTATATCTTACATGGAGGGACTTATTTTCAGGCTTACATTTTCAGCTGTCAAATTTGGATCTACCATGTGCTAAAAACCTAATTTTGAGGCTAAACAGTTTTCAAATATGAAAACCTGGTTTCAGAATTTTAGCATTTTTTTCCCATGGAAGATTTCTGAACCCTGCCTACCAACTCTGTTACCTTCAGGCTAATAACCCTGTATTTGGCTTCTTGCCCTCCAATGAAAAAGACAAATTCTACACTGGCTCCTCATTAAGGAAAACGTAACTGCAAAGACAGCACATTTCTCGAGTAAACAAATCTCCCAGAGGCTGTATTTCTGATAAGTATTTTTTTTTGGTTTTGTTTTGCAGTGCTAGTTTGAAGGTTTAACGGTGTGTAGTGTTTCAGTTTAATAGTCCATCCAGCAAGCTATAACAAATGCACTTTACAGACTTGACACTCTGTGGGTTTCTGCTTTGACCAGCCTGCCTGGGAATCAGGAGGTAACCTAGCTTTCTCACCAGAGAGGAAATGATTTCTGAACCCTGGATGTGTTGGTAATTCATGGCTCAGTTTATGGTGCCCTTTTAAATTCACCCTGTCTCCCTAGTTCTGCCTGCACTGAGCTCCCAGGGGAGAGGTTATGATATGGAGGGGAAGGCCGCTCACAGGAGGCAGTGGACCACGTTGAGGATTCAGGCCAGAGGCTTGGGAGAGGCTGTGAATCCAACTCGCCAGCAGACCTTCCACGCGATCACAGTCTACACTCAGCCAACCACCCACAGCACCTCAACAAAACCCACAAGGGAAGAAGGTGGAGCCAACCTCTGCGTGGTAATTACACATGTGTGTAACACTTTGCACCTGGGACCACTCCCACGAAAGCAAAGTGGCCCAGTTGCTTTCTCACACTCTACACATGGTACTGCATGCCTGTGCACACGTGCGTGTCTTACCAAGGCTGTCTACGCTTTGTGAGCTCCAATTCCATCTCCTCATCGTTGTTAGTTCACTGGAAAAAGTCTTCACTGGGTTTGTGAGAAGCGACAGGGAAATCAGACTTGCAGGGAGAAATTAACCCTCTGATCAAAAGTATTCTTTCACTAGACATTGTGCTGCAAATGAATTATACAACTGGTGGGGTAGGGGAGTCAGGAGGGACAAACAGGGAAGAAAACGAAGGAAGAGGTGACACTTTTCAAAAAGAAATCTATTCATTCCCTGACTTAGGGGAACTGGAACCCCTCTGTACATCACCTTTACCATGAAACTATTTTTAAAAAGTATTCTTGCAGTAGTCATAAACTATTCATGCTTTCCCTGTCCCCATTTTCTCAAGTTAGATGATCAGAGTCTGATCATCTGGTCAGAGTCTGAGTGGTTGTGTTTGAAGTTGAAGTTCACGATCGTAACAGCTATCAGCAACAACATGCTGTTCTATTTACAATAATCCTTTCCAGGAGTATAGAGAATGCAGGTAGGAGGCTCTGCACATTTTCTCATCGCATGTGTCGCAGAAATCCTCCCATCTGCAAACGTTCCAAATTTCCATGCACTGCTTCAGCCTCTTCAGGGCTGATCTATAAGAGGACCACATCCGCGAGTCGAACGAGAAGCGAGGAAGTGAGAGCCACCAGGCCCCCCCACCCGCTGCCTTCTCCCACTCTCTGATCTCACACTGAGTCTCCCTGAAGTCTTCCTCCCTTCCACTGCCATCCACCTCCACCGGACCCACACAGCTTCAGAAGGGAACATGGGGCCATTTGTCCATCCTAGGCTGTATCCACACTCATATAACAGGATTCAGGCAGCTGGGGAATTGGCTCAACCTTTGTGGTCTGGTGCACACATTCTCAAACAAAGCCAAGGAGACACTGAGATCGACCCAAATGTCTCTACAGAGATTGACCACAACATACAGCATGGCCACTGTAAACTTTTAAGCAGAAAAAGATAATGCAGTAGTACCGTCTTACCAACCAAGTTCCCATTTATTGAGCATCATGAGTTTTTTATTTTTCTTCCCTCCTTCTAGTGGATTGAAATATTTCATAAATGTATTAGGCCAGGTATACCTGGGAAAAATCTCTGTTAAAAAATTTTTTTTTAAAAAAAAACCTCATTTGTATTTCCCATGATTCCTGAGTGGCCCCCGAACTAAAAATCTGCTGGCCAGAGATCAGAATTAATCTTGACTGATCCCAATCGTGCTGCAGAAAATATTTTATTCACTTCCGACATCATACTTTTGTTGTTCCTCTTGTTTTTGCCATTGGGTTATTTTTGTCCCTGTCTTTGGAGTGGAGCTCAAAAAGGAAAGGAAAAACAATGGTGATTAATTGGGTTTTCTAGTTCATCAGTGGTCTGCTGTGTGTGGAATCTCCACGGGCTTTCCCAGGAGATGCGTAAGGAAGCGTTGCTGGGTGTGATATGACTTCATAAGCTCCGGGAAGACATTTCTGAAGAGAAATATTCTGTGTGTGGGGGGGGGGAAATCACAAAATACCACCGACTATGGATGGGACACGGGCATTTATGGATTGGAACACTGCCACTGGACGATAAGAAAACTTCAATTCACAGAAGGACTAGAAGATCAGCCCTGAATGTACTTTGTCTTGAAAATGCAGCCATGTGTAGGGAGCATAGTGTCGTGAACAACAGTGTGCTACAGGTTCACATGCCTGTTCACAGGCTCTCTGTACCGACAGGCCAACGGCCCACGCACAAATACAGAAAAGGCCCAATAATCCCCCTCCATTTCTTTCTATTTCTAAACTTTGAACTTATCTACCTACACCCCCTCTTATTCCAGTCGCCAGCCTATAAAAGACACACCGTATTATCATTTATTGTTCTTATCACTATTCAATATCATTTATTGCAGCAGATCACAATAAGATGAAATATCAGGGAAAGGAGAGAAAGCATTTTGAGTGCATATGACAGACAGGAGAAGAATAAAAAGTATTTTCACAATATATGCTTGGGGTGACTTTTGCAGATTTATGATATCCACCCCTTCCGTTTATATGTCAGGAAGTTCCTTTAAAAAATCATATCGATTTAGATATGAATTATTAAACAATAAATGTTATTGGATTTCAAGAGCAAGTATTATATACTATATTCATAGGCACAGGGGAAGATTGGAAGGTTAGAAGAATAGAAAGTTCTTTCCCTGAAAGTATACAGGAAATAGCTAGCAAGTGAGGAATTAGAAAGTGTAAACAATTAAGGAACAAGGAAATATAATGCTGGAAAATCATGTAGACAGGAGACAGGTCACTATCCCCTAAGCTTATGAGCTATGTTGCATTATAGCATCATTTATTTATGATGTCACAACTTTGAAAATTAATGACAGGTTGACTAGTGCCTATACACTTTCAGGAAATGGCCACGTGGGCCAAAATGCACAGCATTCAGAGTGCTATTTGCACAGAAAAAAGAAAAGAAAAGAAAAGGAGGGATAACTAGAGAATTTCCCATTCCTATTTAATCCAATCAATGAAAAAAATTAAGCATATTATGGGCAGATATTCTGACAATGAAAATAATCTGGAAAACAAGGCTCATTATTCATTTTTTCCCCAAACATACTTTTTTTTTTAAAGTAAGTTATGGTTTTTTTTTTTTTTTTTTTTTACAGAATTGAAAGTCGGCAATTGGGGTTTAAAGAAGGCTATCCAAAGCCTCTTGTACTTTAGAAACAAATAAGAGAGAAAATGAATCACTGTCAGGATTAGAGGAGGTTTTTTTTCTTTTTTCTTTTCGTTTTAAATAACTCAGCAAAGATTAAAACGTACACGGACGTACCTGGCCTAGGGTAAAGGATTACGAAGCTAACACACTTTTCGGGATTAGCGTCCACTTTGATCCCCACATCTCTACAGATCACCATACATGGTAAGGTGATAATTGACACTTAGAGGCAAAAATTACATGTTAGAAAGAATGCTATCTCCTGACACGCATCGGGACTGGGAGGCTGCCCCAGATGTACATGGAAGAACTCTTGACTGCTGGCTCAATCGCTGTACATGCCTCCATTACCCATCTCTCCAGAGAAACAGACTGTGGGGACAGACAGGTGCACACAGCTTTACCACCCAGAGCTGGCTTGATAACTGAGTAAGAACTGAGGCTAAGGTCTGAGATTTGAGCAATTAATCAATGAATGGCCTAAATCTTAAAAGGTTCCATTTCACCAGAGACTTGAGATGTTTCCAATCTACTCTCCTTTGGATCCTCACGGAATAAATTTCTGTTCTAGGTGATAGAGTCAGACACACCACAGAAGGTGTACTGCACTGTCACAGAGCCAGGTTGCCGAGGGTGAATCATAGCTAGATAATCAGAATGACTTATAACGATCATACATTTTTAGTGATCGTGAAGCAGAGAACACATCTCTGTTCCTTCTTTCCTAGTGTTTTTTTCTACGTGCAAATGTTATAACTCTGGATTTATGATTCTTTTCTGAAGTTAAGACTTAGGCAAAAAAAATGTCAAAAGCTTGACTCAAAAACAAAATAAATGTACACTTATACAACCACTTTGGAAAGCAGTCTGGAGGGTCCTTAGAAAGCTAAAGATTGACCTCCCTTACGACCCAGTCATACCACTTCTAGGCATCTACCCTGAACAACAGGAACCAATATACAAGGACACGTGCACCTCCATGTTTATTGCAGCACTGTTCACAATAGCTAGGATATGGAAACAACCCAGATGCCCCACCACAGATGAATGGATCCAAAAATTGTGGTATCTATACACAATGGAATATTATGCAGCCATTAGAAATGACAAAATAATGGCATTTGCAGGGAAATGGATGGAGCTAGAAGGAATCATGTTGAGCGAGGTAAGCCAAGAGCGAAGAGACAAACGGTACATGGTCTCCCTGATAAGTGGATGCTAAATCCAAAATGTTAGGTGATACGACAAAACTAACAGGACTTAAGAAACAAAGAACTCCCGCTTATCTGGTTGAACCACTACTAAATATCCCCATGCTGCTGATCACATGTATGGTGTATAACATGTGAACACTGTTATATATTACAGACTGTGATAGACAATTTGCTCCAGGAAAGTTAGAATGAACTTGTGACTTAGAAATTATGTAATTACTTAATCACAATCAAAAAAAAAAAAAGAACTTCGGGGAAGGGAGGGAAGGAGGGGATGGTAGGGGGAAAACAATGGAGGGGCTAACAATGTTCAAGAGGAAGTGTACTCATTACCTCACTCATGTAACTGTAACCCTCTGTATAGTATCTTTACAATAAAATTAAAAAAAAAAACAAAATAAAAATCAAACCTGGCAGGGGGAAGGGAGGGAAGTTGGGGAGGGGGAGGCAGGGCATAGATCAGCTCAGAGAGCACTTGTCTAACAAGTGTGAAGCCGTGGGTTCAAAGCCTGGGACCCTTTTCCAAAATCTAAGAAGTTCCAGAGTCACGTTTACTCTAATGCTCACTTAGTGGACATTTACTCCATCACTAACTTAATTCTGCTCTAAAGGCATTTCTGCTCTGTGCCTCTAGTACATGCTAATGGTGTCGAGTGGGCTTTTTGTATTTGGTAGCTCTCCAACTCTGCTTCTCTGATAACTGCCCGCTGTCCCCTGTCATGGTGGCTGCGCTTTGTTCTTTGTCGAGTTCCTCCACAGAGAAAGAACCTTCATATTTAGTGGTCCCTGGGGGGCTGATGGGCGATCTCTTGGGATTCTTTTTGAACCTCTGTGTTCTCTTGGACACCCGGTCCTCTTCTCTGTAAGTGTTCCATCTAGGAAGGTCAATGGGCTGCGTAGTCATTGTCCTTCCTAGTCTTCTCTGTGAGCAAGGAGACTTAGACCCATGACACTAACTAACCTCGCTGCCTTTCCCCCCCTCAGGAATCACAGCTGTGCTCAGCCTCTGAAGACACGCTTCACACACTTTGTCCGGTTTACCCACGTATTTAACGAAAAAGAGCTAAGGATCAGTTATTTCAAGTGCTTCAATGGTCATAATGAAACCCATTTAAAAACTGAAATAAAGATTTAAAAAATGAGGGAGGTGCGAGGAGAGGGATACAGGGGATAAAAGACGGGAGCAGAGCCACGCGCCGGCGACTCACTCTGCAACCCTAGCAACTCAGCAGTCTGATAATGAAGGTCCAGGTGCAATGAGAGCCCACAAGGACAAACCTGAGTTACTCTTATTGTCAATGAACCAGCAAAAAGCAGGAAGCAAAGCGGTGGCTCCAGTGGCAGAGCACCCACCTTCAGTTAACAGGGAAAGTGAAGGAAGAGAAGAAGGTCCTGAGTTCAAGTTCCAATACTTATACAAGGAAGGAAGGGAGGAAGAAAGGAAGGAAGGAGGGAGGGAAGGAGGGAGGGACGGAGGGAGGGAGAGAAGGGAGGGAGGGGAGATATTTATAAGGAAGGAAGGAAGGAAGGAGGAAGGAAACAGAGTAACAGAGAAATGAATATTTAAAAACACTGTATCACATACACGGGTGGAATTAATACAATGCACACTCCTCCCACACGCCACAGTTCATTGGCACTGGCTTTAATGTGGAAAGGAAATCAGCATGAAGACTAACCCTTCTTGAAATAAGAGCTGACATCGCTTATGCTTCAAAGCTGCGGGTGTCCACCCGCGTGTCCCCAGAGGAGAGCCGAGCCCCGACCCAGGACTCTCCCACCTCGTGGACACGACCCACGGACGCCTTCCTCTCCCCACACTGGTGTGAACATGTTGCGTTGGATCTGGTCCAGATCGCACAGTCCGTATTTTCGGGACATGGTGACAATCAAAGCCCGCAGGCGTTGCCGGCTCCCCTGTGGGTTAGGTTTGAGAGGCTGCGTTCTGTTTTACTTTCCCCTTTCTCGGTTGCTAATGGAGGAGGGGTTGCCCTCACCAGTGAAGATGTCCGAGGTGGCGGCCAGGTGATGGTTCTGGGGAATCTGCCTCTGAAATGGCCAGCGACACAGGGAGACGGGAAGTCTCAGGGAAACTCCAGCAGCCCGCCTCCAGGAAGGCCTCCCACCCAGACTACAGATTGTTTGACCCTCTTTCATCTCCAGCCATGCTGGCTGAGTAAGATTTAATTCCGCACATCCTCGCGCTTCTTTTCCTAAGCAAATTTGAGATTCTGTTTACTTACATGTGCTCAGTGGAGGTCATGCTGAAGGAAAAAAAAAAATGAGCCTGTGATTTGCCTGGTGAGGCCAGACGGTCTGAAATGGTAACAGTTAAGCTTATAATCTATTATTCTCTTTACATGAAATCGTGCAACCCAGCATGTTCATTGAATTGAAGATTATAAACAACTTGCATAATGCCAAAGAATGTGCTTTCAAGTAAGAATTCATCACCAGAATGCTTGTTATAGGTAATGTTTGCTTGGGAATTAGAGATAAGAATAAGCACAATATCATAGCTAGCTGATTCTTCATCTTAAAGGACATTTAAGAAAATAGGTGCTTCATAAATGGGAAAATACAACATTTTATGTAGTTTCATAAGCTGTATCCTGAATGTTAATATATTCACAAATGTCTGAGAACAACTACATACCATGAACTATTTATATTATGGTAAATTTATTCCAAAGAAATAGCACTTTGTTGTATTGCTGCAAAGTATACAATTTGATTATCTAGTACATTGCTCTCCCTCCTCTCTCTCTCTCTCCCTCCCCAACTCTCTCTCTCTGTCTTTTTTCTCACTCTTTAATCTCAGGACACGATACCACTCAACCTCGACACAATTTACCACTCATATCGTTAAGCTAGTATTCAGATGGTATTCATTCTTCTTCTGGGTGCTGATTGTTTTCATTTGGTTCTATTTTGGTTGGCTGGAGTCACAACCATCCACACATGATTATAGAGGGGTAAAGAGATGGATTCACCTCTGATTTCAGTGTGTGTGTGTGTGTGTGTGTGTGTGAACCACATCTCCAGTCTACTTGTCTCTGATTTTGATAAGCAATGCAAATAGGTATCTTTGTGATCGATGAATTAGGATAAATAAGGGATGCACAGACATTTTGACTAGTGGGGATAATGCTAGGGTTATAGTATCAAGTTTTGTCCTATCGACTGGAATTTTCTGCTTCATTTGCTTACAGCACTAACAGCGTCTGTGGGCGTGGTATTTACTCTGAGCTGCAGCTCCACTGAAAGCGAAGCAACATCAGAACGCCAATCGGGGGTGGTTTCATGTTATATTTCCGGCATCCAAACCAGTACCTCATAGATACGTAGCTTAGGGTCAGTAGTTATGAAGAGGACAAATGAATCTGTGAAAGTGAAAGAATAAAACTTGGTACCCACAGACCTGGAGAAAAAAATGAAACAGAATAGTTACTAGCAATTCTTTCCTTGGGACGAACCCAATACTGATTGAGCACTTATAAATGTCAGCTATACATAATGTGCTGATTTTTTTTCCTGTCAGAATGAAGACATGCTAATATTTCTAGACTTAGTAGCCAGCTGCCAATTTCCATAATAAATGTTGCTTGGTGAAGGGAGGGGGGGAAATGACTTTGTTGGATACAATGTTGAGAAAAAGTATCATGGCTAATGAGCTTATTTTCACTCTTTAACTTGCAGCATTTGGCACGTTTGGGTGAACTCATTCAGATGGGGACTACTGGATTCCAATATAGGGTCCCTGCCTTTTAATAAAGGCTCAGGTACAGCTATCTTGGTAGCATTTAGAAAAACGTCGCATTTAACTCCAGAACTATTGAAAATGCCACCACAGTACAAGTTGGTCATGCCTGATTGTCGTCTGGAACCACGTCAACACAGCATTTGGCGAACAGTTAAGAATCGTCTGCAGTCTCAGAGAGAGGGCTGGGTGAGCCAACACCAGGGACCAAGTTCAAAGCCTGGGACCAGAAAAGAAAAAAACAAATCCACACTCTAAACAAGAGGAAAATGAATCACATTGCCCTGGGCTGAAATCACTGTCAGGACTCACTGAAGAGGACGAAATTCAGAACCTAAGAGGGGGACCCTGCTCCCTGCATGGCTTCCATTTTCTGTTTATACTCTGAAATCTCAAGCTGGAAATTCTTAGCGGATATTCCCAGGCCCTGCCTTGCCCTGCCCTGCTCTCCCCTTCCCTCCCCCCCTCCCTTCCCATCTCTTCATCTCCCTTTCCCCCTTCCTTTCCTCTTACCCCTCCCCCTCCCCTCCATTTCCCTCCCTTTTCCTTACTCTCTCCTTCTCTTCCCTTCCCTTCTGTTCTTTCCTATTCTTCGGTAGTACTGAAGACTGGACTTAGAGCTCTGTGCTTAGACAACTGTTCTACCACTTGAGCCTTGTGCCTCCGTGTATTTCTCAGATTCTTTGCCCACAACCGGCCTTGAATCCTGATCCTCCTCCAGCCTGGCGGTACACAGTTGATATTGTAGGTGCGTATCACACCCAGACTTAAGAGATGGGTCCTCCCGAAAAGTTTCACCATTTTGCAAACCATGACCCCCATTCTCTGCCTCCCGGGAAACATGGTATTACAGGAGTGGGCCACAATGCCTGGCACCACTTCTTCTTAAAGAGGGAGAATTTTTTTACTCCTTTCTTAAGTAGGTCTATAAATCAGGAAAAAAAAAAAGGATATCTAGGGGATTTAGAAGAAAAGTCAGGGAGCCGAGACTTAGAAGAAGGTTTGGGAGAGTAAAGATAATTATCCGAACCTTCCAGTTTGAAAGAGAAGTGGTTGGTAGATATTAAGCATGGATACTAAGGTGACAATTCTCCAGAAGCTGAGCCTTACACTCTGAGACTTAGAAACTGATGAGTGGCAAGAGGGAGTATCTCATTTAACCCTTAAGACAGCACCCATTTTCTCTGCAGGTCTGGCATGTTGTCCCTTAGCTGAAGGGACGGACGGCAGTCCGGAAGCCTTGTATACCTATCTACATTCCCTCGCACCTCCCAGCATTCTCAGAAGGTCCTGGACTTGATTAGTTTTCATCTCTTGATAATCATAATCTATCACCATGCATCACGACGTTCCACTTTATTCTCTGAATATGTAATATTGCATGACATCTGTATTTGTAAAAGCCAAATTGCAAACAACCCTCAACTGAGCTCTTCCCTGACTGTGAAGTAGGGAAGAGGATGGGGAGGTGGGGGGGGGGACTGGGTGGTGAACACCAAACCTCAACACAAAACATAAAAACGAAGCCCCAACGCCAACCCCCAAAGACGTGAGAGGCCCCCGACCTCAGGGTTTAGGCAGGAAGCAGAACGGGCAATTGTATTAGCAACATGACGTCAAACGTGGTACCAGGTGTCTGCTTTTCTATATTTTTCTATCATAACAAATCAAGGCCTTAGAAGTTTTAATTAGTAGTTTATTGTAATGCAGGTTCTTAGTAAGGTAGAAATGTGACCGACACCAAAGGAAGATCTCCTCCACGGACCTTTCTGAGATATCTGTGTTTCAGAAAAAGAGCCTTTCATGGATTAAACCCCATAAGCATAATCGACTGCTAGTAGTTGTGAAGTGTTGAAACTTTAATAAAGTTCTTCTTCCTTTATGCAACTGTATGGACTCTTACCAGAAAGTATTCTATCTTGTCATTTTCTTATGGTAATTTGGGTTTCTTTGTGTTTGTGTCTGTTTGTATGTAAAAGGGAAGGAAGGGAAGGAGAGAGGGAAGGAAGAAAGGAAGCCAGGGAAGGAGGGAAAAAGGGAGAGAAGGAAGGAAGGAAGGAAGGAAGGAAGGAAGGAAGGAAAAGGGAGGGAGGGAGGGAGGAAATGAAGGGAGAGAGAGGAAGGAGAGACAGAGAAGAAAGGAATGAAGAAGTGAGAGATGATTGAAGAGACTTGGAAATTTTTATGAGATTATCCCCAAATGGTTCCAGTCTAGGGATTCATTTGTTCTGAATTTTTAAATATTTTATTCCAGAGCACAACAAAGGACTTTCCCAACTTGTATATAAAATTTTTGGATATAAAGTACCATTTCTAGATTATAAAAATCCATAAATTTCCAGGTCATAAATCTGTAGCCAGGCATTGGTGGCTCAGGCCTGTCATCCTAGCTACTCAGGAGGCTGAGATCTGAGGATCACAGTCCAAAGCCAGCCCAGGCAGGAAACTCTTATCTCCAATGAACCACCAGAAAACCGGAAGTGCCTCAAGTGGTAGAGCACTAGTCTTGAGCTAAAGAGCTCAGAGACAGCACCCAGGCCCAGAGTTCAAGCCCCATGAGCAACAACAACAACAAAAAAAATCTGTAGGATTTTTAGTTTATTTGTTATGGTTCAATTGAAAAGAAGAGCGTTAGATGTGTAACTTCACTGTGGGGTGCTTGCCTGGCATGTGTGAGGGGCTAGGTTCAATCCTCAACACTGCAAGAAATTAGAGAGAGGAAGAGGGAGAGAAGAAAGAGAGGGAAGGAGAGATTATATTCCTACTGCAAAATGCAACTTGCCTACTGAAGAGTTCACTGTAATGTGGTCATTTCTTAGCTTTTGGTTTAATTACTATTACTGGTTTTTGTTACCATGATGACTCTCATGCTTTGTCAGTCTGGAAAAAAAATAAAATAAAAAGGAATTTCAAGGTCAGATAAGGCTTTACCTCCACAAAAAGATAACACACTGACACAGGCTGGGTATGATGCTGACACCAAACACAAACAACCATTACCCTCTGGTTCCTTTCTTGAACATAGTCTGGGATATAATTGTAGTAATTTGTACATAATCTTCAACTCAGTAAGTAGGCCGAGTTACAATAAATCAACTCAAAGAAATTTAATGGATTGCCATTTGAGCTCTAAGTGTTCACGTTTATCTGCTAAGATTAACATTTTAATGTGTTTGATAGATTAAAGACATGGTGGTTTTCAAATTGCTCTCTTGCAAATATGCACAGAGTTATTAAGACTCACTCTGGAGTAAATAACCGCCCTTTCGCTTGCTGTGACAGCCACCACATGCTTGGCACCCGTCCCTGGAGGTCTCTGCACTATTTCCTCGGCTGTTTTGTTTCCCTCCGCGTTCAGCTCAGGAGTGGGGAATATCTTTTTTTTCCTTGTTTTTTTTTGTCAGTCATGTACTCTTGAATCCAGCAGTAAAATGGTAGACTGTGGTTGCTGAGAAATTCTGCAGCTTCATCAAATGCTTTTTGCAACAACAAAAATGTGTGTTGTTATTACAAAGTCGATGTAAGGAGGGGTGGCAGTTACATACGTCACATAAAGAGTGCGTTTCTTTTGGGACTGTTTCCCTCACTCTTTCCCAGTTTTTCCCTCCCGTCCCCACCTGTAAGTTGTACTGTTCATTTTCCACAGAGTGTCCAGCGAGTATCATTGCTGCGTTTGTTCACCCTTTGTCCCTCTGTTTTTCTGCCTCCCTTCTACACTCTCAAAGACAAATAAGTGAACAAAGAGAACAAAAAAAAAAGAAGGAAATGAAAAATAGCCAAAAAGAAAATAAAATCTCTTGATTTCATTTTCTGGAGTTCATTCTGATAAATCTTATATGACCAGAGGCCCACAGACATTGTGCCTTTCTGTTCCTCCCCTAAGCGTGCCCTTCTTGGGTCTGGGTGAATGCCTAGAATCTTGCATAATTTATTATGTCGTGGTATTTTAGAACTGGCTTCCACATATCAGAGAAAACATGAGCCGTTTGTCTCTCTGAGCTTGGCTTACCTCACTTAACACTACAACGAACTTGCAAATGCTTTCCATTTCCCCCCATCTCTTTCTTTCCATAGCAGGCAAAGCAGATCTGCACTGACACAAAACAAACCTGGACAGGCGATCAGGACACCACGTATGCACCACCTTGTGTGCACACAGGAGCAATACCTGTGTTGTGAATTGCACATTATGAAGAAGACTGAAGGCGTTCTGTAGAGTTGATCTAGAACCTCAGCACAAGTAGAGGAATAGTAAGAGGGTGGGTAAGTATAGTGGCCGGAGTTCAACAAGCACAAAGGAAGATAGCCAAGCGTCTTACACAAGCAGGATGAGTTCAAAGGTAGTGGGGCCAGGGTGAACTTGTAGTTGTTAGGTGTACAACTAGAAAGTCCAGTCAATGAGAATAACGTAACTACTTAGAAAAACAATCAGCTTCCCCTTAGCTGGGAGATAGGTTGTACCATGGAGGCAAAAACGCACCAGTGGAATACCACGTCAGCAGAACACTGCGGAACATTGTGGCGATCCACCTGTACACCTGCTTTCCAGGCCTTAGTGTCACAGCACAGGCCCAGCTACACACACCAAAAGGGACTGAGTGGGTGAAAGGACTTCCAGAAAGGGCAAAGGAAAGAATGTAGTCAACGTGATTGGGTGGGCACTATGTGTGTGTATGGGGAGCGGATTTCATCCTACCAATGTTTCCCTTTAAAACTGACCATTAGTATCCAGGTGTTTCGGCTGCGAGAACAACAGCTAGGGGGAAAAATGATTGAGGATGACAGAGCGGCGTCAGAGATGGATGAGAGTTCTGAAACTGATGGGGAAATGATTTTGTCATAGTCAACGATAATGCTTCATCCATGACATGCACACACACACACAAAACCGACATCGGCATAAATCGAAAAAAATCATATTAGCATAAATAAGTACTACAAAGGAGTTTCACTGTGATATTTATATAGAGCTACATAATACACTTTGACCAAAGTCACCCTGCCTGCAATTACTAATCTTTAGCCCTCCCTTTCTAGCTATTTTTTGGTTAGTTTCATTATATATTATATATAATAGACTATAATATATGTGATATAATAGATAATACATAGTATATATTACATATAATGTGAATAAACAAAACATAATATACTTTAACAATATAATATATAAAATATTAATAACATAATAATGTACTATATATACTATAATATGTAATATACTGCCATAACATAATATATTGTATATAATATTATAGTATATAATACAATATGTTATATAAAAATGTATTAAAATTATATATAACATTATACTATATGACATTATATAATCCACATATTATACATGTATAATTTTATATATTTATATAATAATATATTGTATATTAATATAAATGTTATATATTATAATCTATAATATACTCTGTAATGGTATTATATGTTACATATTATATTATATATAATAAATATACAATATCATATGGTATATAATAAGCATATATAAGTTAAAATAATGTTATATGCCATATAATTAAGTTCTTGTTTGTAAGTAGACATGTTTAGGTTATAATCCAAGTATAATGCTTTATCCAAACTGAAAATGCACATATATGTGTTCCTGTAAATAATACTTGAATTGTGATGCTTTTGTGACTTTAACAACTCTAGGAATTTAGAACTAGCTATAAAAAACAAGCAAGAATTTAGTTAATAATGTAGATACAAACTAGGAAGACACTTCCTACATTTTAAGAATGTCAAGACCATGACATCCATTCGTGACTATCAGTACAATTTCTCTTTGATTCTAACATGATTTTCACACTTAGAACCAGACTATTTCATCATCACCTGCCTCTTCATCTTTACCAGGGGGTGGTTGATTATTGAAGGCAACAAACATTTCACGTGTGACAACAGAAAGGTAGCATATTAATGCTGTGTTCATTCCTCTCTCCAAACAATTAGATCGTCGATTTTTTTCCCCATGCATTTTCTGCATTTATTGAATTACACGTTAAATAAGTTGTTGTCGAGCAATAATTTTAAGCAATAGCACCGGGGCCTCCCCGTGCTGAGACGTGACACGTGACGCGGTGGAGTAATTGGAGAAAGCGCCCGACTCTAATGACTTATTTGGACAAGATGAAAAATCCATGGGCAGAGAAAACACTGTGGAGCGCTGGGAAGAAGAAAAAAATCATCAAGAAAACCAAAGCCCAGGGTGAAAAATACTGCAAGGAGAGGCCGGCAGAGGAAAGCCCTTCCTGTTTGTCCACACTCACGCTGACACACGCTGTTCACACGAGGAATGCAAGTCTCGTCGATCATGAAGTTCAAGCAGAAATACATGTGTTCACACAACACCCGAAGGTCTGAAATCAGGTCGGTGTCATTGCTATGTGGAATGTCCATTTTCTCAGGATCACTGCTGGTGAGGGTCTCAATGCTCCAGTGTACTTCCTACATAAAATGTCAAATACAGACCAGTCTAGAAGCAACTTCCCAGGGTAGAAGAGGAATCATTAGGAATATGTGTGCATCTAAATGTATTTTGGAAACGTAAGGGCTAAGAAAAAAAAAAAAAAAGATGGATGCCCCTGGTGTCAAATGTCCCTTCATGTCAAAATCCAAATATTTACCTTAACATGGACATGAGTCATCTTTAACATTGCAGTTAGGGTGCTTTGTGGATGATTATCCTGAGCAAACTAGAGAGTTCTTTGTTGTTGTTGCTGTTTTGCTTTTCTTCAAACCTGAATTATCTATCTGGTCGAAACCCATCTGATTTAATATTAAAGGTGGAAAAAGTGATAAGTACTTAACATGGCTAGCTCTCATTTTCCTGTCTTCCTAAGAAACTCAAACTATGACGTCATGTACTTGCTAGGGACAATGTACTGTGACCCCAAATGTGTTCATAGTGCAAACAAATGAAAGACGAAACAAGGAGAGTTAATGTGAGTCATAATGAAATGTAACAGAGGAAGGCTCCCACTAAATTCTGTATACAAAGTATTGTCCTGCAGGTGATAGCAAATTCCTATAGAAATCAGGTTTTAGAAGAGCAGAGATCTGACAGGAGAGGAATGCAACAGAGTGTACCAAATTCATTCCAATTCACAGAGTAATGCATTTCAATTCACACAGTGGGGCATTCAAGTCTCCAGCATTGAGAATCCAATCTAGTTGATGCTTAGCAGAGTTGAAACAAACCTACAGCACCAGAAAACTGACAATGTCTAGTCTGCTAAATAGAAAGAAAAAATATTTTAAATAGTTTTTTTCAGCTCATTTTTCTAAGCTCGGCTATGCCTTGTTTACCAAAGCATGTGTTAGGGTACCAGGCCTATTACGGTCATAATAGGAGCCAGTTGTTTCTGCTGCCACAAGTGTGTGGTATATTTCCTTAACCATTTAAGCAGATTAAGAACCGCTGGCATAGATCTTATACTCTGGGATGACTTTAATTGTGGCTGGAGTTTTGACACTTCTGGAATCCATCTTGAAATTTGCTGTGAGCCACTGGCTTACCAGTCTGGGAAACTCTTCTGGAAAGACATTGTGAGCGATACCTTCATCACGAATCTTTAACTGTTAGATTTACGGTCAAATATTAAATCTAAATCCATTGCTTGTGTGGTGATCATTTCCAGGTGGGTCTGTGAGGAATTATTGTCTCCGCTGGCAATGATTTGTTCCCCAGGTTGAAGTAAAATTAAATACGCATGAGAGAGAGTTACTTCTTAAAATTTCCAATGAAATCTTGAGAATCAGAAAAGAAGACTGAATTCACATCCTTCCTGGACTAGCAAATGAGCTCAGCAAGAGAAGGAGAAGAGAGAGGGGAGGGGAGAGAAAGAGAGAGAGGGAGAGAGAGACCTTCCTGGAATCTGCTGAAGCTGTCGAATGAGGTCTTGCACTGATGTGCTGTTCAGCTTTTCCTCGGAAGAGACGAAATCGGGCTGAAGGAAATGTAGGCAGAAATTTCAGCATTTCAATGCTTGTGGCTTTTACCTTGAAAGCTCGCTCGCTTCACCTGGAGGCTCACAGGGGTGGGAAAAACCTCCGCTTTCTTTCAGCCCTGTGTCAGATTCAAAGTCCTGATGAAAATGATCAGCACGATTCCCCTGCATATCCACTTAGTCAATACTGCTCCGGAGGTCATGCAGCCCAGAGAACCCGAACCCGGGGCCCAGCTCAGGCCTCCCCAGCGCTTTGCATCCTTGATGATGAAAATGGTTCCTTGACCTTCCAGAAGCACCTAGAAAACCTCAGTCAAGCGGGGAATTGAAGCTGCAACCTGGCGAATATACCTCCCTCTTTAAGTGTGGCCTGTTCCTTTCTATTACAAACCAGGCATTAAAATAGTAGGGACTCTTTAGAAATTTAATTAGAGACACATATCCTGCTCATTAAATTATGTGGATTGAAGATACAATGTCCTTTCCAGCCAATCTTCCCCATATACAATCGTCCAGGTAATTGCAGCGCGTTTGATCGTTAAAATGCCAAATTGTTGCTAACACTCTCACACGGTGCCAAACTGAAGGCGGGATAAGAGTCATCAGCCTGGATCTCATGGAGCAAAAGTTTATTCTATGTGCACGCAACCAACATGTATTGAATCACTGCCATCCATCGTGCAACGGTGAAATATATGAGTGAAACTCACCCAGAGTAAGATGAAGATTCCATATTCCTAGAAGAACAACAGACACAGGCCAGCATGGCACAGACAATGGTAGAGCTACGCTTAGGGAACTTGGGAATGGAAGGGGGTATACCTCAGTTGAACCCTGCCAAAATGGACGTCAAGGGGACTTACCTGGGAAACATGGTCCCCTTTTGATTCGGTTTTTAACGACAGTGCAGTGACTCCTTGCTGAGAACCAGAGGCGATATGCTTTTATAAATGCAATGGGAACAAACCCGCACCATCACTTTCTCTCAGGAAGCTTATGTTACAAGAACGGCAATGAGAAATATGAACGGTAATGTCAGCTGAGGAATCGAGAAGTGTCCTGAGCTTGCTCAAAGCGAGAAAGCCTGAACAGACATGGCTTGGCGTAGATATCAAGTCCAGAGGGTCTGCTCTGGGTCATTTATGTTTAAGCTCATATCACAAGTATTGCGTGATGGGTATCCTAAGCTGGGGGAGGAGAGACTTCCCAGACAGAAGTAGTAAGAAGTACAAATCTTTGGTGCCAGAAATGAGGTTGGCCTGTTTGGGGGAATAGTTGGACAGCGTTTGGCCATGATTAGCAGGTGTACATCAATCTCCTTAAGCCTTTAGCAGATACTGGATTAGAAAAGTCACAGGATCTCATTTAGAGCCCCAGGACTTTGTCTCCATCTACCTGAACTTACTGCAGTGAAGTTTCTCATCAGTACTCTAAATGCATTGATAAACGATGCGCAGGCCATAAACACCAGGTAGCTATGCTGGGAATCTGCTATGGAAAAATGAGGACAGCAGCTCAACCATGAATATTAATTATACCCATGGAACCAGTTTGTGAACAAAAAAAGAAGCTTTGGGTGGACTTCAGAGTTATTTTAGGAATTCTAGACATTAAAATGTGAACGATTGCTTCCTTCTGACTATGCAGAGTGGTCTGAGAAATGAGAAACCTTCAGGCTGAGGAGAAACGAGGAGAATGAAGTTCTTCGTCTGTTCACATTTGAAGTACATTGGTAAGTGTCTTCCCTGGGCTAATTTTAGTATCCTCCTATCTAAAACAAGGCAAATGATGGCTTCCCGAGCTTAGAACATGATATAGCCTCATATACAGAAAATGTTCAGAACCAGTTATTATGACTATTATGCACAGAATTAATACATTATCTTCTGATTACCTCCAACTATTCAAATAGAAATGGTGATGTATTTATTTCTTCACCTAATAGGTAAAAAAAAAATTGACTTTGCTCTGTTCACTGCAGACTCTGGTACAGAATTAAAAAAAAACAGCGGAAGTCCCCAGGAGCTCAGGGTTTCTTTGTTTTTTGATTTTAATAACACCATGATAAATACTACGATAAGAAGGGCATTAAACCTAAGTAAGGGTCCCATCCCCTCGTTAACTCTTGTGAGAAAACAGATGGTTCCTGGGAGAGAGTTTTGTAGCACAAGCAGGAAGAATTTGGGTTAAAGGAGGTGTTATGCGTCAGAGAGTAGCAATCAGAAGGCTTAGTGATAACTTTATTCATGCACAACTTGAGCACCCAAGAGCTGAGCCTTGCACGTTGAAAGGCTGTGATTGTGATCTAGGTGTCTGAAGACAGTCCCCGTCCAGCCCTTCCCTCCTTGGTGCAGGTTCCCCAACACCCAGGGTGGGAGCTGCCACCCTCCCTCAAGCCCTGCAACGGGACAAGCAGGCGTCCACCAAGGTGACCTTGTGCTCCGTGCAGCTGACCCACAGGCATCCGCTCCTGCCTGTACGCGGGGAAGCCAGTCACCCATGCGCACCTGGACGCTGTGACGCCGAGATGAATGTCTTAGAAATGGCCACTGGTAACGGAGCATGGAGACGGCCTCATGCCTTACAACTAATTTTTGGAATGCTGGCAAGCAAGGGTTCACTGAGCACCTCCTATGGAATGGAAGAACCAATTCATGGAGCCCTGCCTCCATTCCAGACACACAGAAGGCAAACTTTGGAGTGATCAGTGATGAAAGAGGAAGAAAGGAAGGAAGGAAGGAAGGAAGGAAGGAAGGAAGGAAGGAAGGAAGGAAGGAAGGAAGGAAGGAAGGAAGGAAGGAAGGAAGGGAAGGAAGGAAGGGAAGGAAGGAAGGGGGAAGGAAGGAAGGAAGGAAGGAAGGAAGGAAGGAAGGAAGGAAGGAAGGAAGGAAGGAAGGGAAGGAAGGAAGGGAAGGAAGGAAGGGAGAGAAAAGAAAAAGAAGAATGGAAGGAAGGAAGGAAGGGAAGGAAGGAAGGGAGAGAAAAGAAAAAGAAGAATGGAAGGAAGGAAGGAGATAGGAAGGAGAAAGTAAAAAGAAAAAGAGAGAAAGAGGAAGAAAGGAAGGAAGGAAGGAGGGAGGGAGGGAGAGAAAAGAAAAAGAAGAATGGAAGGAAGGAAGGAAGGAAGGAGGGAGGGAGGGAGAGAAAAGAAAAAGAAGAATGGAAGGAAGGAAGGGAGGAAGGAAGGAAGGGAGGAAGGAAGGGAGGAGAAAGAAAAAGAGAGAAAGAGAAAGGAAGGAAGGAAGGAAGGAAGGAAGGAAGGAGAGAGCAAGAGAGAGAGAGAGCCAGAGTGGGAGAGCTCAAACGTTTTGGGAGTGATTCGTTGCTGGCTGTGTGTAAACTGAGCCAGAGACTGGTGGTTCTAAGTGACACCTGGTTATGGTGCAGGGTGCCGTGGTGCGTCCGCTATGGGGGACGATGCTGTGTTGGCACTGGGGCCGAGGGCACTCGTCCATCCCAGGAGCGCAATGGGGCTCAGGAAGCACAGAGAGGGAGCAGAGGGTGTATGGTGGAGAATGTGCTAGAGCTGGTCCTCCGTGGAAATGTGTGACATGGACAATCACAGGCCAGGAGCCCTGCTCAGGGGCTGGGGTACCTGCCCAGCAAGCATCGGAGCCCTGGGGTCACAGCTCAGGAGCACCATGGAAAAGCACCAAGGAAAAGAATGAAAAGCAGATGATCATTCTAAGTCATGCGGTGCCCAACTTCCTTTAGCTGCCGATACAGTGGATCTGAAATCAAGATTCACAAAAGACCTGGACTCACCAGTTGCAAGCCGAGTTTAAGGAAATTATTTCTAATTTACTCAAAAGTATAAAAGCACCATGCTCTGGTGAGTTCCTCCAAAACTCTGAATTCCCCCATATAGGTCTAAAATTAGTAAAGGTTTTATGTTTCTCCACTACTAAAAATATAAATAAATAAACAACTATTGTAGCTGGGCTCCAGTGGCTCACATCTGTCATCCCAGCTACTTGGAAGGCTGAGATCTGAGGATCACGGTTCAAAGCCAGCCAGAGCAAGGAATGTCCATGAGACTCTTATCTCAACAAACCACCAGAAAACCGGAAGTGGCGCTGTGGCTCAAGTGGTAGAGCGCTGGCCTTGAGCTGAAGAGCTGAGGGACAGCGCCCAGGCCCTGAGTGCAAACCCCACAACTGACAAGAACAAAAGCAACTATTGTATGAATCAGGACTTGAGAGCTTTAACCAGTCCTAAGAACAAAGGCAGATAGAAAAGATTTCTGTTTCCCCTGGAGTCTCCTTACGTGTTTCCTCTCTCTCCAGGGGTAAAACTGCAATCACAGGGAGGAGATATTCCACAAAGGCACTCTTCTTTCCTGGTCTAAGATGGTAAGTAGCTCAGATGAGTAAATTCAGGACTGTGAAGGTCATGAAAATCAGTCCTATCAACCTACCGCGGTCTCATTCCAGGGACAAAGATAAGCAAAGGAATCTAAGTTGTGGATGTTTCCAATTTAATCATGGTGGAAGTCAGAATAATGCTTTTCCCTCAAGAGCAAGATAGCTACTATGAAAACTGTGTCTATTTGGTGCTTGTTACAAATAAACATATTTAATTCCTTGGCACAACTACTTAACGATATTAAAAATGTTCAAAAAATACACTTGTTTAAATCCTAGCATAATTTGATAGTTGAAGGTGTTCTAATGTCCCATTTGAAGGATATATTCAGTTTTTATGGATTCTCTGCCATGTTATACTTAGAAGAATTAGATGGATTAGAAGACAGTGTTTTTTCTTTTGTTGTGTTTTTTAGATATCAAATCATTAAGAAGACCAAAGCAAACACAACAGAAAAGAATTCCCATCTTTTGACTGTACTACCCAGAAGTCCGGTGAGCTCAGAAACGTCAAGTGATTTGTCTAAACCTCTTCTCAGTGAAACCAGATTTGACTGCTTTCCTCTTGTTCCCAAATATCTGTAGAATCAGACCCATGAGGTGTGGGAGTTTTGTTCCTCTTTTGTTACTGTATTTTCTCAAAAGGGGAGCTCACATCCTCTTGGGGAATCATGCAAATGCAGAAAGCACACTGGGCTTTATTTAGTTCATCCCAGTTTTACAGAAAGCCAGTTCTGGGGTGTCTGTGAGTGGTGACAGTTGTTATTTTTGTTGGAACTAGATTTTATAGAGATCCCCACACTTAAGAGGCGCTGAGCATGGTTGCATAAGACCGGAAGTACTGAAGGAAAAAAAAACCACCTTGAACATTAACCGTGTTGGTGGACACTTTTATTTTTTTTAATGACCTGACATTTTAGCAGGACCATCTAAACCCTGTAAGTGTTACAGAAAGCGTATCCATGGTAAGAGCTGATTTTAGTTCACAAGAGGTTCCATTTGTTTTTATTGAGGTTAATGCGTCTGTGAATACAGATCCATTAACCCCCGAATATTTTTAAATGTTAAATCAGCAGCTTTAAATAAATGTTAACGGGAGACACCAATTACAGAAACTGTAATACCAAATAAAAGGGTGAGATTTGGAACACTGCCTGGGAGGAAGATGTTAAAAACTCTAAACTCCGTGACTAGCCAGATAAAAATGATGTAAAGATATTAATATTTTGTTGGGTCACAGCCAATAAAGGATAACTTATTTCCTTTTTCACAATGCACATCGAGCAAATAGCTGTAGAGTCTGTGAAGACTTGATGTCTCTAAACTCTCCAGGGATTATGGTTATTATTACGAGCATTATTACCACTATTCTTGGAATGCCATTGCTATATTAAATAATTGATTTACTCAGCTCTTGCCGTGGCCATTATACAAAAGTGTTCGGCATCATCTGTCCGGGTGTTGTGAACACCTGAGCAGAGAAAGTTCTTGTGTGTTTTCTTACCTGAGGATTGGTGCTGAAATGAGGTACCCAGGGTGGAACTGATATGGTACCCCGGTTTTGTGGTTGCAATTTCATCCCGGTGAGAGGAATGGAGTTTAAGGCGTTTCCTAGAGACGCCTTTCAAACCTAGCTCTATTTATTCCTAAGCTTTACTCCTGAGATGCAGGAAAGTCCCAGAAATCTGGAATCCAGCTGTCCTGGTTACACCACCTCTCTGCTCAGTAATTGTAAAGCTGAATCTCTTCGGGTCCCCAATTCCTTCTTTTATTAGGTTGGGATGCGCCTTCGTGTGTGGAGTTTTGGTTGAGGAGCTGGAAGCCATGTAACCGCAAACGGTATCTCTGCCATCCAAGTAATTCTGCCTAAGTGATGGTAGGAAAGAGATAGGCTTCTTCCAGAAAAACACTTTGGACTCTGATGGTTGTGCAACCCGCTAAAGGGGAAGCCGTTTTGTGTTTGCATGTAGGGATTTCAGGGCAGCAAAAACCTCCTCTAGGTCAAGGCTTTCATAGTTGATGCATCTGATTTCCATGAACATACTAAAGAAATGAAGAGCCCTAAGGTTTACTCAAAACCTTTATTCCATGAATTTTGTAGGAATAAAAAATCTGGCATGATAAAAAACACTCGAGTCCCTCTCACAAAAAAAAGCATGTGTGACCACAGAAGGCTAGAATGTCTTGATTTTATTATGGCCCACATAAACATATTGCCTTCCATAAATTCCATTTTGATTTTAGAACAAAGAACATTTGTTGCTTCTTATGTAGGAATCGAGTTCGTTACAGAACTGTTGTTCTATCATATTAAAAAGTGTCTTAAACTGGAGAGCCTCTTCTTTATTGAATAACAATTATCATGTGTCTTTACTAAACTAATGATGATGATGATAGCGGTATTGGTGATGATGATGGCGGTGTTGGTGATGATGATAATGATGATGATGTTGATGATGACATCAAAACTTGAGCTGGCATTTACACGTTACCTTTGGGTGACTTTACAGTGTCATTCAAATATGTAAAATGATAGCACAGCACAATAACTTAGCAGCTTTTCTGAGAACTTAAAGTCAAATTTTACCAATAGATATCAGCAGTAGCCAGGGTGGGTGGCTCACACCTGTCATCCTAGCTACTCAGGAGGCTGAGATCTGAGGATCTCGATTCAAAGCCAGCCTGAGCAGGAAAGTCCATGAGACTCTTATCTCCAATGAACCACCAGAAAACCAGAAGTGGCGCTGTGGCTCAAAGTGGTAGAGGACTTGCCTTGGTCAAAAGGAGCTTAGGGACAGTGCCTAGACTCAGAATCCCAGAGTTCAAGGCCTAGGACTGGCACACAAAGGAAAGAAAGAGAGAGAAAGGAAGGAAGGAAGGAAGGAAGGAAGGAAGGAAGGAAGGAAGGAAGGAAG
>NW_012267328.1:3679574-3785716 GCF_000151885.1 Dipodomys ordii
TATGGGAAGGGATGGGAAGGGGAAACAAAGAGGAGGCAACAATGCTTGATAAGAAATGTACTCCTTATCTTGCCCATGTAATTGTAACTCCTCTGTACAGTAGTCTCACAATAAAAAAGTTGTGCAATAAATACACAGGTATAACTGAAAAAGAAAAAGAAAAAAGAAAATATGATGTTTTTTTCTGAGTCCCAGCTGGACCAACAGAGTCTTCAAAAAAATCCTAATGATCCAAAACCAAGGTGTATTTTTATTCTGTTATTTTCTTGGTGACTATTGGCTTACATAGTTTGATGTAACCTAAGATTTTGACACATGACATTTGTTATTTATGATTCTGTTGACAGTGATGATAAAAACATGTTTAGGTCTTGAATGACACATGAATAATATTCTCCTCAAATTCCTGACAGTGGTCAAGACAAGACTTCAAGTTCAGGTTGATGGGTTTTAACTTTCATGTCAACCAAACAGTTGAAGGAGAGAGATCTTTTTACAGCTCCTATCCATTTCATATAAGAACTTTATTTTAGTTTTTTTTTTCCTGAGATGGTTTAGCTTTGATTTTTCTAGTTAAGATCACAGAATCCTTAGGGTAGCAAACTAGTTTAATGGAAAATGGATAGAGCCTGGATATATATCATAACTACCTGCATAAACAAATAGATCGGCATAAAGATTTTTGTTTTACATATGTTTATCTGATAGATAATATATAGCTTACCTTTAGATTATGAAGAAATGTAAGTTATATATTTATAAATTCATGTAGAAGGGTAAGTATGCAAATACACTTATTAATACACATGCCTATATGTATATATTAATGTATATATAAAATTAATCTTAAAAATAATTTATGCTTTCAGGTGCATTAGAGAAGTGTAAAATATAAATAAAAATAACAAAATTATAAAAACCAGTAAATGGTAAAGTTGTTTTAAAAAAGTAAGAAAAAATACCTTCAGGGAGACTTTGGTAACACCTTTTTCAAAGCTATAACTAATCATAACACAATAGCCAAAATTCAATCTCTGCCAATCATCAGCTCCATTAAGAGGAAAAGAAAAATTGTCGTTAAGACCTTTCAAAGGGTAGTCCTTTTTATGTTTAACCTCTGCTATTCTACTGTTTGAGACTGAGAAAATACATTCAATATTGGTTCTCGAGTTAGTCGTTTGATTTGAATGGGTAGTATTGATCTGCTGGCTAATCCGACAATGGTCAGTGGAAGTCTTGACTTTCCCCTTAAATCTGGAAGGGGTAGATGGAAACACTTTCTTCTTTTATACACTTTTTGAGAAGAGCTAGCCTCGTAACCAGAACAAATATCCAATTCCCTAAATTGTAATGAGGTTACAAGAACCAAGAGAGCCACGCTCAACGCATTTCAAAGGGAACTGCACAAGCTGGTCGCAAAGGGCAATTGAATAAGGCTCCCAGCTCCCCTGGTCTAAGGGGAAAACAAATTAGATCAGGGGGTCTGGGCAGACACTGTACACTGAAGGCCGGAGCCCAGTGAGCTGTACCCTGTGCATGTGAACAACCAAGATCAGTCATGGCATCTCTGCCCAAGGATGACTTAATAACTCTTGTTTCCTTTCAGGCTCCTTGTCCCAATGCGTAGCCTTCCTCTGCATCAGAGCGCACACAAAGTAGAAAGGCCAGTCCTAAGAGGTCAGCAGGAGATGCAGGCAACACATGAGCCGCACTCCTAACACTGTCTCCTGGCCTGTAGCAGGGAGATAAAGTTGGGACTTGATGTCAATGGAGAGAAAGCAGGGAAGACAAGGACCGCGTCCACACCCTACCCATGCGCCAACACAGAGAAGCAATCCTTGCCTCTAACGCCAGAATCAGAGTAACTGGCAGAGTCAGAGAGATGTGGAATAATAGCACAGAACCACTGATAGAAGGTGCTGGAACCAGATTCCAGTGTGGTACTAGAAGGTTGTCTACCTGACCGGGAACCTGTCTTCTAAGTTTCTCCTCAAAACTCATCAAAGCACAAAACCACCTTGGAAATCAGTGGTGGATGACAATCCAGAAACTCACGTTCTCGTGTGATTTTAGTTTGGTATTAAAAATGAGTAGGTTTCCACTCCAGGTAAACTTTCTTGGACAGCACTGAATGAGGGGCATTTTTACATCCATTTTGCTTTTGCTCACTTCTTGTCCTTTTGGGGACTGAGTTTCGTTTACCGAGCTTTTCAATCCTGAGAGACAGTATATAGATTGAGGAGACTGTTAGGTTAAAAATTCTAACCAAGGTCAAACCATGAAATCATAGCTAAATGTTTGCTTAAGGCAACTTTATTATTTTTTTTGCAAGTTTCAATCATGAGAAATATGGAACTCACAGAGCTAAATTCTAATAAGCATGTAGCCAATTTCACAAGTCAATATTGTCAAAAACAAACAAGACAGCTCCAGTACAGAATAGAACTCGGGTGCTGAAACTTATTAGTTTGATAATGATAGGGGTAATGTATCATTAGATTAATTGAGCAATTAGAAAAATCTCACAGCTGTACTTTTTGACAACAGGAGAAAATACTTCCTTATTAGGAAGTTATTTGAGAGAGTATTTAAATGCCTGGAAATAATATCTACCCTCTTAGAAACTAATCTTGTATGCCCTGGTAAAGAAAAAGGAAAATAAGAAAGGGAAAAAAATAACAGAAATAACAACTCCCTTTGAGAGTAACAAGATTTTTGATTTATATTTTGCCTGGTGCAGAAACATGGCTATAATTCTACCACCTCATTAGGCATCCAATTATGAAACCCAGTAATAAATATCTTGTGACTGAACTATAGATATGCATATAAAGGCACAAAATATACAATATGGTTTTGTATACAGTTATGAATTAAGAAGTATAACACTGAGGCGCTGAAAAAGTAGGAAATCAAGATGCTTGATTACTGAGTACAACAACTTGGTTTCTTAGAAGACATGGCTCTTTCTCATCAGCTTTGCCAGATGAATAGATGTTTCTGTACAGTTCTTTCTTGGAAAGTTTATGGTCTGCTTCATTAGCCCAGAGGCACTGAATGTGTTGTCAAAGGGCACAGCTGTGCATTCTGCTAATTATCTAATTAATCTAATAATACATTTCCCCTATCATTTCTAATCTGAACCAACTGCTATCCTTGAGACTCTCCAAAAGCAAAAAAAGCCAAAAAAAACCCTCCTTGTCTTAGCCACGAAATAAGAGATTTTTCCAGAAGTTTCCTTTCTGTGAGACTGAATTTGACAACCATACAAAGAATCTGAGATCTTTTACTTTTAAAAAAAATCTTAAAATGAAGGGAAGACATCCTCTAATATTTCAGAATCACATTCCAATACTATTGTAATTTGTTTTTTTCTTGGTTGTACCTGGAATTATGTTTCCTTTACAAGAGATTTTGAAAATCCATGGAGAGAAATATACACTTCAGATTCAACACTATACTCACTAATAAATATTCCTTCAAATAACTTAATGAAAGTTGAGGTCTGCCCACAGAAGTCTCCCAGATGTATTTTTCCTTATCAAAGCACCTTCATAATTATTAGATTAATATAGTTTATTTGAGAACATCTTGGGCTAGCTTTTCTGCATCCCCCTGGGCCTGGTTTGGCTTTTTGATCTATGCTTTACAAGAATGCAATATTAGAAGAGGCGTTGCACGGGGAAGAAAGTAAATACAAAACAATGATTCTCTTTGTAAGGTTATACGGAAAGATGTTCCCCGGGAGATTTCACATCCTGCTTTGCAGACACAGGCAAATTAGATTTTGAAACTTTTCATTCCTATTTATGAAACTGGGCTTTTATTTTTTTTCTTAAAAAACGGAAAATCCTCATGAATATACACTGAGAGTAAAGTGATATTCAAACTATACCAAAATCAAGTGGGAGAGAGAGGGAGACAAAATCAGATCTCATTGAGATGTTATTTCCCCCCTCCTTTCTTCTTACAAAAAAGATGCCAAGTGTTAATTGTGTACCAGAATCACAGAGATACCGTTACAATAACATTTTTTTTTATTTTTGTTGGTCATAGGGCATGAACTCAGGACCTGGGCACTGTCCCTTAGCTCTTCAGCTCAAGGTTAGTGCTCTACCACTTGAGCCATAGCGCCACGTCCGGTTTTTTATTGGTTTATTGGAGAGACGAGTTTCACAGACTTTTCCTGCCCTGTTTGGCTTTGAACCACAATCCTCAGATCTCAGCCTCCTGAGTAGCTAGGATGACAGGCATGAGCCACCAGCACCTGGCAATAACTTTTTTTTTTTTAATCACCCATCATAGCAGATTTCTCTTCTGTAGCCATTAGAAGAGGGTGATAGAAACAATGGTAAGGTATTTAAAATATGTTATAAGAGTAAAATGATTCAACTGAAATCTCCACTTGTCAGATCCCACAAAGCATGTTTGCAGAAATATTAGAAGAATAAATAACTGATTGAAAATGTGGGGATCAAGAACATGTGATGTTCATGGGGAAACAGTTAAAATTAAAAAAAAAAAGAATTAAAGAAAGCTTATCATCAGTCCTCCACAAGTCCTAATTATATAAAGTTGTCTCCGGATGGATAGATAGCTACAGTTCAATTCGTGCTGGAAGGCTCACAGATAACCCTCCCCCCCCACCACACACACACTGGAACTGATTTAAATTATTTTAAAATCATATAAACATGCAAGAGAACAAGGTTTGACAAAGATTCCTGAAGAAGGGTATGAAATATCTAGGAATTTCTCTGCTAAATGTTGTATTGTCCCTTCATGCGAAAACAATTAAGGCAGTGTAGCTTTCATGCATCTGCAGACAGACTGAATATTGCATTAAAGAAGCCAACATGTGCACTGTAGGGAACTGAGCTACACAACTGAAATCGCCTACTGAATCGGTAGAAGCAGAACCTATGGAGAAACTCAGCGACAGACAGTACTGAAGGTAATTATCTGCATAACAAAAAAGTGGATAATAAAAGCCTTCACTGGGTATTGATATGTCAAAATAAATAAATCAATGTGAAAATAAAATAGAAAGGGGACTTGTTATCCTTCTGTGCCAATGACAAACGTTCTTTTTCAGGATCTACCCGTGTGAATAGGGTCCACAGAAGCCTCCTCTTGACTCCTCCAGGACAAGAACAAAGATGCCCCAACCCAGGATCAGCTCAACGGAACCCATGTCTCTCTCTCTCCCTTGCTCACAGACGATCATCAGAGGGCATGCTGACTTAGAGCTTGCTCTGAAAAGTATCTCCGAGTTCTCTGGGCTTTACATAATCCTCTCGCTCCTGGCTAGACACACCTCCTCCAACCAACTTGTGAAGACAGCTTGAGATCTGGTCCCAAACCCTCCAGATTGATTACCGGGGATGTTTCTGAAAGGAGTAATCCTGTTCTCTCTCTCTCTGTCTCTCTGTCTGTCTGTCTGTCTGTCTCTCTCTCTCTCTGCCAAATCCCTTCTGAGTTTTGTAGATCATTCCTGAATGATAAAATACAGCCTGGGAAGGACAAAGGGAATGTGCTCTTCCAATCACTCCAGGATCCGTCATCAGTTACAACTGACAGGAGTTCCTGAGTGCCAGCTTCTTTATGGACTGCCCAGATTCTTCCCATACATTCGTATTTTAATCAGGGAAGCAGCCCAACTGGGGGAGTGGAACGAGAGTTTGCTTCCTTCCCTTGAACATGTTTACAGCCTTTTATCTATTTTATTTTATTATATATATATATTTTTTTAAAAAAATCAAATTCTCTTTCCCAGTTCCGAACAGACAAGAGAGAGCAGGCAGACTCCCAGATGGTGCTGGAAAAATTACAGACAAGATTCTCTTGCAAGTGTGCACTGTCTCTCCCACACCCACATGTCCAAAATAGATCTAATGGCATTCAACGAGCACGGGACGCCATCTACCACCCAAGAGACTGACGTTCCGGAAGAAGAAAAGAAGATCTTTCCAATTCAGCTATGTGTCCAACATGCCTTACAACTCAGGAGGTGGCTTGGAGGTACCCTTATCCCCAGGTCATGTTTGGGGAGCAGGGGACGTTTCTTTCTCTCTCTTTAATTTCCAGCTCTCCCTATTTTATTCTGTACTCCTAAAATAATTCCTTGCCAAAAAGCTAAAAAACAAATAAACTACAAGAGAGGAGATGAGGTGTTGAATATAGCCCTCACGCTCGTTTAATGTTTGCCCCAATTCCTAACTCATCTTTGACTTATCAACTTACTTCCCTTCATGTGACAGACATCATCCTGGCATTTGGGAAGGTTCCTTCTGTCTCTGAGATCTATGGGACAAGATCTATGGGACAGCATCCTTTAGATAGGCGCTGTACGTTGATGTTTATAATCCCAGCTGCTCAGGAGGATGAGATCTGAGGACTGTGGCTCAAGGCTTGCCCAGGCAGACAAATCTAAGAGACTCTCCAATTAACAATCCAAAAGCTGGATGTGGAGGTGTGGTTCAAGTAGTTGAGCACCAGCCTTGAGTGAAAAAGCTAAGGGACAGAGACTAGGTCCTGAATTTAAGCTACTTCTAAGTCCCAACCCTACCTTTGAGATGTTCCTTTTTAATCTGTTCTGGACAAATGCACTTTGTATTTCTAGTGCCCACTTGGTTTCATTATACTTTGAAGCTTTCCAGTTACTGGTAATCTCATGTCCAAATCATCCAGTATAAAATTATGTTGCTCATAGTTATGGAACCTTAAATTTCACACATCTCTTCAAGTGACATGATACCAAATATATGAGTATGAAAAGAATGAGCAATTCATAGAGTACATAAGTTGTTCACTCTTGCCTGTTGCTTTCCCTAAAAAATAAATAAATCAAGTAGGGCTGCTCTAAATTTTTCATTCATGCCCAGGGAATGACAGAGTTTCATGAATGTTTTAGAATGCTTTCTAAAACTGGAACTTTGAAATCTCAAGCAAACCATATCATGTGTTTCATACGTTGTTTTCCGATAGCCATATAATTATGGAATCAATTCATTAAGGGATTAGAGAATTATTTTTTCCCCAAAGTAAGGATGATATAGTACTGATGCACTTTGAACTTTTCCCTGGACAGGAGCCAATAACATTCTTCTCAGATATTGTTCAAATATGATGTCTTTGTTCCAAAGCTGTACTCCCGATGTGTGTGTGCATACATGATACATATGTGAATATTTGTATGTGTTTACATGTTTGTTTAGTCTAAATTAGGCCTAATATCTGCCTACAAGAGAAGACACAGATATGACCTTTGGCCTCCTGCACCTGGTTTTCTTTGCGTAACGTGATGATCTCCACGTTCATCCGTTTGCCTGTGGAAGAGAACACTTCGCTCTTCTTCAGGCATGAGTACTACTCCTTGTGATTATAAATCGTGTTTTAAAAATAATCTGTTCACCCACTGGAGGGAATCGATGCTGCCTCCAACCCTTGGCTACAGGAGGAGAGCTGCAAATAGCAAACAACACAGCAGTCTCCAGTGCTCTGACAACCTATTCTCAAGCGCTCGCCAGGCTCTTCAGACTCTGTGCTGTGAGGCAGGTCACAGTAGGGCTGTTGTTTTTGCCTTTGCCTTTTCTATCCAATGTTAAAAGAAAATACACTGCCTATACACTTCCGGTATGGAAGGAGCCACCTGCAAGAGTTCTAGAGTGCAACTCAGAAGCGGAGACTTGGAGTTAGACCTTGACAAACCAGGGCAAGGACAAAAAGAAGAAGAAAACCCTTTTCCTACGCTTTCCAGTATATTGTGAGAGAAGTTTTCATTTGAATTAGGGTCATTGCTAACCATTGCTTCTTAGGGTGTGTGTGTGTGTGTGTGTGTGCGTGTGTGTGTGTGTGTGTTTCAGAATTATTAGCTTCCCAGTGTCCACCTGAAGTATTTGCCTTGATTTGTAGGAGGTGCAGAGCCTTGAAGAGGAGATTAAGACCACAGTTATCTTCTGAATTTGATTCAGTGACTGGTATGTCCACCTTTTTTAGATGTTGATCCTGGAGCTTGAAGTCAGGACTCTGGTGCTGTCCCTGAACGTTTTGCTGCTGTTGTTGTTGTTGTTTTATCTGAAGCTGGTGCTCTACCACTTGAGTCAGAGCTCCACTTCTGGCTTTTGGTTGGTTATCTGGAGATCAGCATCTCACAGACTACCCTGCTCGGGTTGACGTCAAACCATAGATCTCAGATCTCAGCCTTCTGAGTGGCCAGGATGATAGGCGTGAGCCACATGTGCTTGACTGGTGGGTCCCTTTTTTAAAAAAACATAATGTGTGGTCGATTTTTAGGTAATTGTTGTCGTCTCACTTTTTAAACTCTACCTCTGCGCTTCCTATTAAAACACCTGCTAAGATGGGCGCCCATGGCTCATGCCTGTCACCCTAGTTACCAGGAGGCTGAGATGTGAGGATTGTGGTTCATAGCCAGCCTGGGCAAGGAACGTCCATGAGACGCTTATCTCCAATAAATCACTCAGAAAACTGGAAGTGGTGCCCTGGCTCAAGTGGTACAGTGCTCGCCTTGAGCTGAAGAGCTGAGGGACAGCGCCCAGGCCCAGAGTTCAAGCCCCAGGACCGGAAACAACAACAACAACAACAAAACCACCCTAGCAATAAGGCTCAGAAAGGGGTGGGAGAGGCCTAGTTTGATCTTAGATAGAGGACGGAGTAGCTTTCTTTGAAAAGAGCTGCCAATCTCTCAGGATAAGGGATGCGAGAAACCAACTTGTTTAGTATAAACGCCGCCTGCCGGTGAGCCCACATCCATTTTCCAGAAGCTTCCTAGCCCAGTGCACAGGAGGGTCACGGGCAAGTGGAGAGTTTATTTAAAGGATTGTCATTAGTCGTGGTATTTGCGATGCAAGCCACCAGCTACCTGCTGCATGCTGAATTCCTCTGAGCTCTCATTTCCATTAAATCTAACTTTCCTGAAGATTAGTTTAGATTAAATCCCAGAGCTGACATTTGAGACACCTGTCCAAGACTGCACTTAATAAATGATTCAATCCCTCCCCGCTGGCCCACGTGGAATTCATCCCGTCTTCAGCGGTAAACAAGGAGGACACCAAATATGTTCGCCGCGCGGCTGCGGCAGAGATTCAGCCCCCCCAGACTTGGTATTCGGTGGGGTGGAGACACCGACGGACGTGCACCACCGATGTACTGCAGGTCTGAGACCCCCACACTAATGACAGGCCTCGCGACAGGGAGCTCATCGAGCAGAAATTCCTGGATGCAGACACCCGTGGGGAATTTGGCCTGGCTTCCAGACCTGCTTTGCTTGGGCCCACGTGGAATCTGAGTGGGAGAAGAGAGAAGACACCTGCTTGTCCACCTGTTCACCCTTTGCCGGGAAAGCGGAAAGCGGTGCTGGCTTTTAGGATAGTGGGGTTGGTGCAGGGAGAGGTGTTTCAGAAAAAAAATGAGCATCAGGAGGAGATGGCTGACAAAGCAAAGCAGAACAGACACTCCACATCCCGGCTTCCTTCTGGGAGACGCTCAGGAACAGCGCCCAGGTCCCAAGTTCAAGACCAAGGACCAGCACACACACACACACACACACACACAGAGGCAAGTCAACTTGCTATTGGGAATCTTATTTATGTATTCAAATATCCAGGAGTTGTGTCTATCAAATTAAAATCATTCCTATACAGGTTAGATGTATGTTACCAGTCAGGTCTTTTCTACAAGTTTTGAACACTTCTATAATAATACAATTAGTGTGGGTCAATACGGAGGTGCCACAAAGCCTTTCAGCCCTCCCAGTATCCATACTTTACTTTCATGCCATTGGTCTCTCCGGTGTCAGAGAGTAGGGCTCCTTGCTAATCTGCTCTATCTATGATTTAGAAGTTGCATTTCTGATGGGTAAAGTAAGAAAATTGGTGTCCATCTTTAAGAAGTAAATCAAATGAGCCAGAAACAAGGAGGCTGGGGTCCTGTAATTTCATTCCCGTTAGGAGTAAAAGTTCTAATTCACAATGGATGCTAAAATGTTTCTTCCTGCTACTTGGTTTCTAATTGGGCTCCTTTGTGCCTTCTGCAATGCACAAAGAATAATTGTCTGGTCTCCTCGCTGGCTGACTACCCCGCTCTTCACCTCCACTATCCCACGCCTGTATCCCACGACTGTATTCCTCTTCACTCTCCCGCCACAGCACTTCCTCATTAGCTGTGTATCCTCAGACTCATTATAAACCCTCCTGGTATTTCCTTAAATAGTACCAATCAACACTGACATACGGTCACTTCATTTTTCTTCTAACCATTACTCCCCAGAGCAAGATGTAAGGACACCCACAACTTACTGTCCTCTAGGCAATCAGAACTTGAAGCATTTCTACTTTTCTTCCCTCCTTTCCCTCCCTTACTCCCATTATTCTTTCTAATTTCCTTCTCTCCCTTCCTCCCTCTTTCCCTCCCTCCTTCCTTCCCTTCTTCCTTCCTTCCTTCCTTCCTTCCTTCCTATATCGTGGTCACATTTTCCAAAATCAATATTCAATGTAATTTCTTCACCTAGACATCAAAGATTCTGTCCTAAGAGCTTAAGTTTTCCCCAATCTCATTTGTTCAACTACAACAAGTCTTTTCCGATGTGCTGCATTTTGAAATGGTATTGTCACCGCTGTCATCCATAGATGGGAAAATAAGCTGTCTTGCATTTCAGGGAAGTCTCGTTAATTTGCTGCATGGTATTATTTGATAAGGAGATGGGTAATGAATTTAGGGTCAGAATCTGTGCATGTAGTTTCAAAGCGAGGTTTGTTCTGAGCAATATTTCTATGCAATGAAATAATTATTAACATGGCAATAAAAGTGAAGAAAATCAGGATCAATACAAATGAGAGGTTTGGGGCATTTTAGGAACAGAGCTCACCTATCTATCTTTGGTGCACGAACTTATTTTTCCAATATGTCTCACATCGTGGCTCTTACTATAATGAAACTTTCTTCAATGAATTTTATTTATAAAACAATAGCCACGGAGATACATGAAATTTAACGGTTCAGAGATTGCCATCTAACCAAGTCATAGAAGATAGAATCACCCAGAGTTAAATAAAACACCTGCCTCCAAATCTGTGTTACCTGAGGTTTCTCTGATGTCAATCATACCCCCACGTCAGCTGACCTCCGAGACGGGCATGAGACAAAGATGAAGGAAGACCTGAGGCACGACTCTGTGACTTGCTTGACCGTGTCAGCAAACACATTATATATAACGTCTACAGTGGATCTGCCCACACCAGTCATATCTGAAATCACCAATTCAATACCTCCACCATGGTGCTCGCAAACCAAAAAGAATTGAACTCGGTCGCGGCGAGGAAATTAAAAACCGCACAAGGAACGCCACCGATTTATTTCAGGAAGATAGATGCCAACTGATAGTTTCCAAATGCTCTTTAGAAATGTTACTGCATCGTGATGCACAGGCCTTGGCACACGTGGTCGGTCTCGTCTTTACGTAGGCAGCTCACGGCATGACGAGCAGAGATTGGGTAAATTCATGTTGCATCAATGAATTTCCACGAGAGAGGCATCTGCTAGATGCAAAGAGATGACCTCTCTACCAGTAATGAGTGTAACCTGGTTTACACGAAGCCTTTCTTCCTTTCTGCTCTCTACCATATTCTAAGCCTACATCCCATTCCAAGGTCCTAAGTTCCAAGAATATTAGCCTCCAAGGACGTTTCCAAAGATGCAGGCAACCAAACTCTAGGTATGACTCATTCTTCAGCTATTGAAATGCTGGGGCTCTTTTGTTACGTTTTTTTTTTCATTCGGTAACTTGTGGGTTAACCATCACTCTTAAGGACCTGTGTCCTGTATCCTTAGTTGCCAAACTCGACTCATCCACACTAATAGATAGTTACTATATGTCTTAATACAGTAGGTTTTGACCCCAACGCCTGTTAAGACAGAGGAGTTAATCTGTGGCAAATACCACTAACACTTTCTTGTCACTGAAGGTATTTGATCATGAAAAGAAAGTTACTCAAACTTGAAAAGTGCTCAAATGCTAGCATGTCAACTTACAGAATTTCAGACGCTTTTAGTATATGTTTCTACTCTCGTATAAATATAGGTATTATGCAATCTGTCCCATTCTAGACAACATACACATAACTTAGTCTCTAGGACCACTTACAAGTCCTCTGTCTCTTCTTACTTCCCAAGAAAGCAAACAAGAGCTTTGGACAACATAACAAGGAGTCAGTCTGTGTGGGAAGGATCGACTGAGACTGGCATGAAGGAAATAGAATTCTGTGACCTTGTGACCTCTAAGACTTCATGGAAAACTAGAGCTGGTGGTCCATTTATTGAGTCAGCTTGCTTTTCCTGACCCTTTCAAGTGGGAATCTCTAGACACCAAAGGGCTCAGGACACAGAGACTCTCCCAGACTCCCAGAGAGCATGCATATGTAATCATCTAAATCATGCTTGATAGTCTTACCTAATATTTAGTCACCAGGTAATGTGCACCCACATCAATTTTTAATTCCTAACCCAACGTGTTGGTTTAAATCATGAAATTGCCAATTGCCATTTCATATGTAAAACCAAAGTAAGAGAGCATCCAATATGCATCCTATTAAATTTAAAATAACAGCTAACACGCTGTATCTTATATACGGAAGCCTGCTACATCCTTGGATAGCTTTCTGAATATAGTACGTTCAAATTTGAACTTGGAACCTCTACTGATCCCCTCATACACATCTCTAATCATGTAGATTTTCCTCAAACAGAGCATATGGCTTTTCTCCACTTCTAACTTGTGCTACCCACGTAACCATTCCCCACGGGATGAATGACACCACTACTGACTCTGTAATTCAGTTTAGACAATTCGATGATGATAATCCTGACTTTTCTAGGCAGCAACAAGTCATAAACTTGAGGTTTTTCCAAGGTCTTAACAATATAGTACAATGACAATATCATACAATGATATATTACAACACCCCCCCCAACTACACGTTCAATTTGGGCGATCTCCCATTCTGATATTTATGTCATTTCATTTATTCTCTTTCGGTCAGGCACTTCTTCTACACCGACCTGAACCATGATGCTGCTATAGCCTGATCTATTTCTATCCTCTCAATACGGGCAGGGAGTGACGGCAGACCGTGGGCCCACCAGGGCAGGGGCAGCTAGAGGGGAGGGAGGGATGGGGTGGGGGCTGCATAACACATTCCCACCTTCCCGGAGCAACTTGACATAGTGGCAAGGAAATGAAAAGGAACCAAAGATGATATTAGCATCAATCCGTGTGTATTCGGTACCCTTTTCAGTACATCTCAGATTTATTTATTTAAATTACTTTAAAATCACTTTGGGGGCATTGTTATGAAAGAGGAAGCGCCTGTGTCAGCAGTATTTTTTCTGGCATTAATAACCCTCCATACCCTGTTACACTCACCCTTCATTAAGGCTACAGAATAATTGCTTTATTTGCATATTTATACCATGCCTACCTCATTACAGATACTCAGTGCATCCTTATTAATAGCATCAGTATCCAAAAAAATGAGAAAAAAAATATCCGAAAAATAAAGGACAAAATGAATTTACAGAGACCTGTAGCAATTTCCTCTTAATTCCTCAGGCAAAGTACAGATTTTTTTTTAAATAAAAGATAATCACAGTTTCTAGATTTCTACAATAGACATGGAATCATTAAATATCCGGGCAAATTTAATACCGCCAGCTAGCACTTAATGTGTGCTTTCTACATGCCCCTCATTATTTTAAGAGCTTTGAATATTTTAACTTATTCGATTCCTACAAACAACCCTATTACACAAGCCGTTCCTCTATTTGCAAATGAGAAAAACGAAGCAAAGAAAGTCTAACATCTTGTCCCAGACCTCCTAGCCCATATAAAAAGGACGTGAGACAGTGCCAACTGAAAGTTGTTCATGTTACCCACTGCCCCGTGAGCACTCAGATCCCAACACAACTCCACTCCATTTTACAGTTGATAAATGAAAGCTCAGGAGTATTACTAACTAGTGATGATCCTGTGTTGGTAGTGACGGAAACTCTCAAGGTTCATATGCTAAACTCTTCCTGCTGTGGTCTGCCAAAGTTAGCCACACCCATGGGAGATGATTTCAATCATCCTGGACCTAACATTTCAGAGAATATTTTCCAATTGCCTTGTCAGTGCATTTCACACTTCAGCAACAGAGGAGCGAAGACCAGAGGCTTACAGAAAGCCCATCTCAGACGCCCCACAATTACACAAAGTCAAGCCTTCTCACAATATCATCTGTCTCTCTATCATCCATCTCTATGTTTCTATCTTCTATGTATGTATCACCTATCTACTATCTATTAATTCTCTGTTGTGTGTCAATCATCTATCTATCAATTATCTGTTATCTACCACGTATCTATTAACGTTGATCCATCTGTCAACCATCAGTGATCTACCCCTCTGTCATCTGTCCCGCTTTTCCATCTATCACCCATCCAGTTCTCCAGCTGTGGTGCTATCTCTTCATCTTTTAGTGCATCTGCTTCTCTGATTGAACTCTAATATATATGGACTACGGAGGTACTGAAACCCATTTTATCTTGATCTCAGGCACATAAGTAAAATTAACAATAAGGAAAATAAAAATACATGCTCTTTGGCAACATCTTCTAAGGTTTTTTGTGTCCTTTTTAAAATCAACACCATTTGAAGAGTTTGAATGAAACTTCAAATGACTGACACGTATGAAACACAGTTTAGAAAGTACAGCCAAAGACATGATATGCACATGTTATCTCTATGATGCTGTCACTCTTTTAATAGCAAGTATTTACCCTTTTCTCTCCTCGAAGAAACGACAGGAAGAAAAGAAGATTACAAGTCTGGCCATTTCACAGGATAACAGACTGAGGCCTCAAATGTTTGCTTCTCCTTCTGCATTACAGAGTAAAAGAAACCATGCCCGAAGGAAGGATATTCATACCTTGCTCATTTGTGATCCAAATGCTAGGTTGTTATCAAGAAAAAAAAAATGAACAAGTTCTGCTGTGTGAGAATCAAATATCATATTACACAGAGCCTTGAGTTTATAGGTCTCCAATATGTATGCTTGGCAAATTTTAGCTGTTGATCTTATGGTGATCATTATTAGTATTTTTATCTGACAGTTCTGGCATGATTGTCCCATAATTAGCTTTATGTGTCCTGTCATGTCCGTGCAAGTAATACTGTAAACACAGCGCAGGGGGCAGCAAACGTGCAGCCGATTAATTATTTAAATTTACACGGGGCCCCGCCACCTGCCAATCATGTGTTCGCAGCACAGAATTAAATATTAAAGGCTCTGGTTCCATCACCCGCAATGTGAGCATCAAAGTCAACATCCCCTTCTAGGCAGCCATTTGGATTTCACTCTAAGAGCAACAGGAAGTGACTAGCATGTTTTAAAATCTAGAGTTCCTATTTGCTCTTTGAAAAGATTGCTCTGCCTTCTTTGGCAAGCTTGGATGATGGAGATAAATAGTCCTTTTGCAGGCTGTAGCATATTCTTGGAGGAGGAGATCCTTTTAGCCTTTGCGGGTGCTATTGAAGGAACTGTGGTTTGTAGTAGAGTTTGCAGTAACGAAACCAAGTAAGAAAAATCTCGAGGTTCTTGGATTGAGCAACTTGGTAAATTTCCTTGCCAGGACCCAAAAAAGTAAATACTAGCAAAGAAGAATCTTTTGACAATGGCTATTGTGATTCTAAGCACAGTACAGTTGTCTTTAATTACTCCTTAGTGTCTGACTTTCATTTCCCTTTTCTGTTTTTTTTTTTAATGGAGGTGTGTGTCTTTCAAGTCTTGAAATCTAGCAGAATAACCCAGCAAATACACTCTGATGAGAGGAAAAAGTTTAATAAGCACACAAAAAGAACTCATTCAACTGGTTACTTTAAATAACACAGAGAAAAGTATCTAAGTTACTATTAAATTATGTCTAATTTTCAACAACTCCACTGTTTTTAGGTACCACTTCCCATTAACAACAGCTTCAACAAGGAAACTTGTCTGTGTGAAGAAAAATAGTTCCCTTTTCAATTTTCTGAGAATCTTCATCTGAGTTGCTGCTCATATTCTAAATAGTGAGACCTTTACTTTATCTAAGGTAGTTTCTCATTATTTCAGCCGTACGTGAAAATCATGGTAGATACCCTAAAATACACATCGTGTGTCACCCTCCCCCTCCTAACTCAGATAACTTTGTTGTCTACAGAAAAAAAAATCTACATTTTTTTAGGGTTGTTGTGTTTCTGAAATACCTAATTACTTCAGTGTGATACAAAAAGAATGTAAAGGAATTGGTAGAAAATGGACCTCAGACAGCAGATCTTTATTTACTTATTTGCATGTTCTCCAAGCTGAAAATCAACAAGTATACATGACTCTGGAAATAAATTCTCAAGCTGGAGTCTGCAGGGTAAAACATGAATTATCAAACTGTTTGTGTTTTGAAAATCCAAATGTAAGTTTATTTGGATACTTTGCATGGGCTTAACTATGGCTTTTAATGCTGAAGTATCCAGGTTTGCATTTTCCTCCATGACATTCTTGGGGTCTTAATGTCAGAGACTATGGTATTTAATGTTTTGTACACTATTTTTGAGATAATAGGTCCTAAGGAGCTTCTGTTGTCAGGAGAGAGTCAGGCTGACTCCTGATAGCCATGGAAATTTTATGCATTTGATTACCGCTCTGACTGACGTGTCAGTGGCAAGAAACAGCTTGTAATTGTCAGGATGATGTTGGTATTTATCACTTGCTAAGTGGATCACTGGCTTGGCTTAGTCTTTTGCACTGATTACTTTGGGGGTGGTGGGAACATTTGAGTTTTGTCAGCAGGCACCAATGCATTTGTCACTGGGCAGGACCCTTTCTAGGTCATTCAGGTGTTGTTTAAAAAGAAAAACGACCCTAATTCTGGTGGGGGCTATAGTCATTTGGCAGCCCTGGGACTGAACTCAGTGTGCTGAAAGCAAAGGTTGCAGGCAATAGCCCTGAGTCCATGTATCTAAGGAAACTTCTACCCCACGTCTCCCAGTTCTGACCTAACATGGTTCTGAAGAAGCGAAGTAGAAGTTCACGACCCTGATTCCTTCAAATTTAGGATTGTAGCCTCAGTGTCAGGAAGCCTATTATTTACAGTTTATGGGGTTAAGAGGAAAGGATTGATGCACATGTGGAAGGAGAGAGAGAGAGAGAAAGAGAGAGTTAGAGAGAGAGAGAACAAAAAAAACAATGTGTGGTGAAGATGAACCCGGGAGATGCTATCGCTCTTCCTGTTTTGCTTTGCCTTCAGTTAATTTCCTGCAGCACTCTGCTTTATAAACATCTGCGATCACAATGACAGCTAAAGGGGGAAAATATGGAAAGGCATTTGGTGTTCACATTCCATTTTGTGAATAATCCAAGTATCATTATTAATTATCCCTCAAAATGAAGACTAGATGCCAGTCTGTCTCAGATCTTAGTCTGTGTCAGGATCACCTGGGACGTTTGTTAGAGCAGATTGCTTGGCCACAGCCTTTGCTTTCCACTCAGTAGTTCTAAGTTCAACCTTTACCTTTCCAACAAGTTCACTAGTGGGGTTGATGTCGTCTTCGGGGGCCTAATATAGGAAACTCTGCTACTACAAACATTACTGTAAAATGTAGAGACTATGGCCACTACGAAGCTTATAGGAATTTTGCTACTACTTCTACTACTGCTACTTCTTCTTCTTCTTTTACTACTAACATTACCAAGAAAATTTAGGAGCCACTACTACTATGAACATCACTGTGAAGTTTGTTTCAGTGGCATTTTGTTCCTCCATGGTTATAAACCATGAAAACAAATGTTAACTTGACCACAGTCCTTCTCCCCTCAAAAAAGAAAAAAAAAAAAAGGAACAATCCACAACTATACAAAAGGTCCTTTTGACTCCACTAGATGAAAGCTGTATCACTGAACCTAGATCCACAGGGTAGAATTACCGTCTGAGGCTCCTCACGTCCTCCAGAAGGAAATGAGAAGCAATGATAGAATAAGCAGGCCTCACGTTAAGACAAGCTCATTCGTGCCTGACGCGATGAAACATCTGGTGAGGGACAGTTCACAGCCACAGGAGCCCGCCCTGTGAGTGCACTGAGCTCACCTCCTCCTCAGTCCACAGCTGAGCGAGCGCACGTCAAGTTCAGCAGCCAATCACGCACGCGGGTGTGAGACGAAATGGTGACCGGCCTTTGCCCCTTCTCAGCGTGACCTGCAAAGTGTGTGGCCCAACCTCGACCTTCACTCTTCTCTGGGTTCTTCTATATATGTCTAGCTTCCTGACTGCAGATGCGAACCCAGCCACAGGTAACTTAGGTACGTGACCTGACTGAAAATGGACAGTACCTGCGGTACTGGGAGAAGATATTCTCGAAGGGGAATTTTTAGGGTGCAGAGGACCTTGTTAGGGGACATTTGTGGGTGTCTTCACTGGGTAGAATCTTCTGACAGGTAGAGAGGTGAGCCCAAGCACATCAATGCACAAAGAACGCTGCACCAACCCCACCTACGAACAGCTCTAAGAGACCCTGGCGTGCGCTCAGAAAGTGGATAGACAGAAGAGAACGCACCTCCTGCCCGGCTCTGTCCCAGGGATGCTCGCTATGCTGGGAGGGCAGCATGGAAATGCACGATCGCTCTAGCAACCTCTTCACACACAGGTCCAACCATGCATGGCTGTCCACCCACCCGGGAGCTGATTCATGAGATGAGAACATTGAATCCCCACCAAACCTGCAGTGTACTGTACCCACCTTAAAAAACTCCATGTGCATGGGTAATACACGTTACCAAAGGCCAAAGGATTCAGTTCGCGCTCATCACCTACTTCACTGGGCAAAGCGATAAGAGTTTTCCCTCCCATTTTCCTTAGCCTGGCCTCTGTCCAGTGACAAAGTGGTGGACCGTAATACTCCTCGAAAGCAAAGTTTCCCACTTTTACCAAGCAATTCAAGTGTATGTTAGGTTTGCACTGCAGTTGGTAGACTAAAAAATTACAGATATAAATTGCTCCAATGAAAGTACTTTGAATAGATGTCTTAACAGAGGATATGTGTGTATACATATATATATATATATATATGTATGTATATATATATATATATATATGCATGCTTCAGTGACAGAGATTCTTTTTATCAGTCCAAGTAAAAGTAAATCAATATTTATGTCACCCAAGAAAGCTGACTAATGCTAGGAATTACTGAATAGGCAATTACATTTCAATTGCAGTATTTAACCAAACAGTAGTATAATGTAAGAAGCAAATGAAGTAGCGAAATAGGTAAACCACGTGCATTTCAAAGAAACCCCTGATGTAAAGCTTTTTTTGGCATCCATTTTCAAAACTTTCTTTTGATATTCATGAATTCAAATTAAATAATAGAACTGCTGAAAGAAATCCGAACTGGTCTTAAAGGCACCATCTCTCACCTTCAGATTCTTGAGTAGTTTTATGACTACAACCTGGAACAGAACCTTCCTGTACTTCCACAGAAAGACAGGGAACAAGTCTGAATTGTGTGAAGAAATAAGCCACGCTCATTAAATACTTAGCACATCAGAAGTAAAGGCTTTTTTTTTTCTCTTTTTGTAAAAGCACACTTTTTTTTTACGTTCTCTTCAAATTCTAACATACATTTATTAATCTGCAGCATTGCCCTTTCCTTGGTTGGAACTCAGAAAACACTATGATCCATAAAGTAATCTTCTTTGGATTTACATATTTAGTAACCAGTCAAATGACTACCATGAGTATTTTACATCAACATTTAGCTCAGGACCTAGAATCCATCTGTAACAAATAAACTCTGCTTAGTCATAAATTTATATATATATATATATATATATATATATATATATATATATATGTAAATCAACATAGAGCTCGATCTATTGATACTTCCAAGACATATTCCTATTCGTATTTTAATACTGCTTTTCTTTGTTGGTTATTTGGGTTTGAGCTCAGAGAGCTGTGCTGGTTAGGTTGGAGCTTTGCCACTCGGCCCACAGCCATATTTTCTGTGAATTTTGAGGTGTTATCTGGGTCTATTCCTGCTCTCCCCATTCCAGTCTGGACTGCCATCCTCCTAGTTACCATTTCTGACATTGGTGAGATGACAGAGACATGCTATTAGTTCAGTTGAGAGGTCTTCTAAGCCTTTGCTTGGCCTGGCTTTGAACTGTGCTCTTCCGGATTTCCTCCTTGCTGGTGAGGTTAACAGAAAGAGCGCACAAGGACCCAGCCCACTATTTATCATCAGCTAGAAGCAAAGATAGGAAACGTTAGGCGCCATGTATGCATCCATGTCTTCTATCATTCATGACTTCTTTCACTTTTTCAGTTTGGGGTTTTTTTCTTTTTTTTAAATTTGTTTGGTTGTCGTTGCTTGTGAACTATGCAGGTAGCCCAAGTTTTAATACGGGAAAGTTCTCAGGTAAATCCTCAAATAGGAAAAGTGAGCTTTTGTGTGTGTGAGATTGGTCAATAGTTTCATTTTCCCCAGGAATAATTCTTCCACAGAGAAGAGAACATGAGGAGCTGAAGACTCAAATCCATAAGCTCTTCCATTTAATGGTCTCTCTTCCATGTCAGAGGACATAGTAAGTTCTGCCACTTGGGGTCATTTGTAAAGACAATTACATATACAGGTACCTATGTATATGTGTGAGGAGATGATTACATACATATGTATACATGTATATGTGTGTGCTTATATAAGCATATGTATGTTTTATATACATACACACACACACACACACACACACATATATATATATATATGCATTTTTTGGCCAGTCCTGCAGCTGGAACTCAGGGCCTGGGTACTGTCTCTGAGCTTCTTTTGCTCAAGGCTAGCATTCTACCACTTGAGCCACAGCACCACGTCTGTGTATGTGGTACCAAGGAATTGAACCTAGGGCTTCATCCATGCTAGGCAAGCACTCTACCACTGAGCCACCTTTCCAGCCCCTACATATATATTGAAAGTGTTCATGACCCTGTCTACCACGTACCCCCATCAACACTCAAAATATCAAGCCAGGATCCATTTCATCAACTATTTGGTTAGGGGCCAAATGTAATACAAAGTGGACATATCATGACTTGGGCAAGGAGAAATTTCTATAGAAATTTCTAACTTATATCTAACTTACATCTAACTTATATCTAATTGATCATTCCCTTTTGTCCTAAGGTCAGGAATTTTATAATTCAATTGACAGAACCAGTAGAGGGGGAAAAAATCACACACACACACACACACACACACACACACACACACACACATGTAAGTTCACAAAGCAAAAGCAACTGCCAACATATTGATCCCAATAATCCTTAAGTTGAATTCTGTGAAACCACTGCACGCAGTCTTCCATAAACCTTTTGTTCTAAATATCAAGAAAGTGACACAGGAATAATAGCTAACTCAAAAGTCATGGATTTTGAGCTTGGAGTTCCAGGTTATTTATTCTGTTCAATATCCTCTGTATTTATTTATGTTTTCTGTGGCCTCCAAACCTTCATCTTCTGTTAGGAAATTGTCACCAAGAAGTTTTTTTTTTGGTATTCTACCCAGAGCCTCTGTGTCCTCCAGGTTCTGGGGTTAGTCTCTTCCTAAATCTCGTAACCTTTTTTTTGTCCTCCTCGCAGACACAGCTCAAACTCACCATGAATTTGAATTTGCAGGGAAATACAAGAAGGCACAATAAATGGCAAAGCTAGTGTTAGAGTAGTTGAACCTTCATTATAAAGTCAGATGAGTTCTTTGTCATTTAAGGAGACAAGGAGAGACTGACATTAAAAAAAACTGTTCATTAAAATGTGAATTTTAGCCTGGCCAACATTTGGAGAGTATTCTAATTTACACAAGAGTGCCTTGGGAAAATATGTGAACTCCTAACTAAACGCCAGGGAACTGGTAAAGTAAAAAGCTTGGATTTTTGTAACTAAAGTGACATATCTATTTATTTTCCCGAACTCTGCCCTGTATCTCACTAAGTATGCTCCGACAGAAACCCAGGCTTCTTCTTTTTCTTTTAGGTATTATTTCCTCCTTGCCCTTCGATTTTCACTACACACTATTTTTCTGGAATATGTATTGACAAGGAGTTCAAGGAAACAAGTGGGTAGGCTGGCTTAAACAAATCTTTCCACTTTTGTCAGTCCTCCTTATGCAGGTAAGAAAGAGGACTGATGAACAGAGGTCAGAGAGGGCATGCGGACACAATGCCAAAGTAGACGTCCAGCCAGGGCTGTGGCCAGACAAACACAGCACCTGCCCCTTCTGGTGCTTACAAAGCTATTGTACGTCAAGGCCTACCACACACACCATTCACACATCCCTCTCCAACATCTGAATGAGGGTTGTTTATGTGCATGGCGACTCCTGACCTCTCTGGCCTTCACATTTTTTTTTATTCCTCTGAGGAGATTTTCACAGAGGGAAGTGGCAGTTTTTTAACCAACCAAAATGATCCTGAGACTCAGCTTTGAGGAATGTGCCCATCAACGGTAATAGAAAGTTAACAAGTTAACAAGGACAAAAAAAAATATCACTTAGAATCAAAGCATAAAAGACCCAAGGCTGATTTCTCTCAATACCTATTGGCAAGTACAAAAACAAAACAACAGAAAAAAACAACAACCATGTAGCTGCTTTATTCTACAAATATTCTCTTTGAGCAGGGAAAAAAAACCCAAACAAACAAACAAACAGTGTAACAAGATCAAATTTTAAATTTTACTTAAAACAATAAAGACTCTCCTGGTCTATTAGTCAGGAAAACTCAATCTTTCCTCTGTTTGTGTTCACAGTGGTACTCAAATCTCTCCTTACTAAATTTCTGCCCATCCTGAATGAAAGCTTCAGCCTCCTTCTCCAAGTGCAGATACTTCAATATTTTAAAATAGAAGAGACTCTGATGGTGAATCCAGTAGATATCCTAAAAACCAGGCTCTCAGGACAAGCAATCCACGAGCCATGAAATTAGGCACACAGAACTATTTAGATAAGATCATTCACTGTTGATCATCAGAGTTAATCCTGCCTCATCTTCCATACCATAATTTTTATTAATTAAAAAGGAATCATAGAGCTGGGAAGGTGGCTTAGTGGTAGAGTACTTGCCTCGCATGCATGAGGCCCTGGGTTTGATTCCAGCAGAAAAAGCTGGAAGTGGCGCTGTGGCTCAAATGGTAGAGCGCTAGCCTTGAGCTGAAGAGCTGAGGGACAGTGCCCAGGCCCAGAGCTCAGGCCACGTCAGACAAAAAATAATAAAATAAAAAAGGAATCATAGCTGCATGCTATGTTTATAAACAGCTTGCTTGTTTATAGACATTGCTCGCTCATTCATTAATTCATGTGCCAAGTGCCAACTACCATGCATACATTCAAGATAATAAGCATTTTATGACTCTGTCTTACACATGCATCGATGGACAAACCCCAGACTTAAAGGTAGATCTGTCTTGTGTCCATTCCTTTTGCTGTCTCTTCTAACACTCAGCTGATTTTTACATGTTCAACTACACATTGGTTAAAATTAGTTAGCCATATAATTTATTCCTAAGACTTGAACTCATCTATACATTTCCTTTTCTCTTTCCTCTACTTTAAATACCCCCCTCTAGAACCATTTTCCGTGTTCTCCATGTCCAGGCTCTCCTCCTACGTTTTCAGTGTTTGGGGTGGAACTGTGTCCTAATAAAGATGGATACTGAAGTCCTCACCACTGGTGTGTAAGACTACCACTTTATGTAAAAGGAAAATAGGCCTAGCTACTGACAAGGCTGAAATCTGAGGATCACAGTTCAAAGCCAGCCTGGGCAGAAAAGCCCATGAGACTCTTATCTCCAATAAAATACTCAGAAAAAGCTGAAAGTGGTGCGGTGGCTCAAGTGGTAGAATGCCAGCCTTGAGCATAAAAAGGCTCAAGGTCAATGCCCAGGCCCTGAGTTCAAGCCCCAGGACCAGAAAAATAAAAAGGAAGAATGAAAATACAACTGGACACCGGTGGCTCACACTTGTCATTCTAGCTACTCAGGAGACTGAGATCTGAGGATCACGGTTCAAAGCCAGCCTGGGCAGGAAAGTCTGTGAGACTCTTATCTCCAATAAACCACTCACGAAACTGGAAGTGGCGCTGTGGCTCAAGTGGTAGAGCGTTAGCTTTGATCTGAAGAGCTCAGGGATAGCGCCCAGGCCCAGAGTTCAAGCCCCACAATCACCAGAAGAAAAAAAGAGAGAGAGAAAGAAAATAGAGTCCCTGTAGACACAACTTAGTGCAAATGAGGACCTTGGAGTGGCCCCTGGCTCATACGATGGATGTCTTAGGAGAAAAGTGATGAGAATGGTCTCTCAGGGAAAACCACACACGTGGACAGAAGCAGTGATTGGACAGTTACGGGTTCAGCCTGCAACCTCAGAAACTACGACATTGGTATGACACCATTTCTCCCACCGTGGTTTCTCATGCTTGTCTCTAGGAGTGCGGGGCTCAGTCTCTGTTACTGTAAGCCACCCAGGTTGTAGTTCCTTATATATCAATGGCAGGGGATTAAGACCATCCGAGAGTCCATAGTGATTATCAGCTAAAACAAAAATGGGAACCTCAGAGAAACTCATACTCATTAGTAGCCAAGATTCCCTTTTTAAAAACCCATTAACTTCCTGGTATTTTCATTTTGTTCTTAGTGGTGGTGGTGGTGGGACTTGAACTCAGGGCCTGGGCGCTGTCCTTGAGCTTTGTCTGCTCAAGGCTAGTGCTCAACCATTTGAGTCAACAGCTCCACTTCTGTTTTTTTTTTTTTTTGGTTGTTACCTGAAGTTAAGAGTCTCATGCCGGGGCTGGCTTTGACCCATGACCCTCAGATCTCAGCCTCCTGAGTAGCTTGGATGGCGGGTGTGAGCCACCGACGCCCGGCTGGTAGAGAAGTTTGCTTGTGGGCCTGGGAGGTGTTAGTGTGGCAGGGTGGTGAGCTGTCCTGGAGACATCGAGGGCTTGGGTGCTGTGGAGCCCCCTGAGCGCTGAGCTCCACACCCCTCTCCCCACGGTGGGGGGTGAGTGAAACCTTCCATCTGCCCCTCTCCACCGCACCGTGCATTCCTCTACTTCTGTCCAACGTATCGTCGCTGCCCACCATCACAGTCTGGGAAAGCCCTGAGGACTTCTACTGTGCATGTTGGCATTCGGCAAGACTGGCATCCGTGATCACTCTCTGGAAGATGGCCTCGGGTTCAAGAAGGCTACTTTTCTTCGCTCTTTGGTGCCATAGGGTGTAGTGGCCTGACTTTGCCTGTCGGTGCCCACCACAAACTATCCAGAGCTGGGATAAGACACGAATGAATCCCTCAAATGTCCTCCAAACACAATTTTTCTTTTCCCGCGGTAGCAGGTCTCATGGACACAAATTCGGAGTGATTTTTAGCTTCTGTTGAAGGAAGAAGAAGAAGAGAGGAAAATCTGGGCCGGGGAAGTTAAACAAGAGAGAGCCAAACTCCAAGACCCGCTGCAGCTTCACGCAGCCCTGGGAGCTAGACGCATACTTTTCTTCCTGAAATCTGAAGATTTACTCAGATTGTCTCCACTGCAGTCCGGGGAAGAGATACCAGGAAACGTCCTCAGAGTCAGGCACCGTTGGTCTTTGATGTGAACAAAGCGAAGTCCATCCGCCTGGGGGTCATTTGCTGACATCAGACATGACTCCCTTTGTCACGTCATCCGTGTCCGTCATCGGTGGCACATGAGTCTTCTTTCTCGTGCCCGTCTTCTTCTGGTTTCAAGAGTATTCTCTGAGTCAAGACACCAGGGCCTCAGCTTCTGTTGGTAGCAATTTTCAGGGCAATTTCTCCACTGTCTGTCACCTTCTGTGAAGACAGCTTTGAGGGGCAGGGAGCTCGTGAATGGGAAGATTGTCATGTCTCCTACCATGAGGTCCCAAGAAAGAGCGTTTACATCATTTAACAGCTGTGCGTTTTGCTTCCCCTCAGCCCCTTTCTCACATCTTCTAGTCAGTCCAGAAAAGTTAACATGATCTTTACCACCAGGATGAGTTGAGATACTATACGTGACACTCAATTCCTAAGTTTTTAATGGCCAGGCTGGTGCTCATTTGCATACTGGCATTATAAAACGTGAGGGCTTTTAAATTCAAAAGCAGAGGGACTAGCATGGAGGGAAAGATTCTGAACTTATTAAATGCTCCCTTTAATTTATCAGAAGACAATCCTAAAGGAGACTGTGGAATTATATATTGATATTTCATACGATTCTTTTTTTTACCATGTAGATATTGTGAATAAGTATATATTCTATGGTAATGTATTGGAGCTTTGTAGATGCTGAGTTATCATTTGCATTCATATTTTATTTTTATCTCCAACCATTTCTCATAGGGTCCTATTACCATAAGAAGACTTCCTACGGAGAAAAATGTGTTTAAGCTATTATGCGAAATGTATGGTAACTCCCATATCTTATATTGTTTTGCTATATTATTATTTTTTTCTTATCTCATAGGAAAACAAAGAATGAATTATGCCCTCTTTATGTAATATTTACCTTAAATTCTACATTGTACAATGTATTTACTTTGTGGGGCTGTTGTGTCTCACTTATTCTCAAAGACGGTAAATATTTGCACCAGTAGCTTTCTGATGTTCACGAGTGAGTAGACAGAGAGGAAATGATAGAGAAAGGAGAGAATTCACTCGACCTTACTGCAAAGTCAATGGTACCTACGAGATCCCGATTTCCATTCCAATGATGTAAAATTAGGGTTCCACTACCTGCTTCTCACATTTCAAGGACTACTATTTACTAAAAAAGAGTCATGGGGTTTTTTCAAGTAGCTCTGTGGCTTTGAAATTGCCAGAAGTCTAACTGTGATTCAGATTACAGGTGTGTGAGGATGAGGGAAAGAAAACTTCCTCAAGACCATTTCCAGTACCGACACTTGAATTTAGTCACTTTAAAAAACAAACAAACAAACATTAGAGATGATAAATAAGCTCGTTGTATTCATGCTCTGTAGGCAAAATCGATCTCTTTGAAAAATCATGGAGGCTAAAAATGCCAGCTATAATGACCCCTTTAAATCAAACTGAGGAAGCTTTATTTATTCACAGACATGAGATTCAAAGTTTTTACTACATATCATTCTCAACCTATCGGGATACTCCTTGATACATGATAAAGGAAAGAGAGAGTTGTGAAGCTACTGTTTTGATTCATGCATATAAATCCTTGTTATGCTACAGATTGAGTGTCTTATCTTAGAAACATGAGTACCCTAACTTGATAAATTGCCATTCTTTTGCTGGGTACCAGTGGCTCAGACTTGCAATCTTAAGTACTCAGGAGGCTGAGATCTGAGGACCATAGTTCAAAACCAGCCTAGGCAGAAAGGCCCATGGAAGTCTTGTCCTTAATTAACCACCAAGAAGACCAGAAGCAGAGTAGCAGAGCAGCAGTGGTTTGTGCAAAAGCTTCAGGACAGTTCCCAGACCCTGAGTACAAGCCCAAGTATCAGGACAAGAAAAATAAAAAAATAAGTCAATAAATAAAGGCCATCCCTTCTTCTCAAAGGAAATACAATTGACCAGTAATTGCATGAAGACGTGCTCTGTATCTCTAGCCTTGAGGCAATGCAAATCATTGAGTTTTCCAACTCATTCTAGTTGGAATGGCTCTCAGCAAGAAAAACAACAGATGTTGGTGAGGATGGGGTGGGGTGGGGTGCGGGTGGAGGGAGGGATCCCTTAAGCCCTATTGGTAGGAACGTAAATTAGTGGAAACCCTGTGGCCAAAACATGGAGATTCCTCATGACATTAAGGAGAGATCTACAGTACCGCACAGCTATACCACCCCAGGGCCTATATACCCAAAGGAATCAAAATCAACATTCTGCAGAGAACTCTGCTGGTCCTAGAGCAGTTATGGTAGACTAGTAATGAAGGAACTAAGGTAAATGAGTTGGTGGCTGGGACAGGAAGGTCGCATGAATCTCCAGTGCCCCCCACCCACATGCCCCACACGAGCGAGAGAATCAATGCTCTTCACTTGATCCTGAAAGGGAAGCAACCGAGATCGCAGAGGGAAGAGCGTGTAGACATGTATACCAAAGGGAACGTCTCAAGTCACTAACCTAGGAACAATTGTCTGTTCCTAGACTTAGATCCTAGATAACACTCACCCTCTTGAAAAAGCCACTGGTGGCCATCTTCCTTGCACACAGAATTCAGGCTTCCTGAAGATAATTCCGTCCTTCGATTATTGATCTAGGCTCCTTATGGTAGAATGTGCAGTGTAAGTCAGTGATTCAATATGTATCATTTGAAAGAGTAGCTATTATGAGGAGAAAGGAAAGAGTTGGGTATTTTAGGGGAGCAGAGATCATCCTCCATTTTGCATTGTTATAAATACTTTAGTGTGGGAAGGCCAATCCGTGACAGGGAAGACCAGAGGGCTCAGCAAAACGGAGACTATCTGAGAACTAGGAAATAGAATTAAGCAGTCCTGGTTTGAGTAGACAGATAGAGACAGGAGAAACCATTCAAGAGGAATGAAGAAATGGATTCTTGATTTCCTTTGAGAAGAGCTGGGCTGTCCCCCATGCCACATTAATTCTCGGCGGACTTAACTTTTAATTTCTGAGTTCTAAAGAAAGGTTATCCAATCCATATTTCCTGGTCTGTGTCTCAACTGTGTTTTTCATTGCCTGGGTATTGTAGATTGCACCGTACATCTGTATAAGCCTAAGTACTTCTTGGCTGGGAAATGTCAGTGGCTTATATCTCTTGGGAAATGTTGTAAACATTTTAATTATATGCCATTCTGTTTCTGTCTCTTATTTGCTGGAAGGACGGGGCGGGCACAGATAGGTAGTTCCTAGCAGAAGGACCAATAGTATTGCTCACGGTGGTGGAGCTGCATAGATGTGCCTAAGTGAATATAACACATGTTCACACGTACATATTTCAGGAGCCAGGAAAAAAAAAACACAGAACTATCCTGGCTTACTGACAAGTGAAAATCCAGGTGAACTTCACATTCTAAATTTCAGGACTGCTTTCCATCAAATGATGGAAGTGCAAAATAAGTATAAGGTAAGTATAAACATTTCACCCGTATAAAACATGTAGTCCATATATAATCGATCTTTCAATGCAGATAATTTAATTTTAAGAAGAAATGAACCGATGTATGTGATATACCAGTCATTAATATATACACATACACACACACACACATTGCATATCCTCAAGGGATTTTACTATGTAAGCTGAATTTTAATCCACTGGACAAAAATAAGCAGGAAATCCTTCCCAGAGAAGACAGGGCTCACTCTGAGTTTGGTAACTAGGTCAGTGCTAGAAAGATGAACATTGATGACTGAGATGTGGGTAGTGCTGACACTCCTTGGGGCAACTATTTAAATACAAGCCGAGTGAGACCGACAGAAAGAAGAATCGCAACAGGTGGCTGATTTCCCACTGTGTCAAACACCAAGAGGGTGTTGGGATATTTATTATAACCATCCGTGCAAGCTGTACATGACATCTTAAGTGGCTAGACAGTTAAGCCAAATATCTCGCTACCTAGTTGAAATTATAGATAAGCCTTCTTTCTTTTATTATCATTTTACTGTCTCTGAGAAATGGTACCAAGGGGTTTTTCAATTCACCGTGTCAATGTATGAACACAACGCACCCAGCTCCACATCTCCCCTTCCAGCGATTTCTCTCACGTCTCCCAACTCCACCCTCCTCGCTTCATTCACTATTCTCCTGAGCCTCACCCCCGGGGAATCCCCGTACCTTGGGTGTCAGTTTCCTGGAATTCATTTTGCTAGACGTTGAGCGAATGGTTGGTTCCTTGGCATCCTCTTGCTCATACTCCATACTTTCAGTTAATACCTTTGGGTATGTGTGCACACAGTCCTATCTCCATATACATTGATACTTACCAGTGAGAGCTGACTTCCACATATGAGAGGAAACTTGTGTCCTTTGTCTTTCTGGGACTGATATACTTCACTCAACACAATCCCCTCCTCCCCCACCAGGTCCACCTATTTCTTTGCAAACAGGACAATATTCTTCCTGAGGAGTGAAATTCCACCACGGATCTGTGAGCGATACACATCTAAGACTCACAGATGAAAATCACCAAGTTGCACTTTGCCAGATACTGTAGAGGCTGCGGGCATTGTCAACTCCCACAAAATCTCTCTGATTGCATTTTTAGACACTTCCCCAGGAAGGCTCTATTTTTTTATACCTCAGAATCAAGGTGACAGAAGAAAGCTACAGTTGCTCTTAAGGCAAGAGACGTCTACTCACTGTTTAACAGCGTTGCACCGGTGAATTTCCCCCTCCCCCACGGAATCTTAATGCCATTCCTTCAGGGAGATTTTGTAGGTCGGTCACAGTCAAGCCTGGGAATGAATGTTAAATGGATCTTTTGGTTCCTATCCTTAGATACATGTATGAAGTTTATTAGATTCATGTATTGAAGCAGCTTCAGAAACCTATCAGTAGGTAATTCCTTAGAAGGCTGGGATTGTTTTTTTTTTTTTTTTAAATTCAGGCTAGACATTCAGCAGTTGGAATTTGAGGTGTCCCCAGAGAGTTAAGGTCAAGGGGCGGGGGTACGCAAATGAAGAGAGGGAGGGTGGGGAAATGCAATCTTAGCATGTGTATGTACAAAAATGGGACTGGGAAAACCACAGGGAGGGTGGGGCTGATCGAGAGGGAGGAGGATGATAAATCCAAGATGACTTGTACTCATAAAATCCCACACTAAACTCCCTTTGTACAAATACTGAAAGATAATCAAAACATAAAGTGAAAAGAATAAAATTTAGAGAACAAAAAAAAAAGGAATCCAAGGCATCTGGGGGCATTCATCCCCTCTCTGGGTAAGAGGTGGGATTTAAGTCATTCACTGTAGAACTGGGTCATACCTCAGTGATATGTATCAGTGGCTAAAAGCAAAAAGCCAAATGATATGCTATATACTCACTTCCCCGTAGAGTCTCACGTGAAGCTATTTTCCAGCCTGAGTTAAGGAGGTGGGTGTATCACTGTGGGCTGCGGTCCATGACACTTTGCCAGCCAAATGACCATCACAGAGTCGGAGAACAAAGTGGAGCGGCCAGCTTTCAACAGGACGCTCGCGCGCCCGGTGAAGAGAAGGGGTTGACCTCAGAGGTCAAACAAGTTTCTACGCATCTTCAAGTACGGAGTGGGGGTGGGGGAGGGAGGAGGTCAAAGCGAACAGATACACACTTCAAGGACACTCTGCAACTTTCTATTCATGCCACAGAAGATGGAGGCCAAGTGCTGGACCAGACAAGTCACAGCGGCTCTGCTAGACACAGACATCGGAGGGCAACTGAGGAAGAATATGTTTTGTTTAACCCCCCAAAAGAAGAAAGGAAGAAGGGGAAGAAAAGGGAAGACAGAGACTTTAAAGACTCTAGATCTTACGCTGGCTCAGCTGCCCTCAGAAGGACTGGTACGTGGGTCTCCCTCAGCCTCAGCTCAGTCAATGGCTGAGCGAGGTGCTTGTCTGCAATGGGTGAGGTATTGTCCGAAAGGCCTGCGCGGAATACTGCTGAGTTAGGGAGAGAAGGATTTCTCGGCTGTCTCTCTGAGCGCAAGTGTCAAAATTGGGGCAAGGGAAAATCTCCTCCTGGGAACCAATGGGAATACCTAGAGGGAGTACTTGGCCATTTCTTGTTTTCCCCCAGTTTTTCAAGACAATTGTACTGTTACTATTAAGGTGTTCTGATGTCATAAGTCAAATGATGAGTATGTTTCGTGTGTGTGTGTGTGTGTGTGTGTGTGTCTGTGTGTCTGTGTTGGAGAAGGCAATCCCTTCCCTCACTCTACCTCCCCCCGTTAGCTCCACCCACCTCTGCCCACAGTTCATTTTTCACCTGGTGTCTACTAAATAGCACCACTGCATTTGCTCACAGTCCTTTCCTCCTCGTCGGTGTCCCCTCCACCCCCTCAAAGGAAGAGTTAAAGACAACAGAAAACACGGCCATCCACCGCAGTGTCTTCAGCAATTTCATCATCGCTTGAATTCACCAGACCTACCTACCCCTTGAAAACAGCATGGCTTACAATTTTATTTCAAAGTTTTCATTTTAATTTTGCTACCAATTAAAAAAAAACATATTTTCAAGGCGAACTTGAGCCCCAGCTGGACAATCACGTTCACACACACACACACACACACACACACACACACACGAACATGCCTATAGGCACGCGGGTTTGTACACGTTTTGTTTAGCACACTGTGTCTAATTCTTTGAAACAGTCACAACAAATATAGTTATCCATTTTCTGCCAGAGAACCCTTTGGATTTGTAGATGACTCTGTTGTCTTGGTTTAAGATATGCCTGTCATACCATTTTTCACAATGGTATCCTTAGTGACGTGACTGTCACATGATGGCCTCATCCCACTCATCTGAAAAGAAATGGAAATATTTCCATAGCCACGTGTTTTGAAACCAATAAAGCCATGTAAGTCAGACCTGACATCCTTCTTCCCAGCATCTCCACCCCAATCCGTTCTCTCAGTTTACTTTCAAACATTACTTTCATCAGAACTCTGGAAATCCATTGGGTGAGAATTCATGGGGACCCATGAAATATTCCTGCCACCCCAATTATATGGTATCAGTGGCATATTTCCATTCATAAAACAATAAAATTATATATATTATATAAAATTATATATATATATTCCTGATATGTATGTATTCCATATATTTTTTCCATATATATATATATATATATACCATATATATATATATATATACCATATATATATATATTCCGGATATGTATGCATTCCATATATATATTCCATATATATATATACACACACACACCATATATATTCCGGATATGTATGTATTCCAGATATATTCCATATATATCATATATATAGATATATTCCTGATATATATTCCATATCTCTGTTAGATAACTTCCTGGGGAAATGGACTATGAATGGACTAGCAGAGATATGAGCACCACTAGATGTCACTCTACACAGGCCATTTAGTTGGAAACAGATTTATTTTCTTGCCTCTCCAGATTTTCTGGTCTATTTGAGGACCGATGTCATTTAATCTCTTGTTTGTTTGTTTTCTCAGAGGTTGCTAACTGGGAGATTTACATACCTTCTCTCCTGTCCCTTTACAAATGTGTTAGAAACAGTTCTCCTTCTGGAGGGCAAAAAAAAAAAATCATTGCACAGGGATTTAAGATTTGTCACCATTTTATTAATTAGGTGACAGTGTCGTGTCGAGTCAGTCAGTTTATTATTTCTTAAGAAAGATCTTGTAGTGAGTTTGTGTCTCATTAGAGGACGAGAGGACCAGACAGATTAATGTCCATATGCTACAGCATTAATTAGAGTCGGATTTTTTTTGCACAGAACAGATCATTTGAGAGTGACAATGGAGAGAGCAATTAATGGGGACTCTTTGGAAAAGTTTCTGCGGGACTTGAGTTGAATGGAAAGACCTCTACAATTTGCTTGGGTAAATGCAGAGGGACACTAGAATGGTCGGATTTCCAACTCAGAAAGACAGGGGAGATTTTCTCATCCACCCCTTCCATCGGAACCAGAAACTCTGTGAAAGCTCCGAGCTGTGGCCTACCACAGCGTGTGGCTGGTGGCTTGGTGGGAACTTCAGCAATTCTATTTCTTTGTATAAATCTGTTTTCATGTATTTGGGCAAAAGCCGGGAGGGCTAGGGCAATATTCAGCCAAAGTTTCCAGAAGATTCTATATGATCTGTTTTTAGTATTTTTTTCCCCTAACTACATCTCTTTAAATCAATAAACCTAAACCAGGGCATAATTAAGACTCTCCGCAATCAACTGCTAAAATGTCCTTAATAATAGAGTGGAGGAAGGCAGAAAGGCAAGAGACTGAGTCGTCAAACTTCCTTGTTAGCTGACATTTAAAAACCCACATTTGAAAAATGACATTTAGCAGATGATATGATGATGCAAATGAAATCTATATTTAGGGAGGGGGTGAAAAACAGCTTCTAATTTGTAGTGATTATGAATTCTGTGCTACCTGTGGAAATTCTGCGTAAGTGTCTAGAGTTCTTCATAAATCTCCTTCGCGCGCTCTCTCCTGTCTCTCTCCCCTTCTCCCTTATTCTCCCCTTTCCCCCACATCTTTCTCTCTCTCTCATGTTTTTCTCACATCCTCCTCTTCCACACCCTCCTCTAGACCTCTCCCTTCCTCTCTGGCTCTTGCTGTCTGAGAGGAGAATACAAGGACACAAAGTAGCCATTGGCCTTGGGTAATGAGCACTTATCAGAGTGGATTTCTTTTTATTTTCATTTCTCTCCTGAATAGCATCACACAAGCCTGTTCTAAGCTGGCACAGGAGCCTATACACAACATATAAAAATAAACTCTACCCCATGATGTGTGTACGTATATTGGAGAAAGCAGAGCAAGAAAAGGACTAAAATATGCCATGCTATGAACAGTAATACAAGCTCCTCACTGTAGTAATAGAGAGTATCCTTCAACGTGAGCATGTGTTCATCATATCTGTAGCTCTCTGTAGGCAGACTCTGGTCTAGAGGCTCAAAGTTAAGCCTTAGTCTCTCTATGTCTTTTTGGAAATATTCCTGATGTAGCATTTATTGCTCATATGCATTTCATCTGGAGCAAAGAAACAGAGCCAATGTTGACCGGAGCCGAGCACCAGGTGAGGACCCATTTCTGGCGAACCATGATTTCCAGTGGGCATTTCACCACCACGAACCTGGGCGTGCCCTCCCCGCTACAAGCCTGGCTGGACGTCTCATTCTGCACCTTTCATTTCAGTCACCCTCAGACAACCAGGAGGGCATCGTATAGTTAAGAACTGCACCGGTGGCCGGAAAAGCAATCACATTCAAGGTCAAGTGGAATGGTGGAAAGACCTGTCTGTGAAGGAGTTAAGTCTGCTTTGTCCTGAATGGGGTTTGTTCTTTTCTTTTTGAAGAAAGAAAAACTCTAAATCTGGGGTGGAATTTTGGAGAGAGTACAAATAAAATGGAAAATAAATCAGACATGTGCTTTTGACAGGAGATTGCATGTTGATGAATGGGGGCAGGGCTCGTGCACTTTTGTATTCTCTCTTGGTCTTTCTCTGTTCCTTACACACACACACACACACACGTACCTATATATATATACATATATATATATATATGATATTGCATCTATATCACACCTATAATATCTATATAACATCTATTTCTAGAAAATTGGAGTATTAACTGTCCCCAAAATAGGGACCATTCATAATAGGAACTATTTTGAAAAATAAAAAAAACAATGTTATGGACTTGGTTTTCCTTACTATACCTTTGATCTCTGACTTCCAGATATTTGTGAGAAAATACAGGTGGACACATTTTACGTATTTCCTAGGACGATGTAAGGAAACCCAACAACCATTGTTGTCTCTACCAATGTACAGACATTTACAGGTTCCAATAGTATAAATGATATCCAAGCTTAGCAAAATTGCCTTAGAGATTCATATGTTGAAGCAGGGAACACAAAACGTAACAAGTGATATACGAAACACATGTGTATTCTTTTAGGCAAACCGTTGTAATAGTTTACAGTGAAATACTACAACAGCAGAGGTTTAAAGTGAATATGGGCTCATTAAAAAGAATTACAGCAGCCGGGCGCTGGTGGCTCACACCTGTCATCCTAGCCACTCAGGAGGCTGAGATCTGAGGATCGGGGTTCAAAGCCAGCCCGGGCAGGAAAGTCTGTGAGACTCTTATCTCCAATAAACCACCAGAAAACTGGAAGTGGCGCTGTGGCTCAAGCGGTAGAGTGCTTGCCTTGAACTGAAGAGCTGAGGGACAGTGCCCAGGCCCAGAGTTCAAGCCCCATGACCAACAACAACAACAAAAAAAGAATTACAGCAGACTTCACTCTTCAATATACAAACTACCAGCATGGATTTTAGGCCTGAAGTGATAGATTTCTTGTATTGGGCTGAACAGAATAATGAGACTGAAATAATCCGTGTAAACCTCTTAGTAATGCGTGTCGGGTTGATGCAGTACTGATAGGTCATCATTTAATTCCTGCAGCCGCCCACACTCAGAAGCGCTTGAGCATCTTGTTTCTTCCTTTGACATCCGAAGGCACTTCATGGTGCTGATTTCAAGATGGTGAAGAAAATAAAGGAAGGATGTGGAAAGGTTCTGGGGTCAATGTAACAAAGGGTAGCTGAGGAACAGAGGAAGAACCCACTGTTTTAGCCTTCTGGAAGTATTACAGGTAGAGGCAAGATCTCATCTACACGCTTAATGGTTCACCAAGGAAGAGACAGAAGCCTTCATCTGGAGATAGGATGAAAGAATATGGAATAGTCTTCCATAATAACAATAAACACACACACACACACACACACAATAGTATCAAAATATTGTTAGGCCAAGGAAGTACCAAGGACAATGTCCTTCATTACATTGATTCCAAGTAGGAAAAAATAAGTAACTCCCCTAATGAATCAGCACGAAGGATTTCATTTTCTATATATTTTTTTTTACTAAGTTGACATCTTTCTCTCATGCCTGGTACCACAAACACAAGCTTCCTTTAGTGACAGGTGTCTTCAATAAATATATCATCCTTATGCACGCATAACATGCGTCCCCAAACATGAGCTCACCGAATCCACTGTCAAATAGAGCAGACTAAAAGACCATCGGGGCCACATCAAAGACCAGGCATGAAGGAGGACTCAAGACAGCACTTTGGCAGGAAAAGCCTGCTGTTAAGAGACGGCCGGCAAGAGTCAACATGGGTGGATGGACAGAAGGAATACCACAGACACCTGTCACGCACATCAGCACTTGAACCCCACGAGCCGCTTCCACGTGAACAAAACTGACGCATCAAGATGCAAAATGAGCGTCCTTTTTCACCAGAAAATATGCACAGCAGATCATTTCTGGTCTTTTCTTCACATTGTTTAACCCTGACCACAATCAGGATTGGAAATGTGTATCACTGGTTATTGCTAACTTCACAGGGACATGAATCACCCCCATAGTTTATCATCTTAATTTTTTGTTATCATATCTCTGTGCTATTCATTCAATGTGTTGTTGTGTTTTTTTTTTTTCAGCCGTAGTCATAAAAGAAGAAAAAAAGTACAGGAAATGCATGTGGCCTTTCCTTCTGGTGACATGTTTTTTTTTTTTTTTATCTCTGTGGTGGATAGAGATAAAGAAGTCACTCTTATCACCTTCTCAGGGGCTGCCAGCCTAGAGAGGTAAGTTAATATGACAGTTGACAGAACCAAGCTCCTGAAACAGCTTAACAAGCAGGAACAAGGCTAAAACTCAACGGGATCAAAATAGACAGGAATAAATCCAAATCCTACGGCCATGTTAAGCAAGCAGAGAGACACGGATGACAAGAAAGCAGAGTCTGAGATGTCTAACTTCCTAATAGTGGGTTGTTGAAATTTGCCCTGAGACTTTTACTGTACTCCGTAATTATCTATCCATTCAGTAACGCGCGTGATGATGTAACGTTCTTGGATTTTAAATTACCCGAAGATAACAAATAACAGAAAGGAGGGTCCGCCTGGTCCCAGCCTTCCTTTATATTTTGTATTGTTCACACTTGGCTGAATTGACTTTAGAAAAGCTCTTCCCACTCGGGCATGCATACCCTCACATGGTTTATTTCTAGTCAAACTTACCTTCAATTCCAGGGTCGATCAGCATGTCCTATAATTCAGAATCTAGGTCAGTGGCAGAGCCATAGCCAGAATAGGCCGATGTAACACGACGAGCTATTTATGGGGATGTTCTAGAAGACAACACTTTTCTCTTGATCTTTCGTGATTTCCTAGGAGCAACAAAGTGTTCCTCTTTCACAAGATGATATTCTGTCTGATACAACACCTGGAAACAGCCATGTGATGTACACAGATGTTACAGTTACACACGAAAGGTAATGAATACATACCTTGTCGAATATTGTTATTCCCTGCCTCCATTTTCTCCTCCTCCCCCCCCCGGACCCCACTCTACCTCCTGCCCCCAAATTTTAAAGTTCATTTCCAACACAGTGTCTTTTTTTTGGGGGGGGGTCCGGTCGTGAGGTCTGAACTCTGAGCCTGGGCGCTGTCCCTCAGCTCTTCAGCTCAAGGCTAGCGCTCTACCACTTGAGCCACAGCGCCACTTCTGGCTTTTTCCTTTTTGCTTATGTGTTGCTGAGGAATCGAACCCAGGGCCTCAGGCATGCAAGGCAAGAGCTCTACCACTGAGCCACCTTCCCAGCCCCAACAGTGTCTTGTGAGTATCGATGTTGCATTGGTTCACCCTTTGTCCTTTGTCTCACCATGCTGTGTGATTCCCCTTCCCTTTCCCAAATCAGATAAATGTCTATACAAGACACAGGGTGTCAAAACCAAATACAGTGACAAGAGGGGAAAAAAAGGGAAGAAAATTGTTTTTAATGTACTGTGTAAAATGATGGTGTTATTTCCAATTTACTTCTTTAAAACCATTACTATGATTGATTCCATCTCATACATTAAATGTCTGGCTAGGACCTCCAGTTACATTCTGAAGAGAACCGGTGAGAGCATGCATTTCTGACTTGTTCCACTTTCAAGGAGATCCTTAGTACATCATAAAGCAAGAGTTGTAGATAAGCAATTAACAGAGATGAAATAGAATCATAAAAATAATGAATCCAGAAAAGGCTGAAAAGAGAAAACTATATATATGTATATAGTTATTGATTGATATATATATAGAAGAAATAGGGTTTCACTGCTAAAACCTTATTTATATGAAAAGGAAAGACACAACTACCACATGTCACTCGAGTAGAAATACATGAACTGAATAGATTTGCCTCTATTGACTAAATTCAAGTCGTGGTTAATAAACCATAAACAAAGATGATGCTAAAGTCAGGTGTCTTCCCTAGTGATTTCTGTGAAATTATTTACAGGCATGTAATGACATTCCTGAAATGGCTCCTGGACTATTTTAGGGAAGGAAGTACTTTCTGGTGCGTTCTACAGAATGCACTGAGGTTACCCTCCCTTCGGTATAAAGCCTGAGAAGCACAGCCCAGTTAAGATAAACCTTTGAACAATGTGCCTCTTGCCTTCAGATGTTCCTCTGAGATTTAAATGAGCATACAAACCCTGACCTAGGGAGATTTATCCCAGAAATGCAAGGCTGGTTTAATATTTAAAGTACTCGCCATATTTAAAGATATGAGAGGGACATAATTATTCGATAAATACACAAAAGGTCTTGAGAAGAATTCATCCTCCATTCCCGATAAAAACTCATGGCACAGGTGGACTGGAAAGGAAACTCTCTCAGTCTGATAAAGGTCATCTAGAGAAAACCCATGCTGACATCATACTTAATGCCGAAAGATGGATTTTCCCACCGTTCAAAAAGGAATAAGGTATAAAATCCATTTTATCTGTTCTAGTCCACATTCAACACTTATAGTGGAAATATGAACTATATAAATTGGAGCAAAAATAACTTCAAAGACTCTCAAAACTGGGGACTAATTGATTAGTGTTGATTATAGCAAAAGCAAACCAATGTGAGTAGCTTTTATAGCTTTAGATTTGGAGTCCTCTCTCTCTCTCTCTCTCTCTCTCTCTCTCCACACACACACACACACACACACACACACACACACACACCAGGCATCACATGTTAGAATTCTTTAGAGGATTCTCTAGAAGATACAGAAAATAATTTAATGACTTAATGGAGAGTCATTGCCCTCAAAGTACCATTAAGAAGACAAGAAACTCAGGCAATGCTTTATCTTATTTTTCAGACTGCAGTTATAATTCTATTCTACTTACCTAATTTAGGCAAGTTTTATAAATTTGAACTTACTGATTCCCATCTTGAAATCAAAATTTCGGCTTGATTTTAATAATAAGACCAATATACTCTTGCCAACCAGAGGTTCTGGGATACGACACGGTAAGTTTGAACCATGGTCTGAAGAGGTGTGAGAGTTCGGTCTTGAATAAGAAGAACATGGAAGATTGGGTATTTGTAAAGAAGACAGGTTAGTAATTTAGGCAAAAAAAAAAAGCATATATAGAGGAAAGGTTGTCCAAAATTTAAAATGATACATTTAAGAAGAGAAGCAAGATAATACAATTCTACTTTGCTGCATACCCTTCATGAATTAATAAAAGAATCACCACGTATTTGGGAAGAGATTATAAAAGCTTGTCTGAGGGACATAGAAAGAAGGCACAACTTCTAATATTGTAAAAATAATAAAAGAGACAAATCCTACAGAAAAAATCCCCACACGTTTCTGTGTTTAAATTCTGGTGACAAATTTCTACCTTCATTTTGCTTCTCTCTGACTTTTCCTATCATGACAATGATGTTTAAAGAGAAGTACTAGGTCCATTGGATTGACGCATAGAATGAAGAGGTTAAATAGTAATTCAGTTATCAGCTATGCAAATATTTAACCAATAGGTTTTCTCTTCCTGCTACTTATGCAAGAGTCTTGATCTGAATAGCATGGTAAAGTTCTTTTTGTTGTCGTCAATCAACAAGAAGGGGCATAAGGAGAAAAATGAGGGAAGGGGAAATAATTTGGACAAGAAATGTACTTATTACCTTACTTATATAACTGAAAGCCCTCTGTACATCACCTTGACAATAAAAAATAAAATAGAGAAGGATCATGAAAGAAGAAGAACACTGTAACTGTTTTACCTTTTTAGATATGGAAATGTTAAACACAGCAATAGCATAAAATGATATTACAATACCACATTAACTATTTCAAAACTCCCACAGTGGGTTTTCAAAAGTCATTTAGTGGCAAAACCTGCTCTCTACCATGAATTGTAAACAAAAATAATTCTAACTTGAACTCATCTGAACCTATCAGCTCTTGATTCCGTTTCTTGTGATATCACAACGTTCTAATTCCAATCATAATGTTCTAATTTCAGTTAATTTAAGATAGCATATCATACACCGACATAAAGTAATCTTTAAAAGGCCGGTAATACCTAAAAATCCCATACATATAATGCTTTGGGGATCTTTAGTGCGTTACCTATATAATATAACCCGATATCCTGATTCACGTGGCAAGCTGAGTATAACTGCCTTACTATTAAGTCAGACACCATTCTTCTCCAGGAGCAAAAAGCCCTTCATGAATGCAAAGCAAAAGAAGTCCACTCTAAGAGAGATGTTGCAGGATTTATTTATGACTTCCCAACTTTCAACAATATCCGTGGTATTTTTTTTTAAGTATCCAGAGATTTATTTCTGCGGATACAAATTCTTTCCTTTTCAACTACATAAACAGACCCACTTCAAAAATAAAATCCTCAAATCGGGTTAAAGTCGTGTGTCTGTTCAGATGAAATGGAGCCAAATTCGTGAAATTACAGGGGAGCTTGAGTTTTGTACTGGCTGAGGTATGCATATTCAGCGGTGTGCATGTCAAGTGATATTGGCAGATATCTATGAAATTTAAAAACAAGTCATGCAAAAATGATAAACAAAGGAGGAGATTAATTTTAAATCACATAATTTACATAACTCAATACCTATCACGCTTTGTCTCACTATAGAACGAGTTGTAAAGTAATTAAAGAATGCTTTTCCTTTCTTCACTAGGCCTTCAAAATACAGTGCACATTTTATTTTTTTACATAGAAACGAACCACATTTCCCCAGCCAGAACTGCATGGGGTTGGTTCACACAGCTGCTACATGGTCAATTTGCTATTGATATTTAATTATTTGGGTAATAGTCTTTCCTCTGTTAGTGAAATATACCTTATCTCATTTTTCATAAATGCTCTGACCCTTTTGGCCTACATCTGGTTTGCTCTTTCATAGGGGAAATGGATTAGAGATAGAGTTCTGTGTTTCTCCACAAGTTAACAATAGCCCATTGATTAAAGGTAACTACATACCTCCGGAAGGAACAAGGCATGTGAGGACCTTAGGGAATTTAAATACCATGTCCAGCCTCCTGGGGCGCCACTGGTGAGTTTTTGTCCATTCTTATTACCCTGGAAAACAGCGCTATACTGTCTCATCTCTACTCTTGGTTAAGCGAACCACGAGAGAAGACTTGGACCTGTCAAGTCATCCAATGGCTAAGTGTCGATTGACACCACACTAAGCATTCACCATCTTAAGTTGCCTGAGATTGAGCTCTCAGCATTCAGAATAACAACGTGACTATAAAGACGTGAGAAGTAATACAAAAGGGAATGCCAGGGTCTCCCTCTATCTATACCCCAGACGTGCTTGGAACCAAGATTTCTTTCTTGCCTAGCCATGGTGAAGCACTCCTGTAATCCTGGTTATGTGGAGACATCGATAGGAGGATCATGGTTTGAGTCCAGATCAGGGGTCCCCCAAAATAAATCAATATAAAGTGAGCTCCTCTCTATACAAATAACTAAAGCAGTGAAGAAGAAGGCAAGGCTGAAATGACAGAGCCCTAGCCGAGGAAGCCCCAGTCTGGACGAGACTGTCCCCCAGCCCTTGCCCCGTCTCCTGCCAAAGCTCAATATCCTCTCTTTTCTCTAGGTCTTGGTTTGGCAGCATTGTACTTTAAACGCCAGGCCTCATGCTTGCTAGGCTGACACTCTGTGGCTTGATCCATGCTTTCAATTTATCTTTTGGCTAGCCATTCTGGAGTCTACTGGACTTTACTGCCTGAGTTGCCCTCAAATAGTGATCCCCTAGATGTCAGCCTCCAGATCACTAGGATTACAGATGTGAGCTACTGGCATGTGACGATTCTGACCTTACCTCCTACTTTATGTCACACGTGCTTGTGCAGGTGTATTTATCATTTAAAAACCTTACATTGTAAGAACAACACCCATGCATAACTTTTTTTTTTTTTTTGGTATCTGAAAGTGTAAGAAACATCCTGGTTCTTGCAGTCTTGATTTTGCTAAGAAAATCGGCGTTCCCTTTGATCATACCCTATGAGAAATCACAGAACCTGCATGTCTTCCCTGAAATTCCCTTCCTGGCTGTCTTGCCACTTTTTATCTCTTCTCTTCTAAGTCCTTCTCCCATGGCTATCTCCAGTACATGGATGTTTAACTGCCATATTAGTGCTCCATTAAATAATTCAATATACATTCTTCATGAATATGTAGTAGACAAGACAGCAGGGCAATGGAGAGTGTATGGTTTGGACACAAAGATGATTCCTGGAGCTGATCATCCTAAAGGATCTTATAGAACTCTCACATTTCCCTTTGCCTGCACGTCCAGGGTCATTCCTTCTTGAACTAATTTAGAGTGTTGCTCCTTAAGATTTATTAGAAAAAGTATTTTCTATTATGTTTTATATTAGAGGTTAAGTATAAGGGACAGGGACTGACTGTAAGAAACTCACAACCATACAGCAAGGATTTGATTGACCCCTTGGAATCAATATTGCTTATTCTTGTAAGAGCTCTTGATGTGACTTTAAAAAAATTTTGAATGCTATAAGATTCTTTTAGAATTGTCCTTCTTGATAAAAAGCCATTGATTCTGAAAGATAATTTTTCTATTCCAGGTTACAAGTTACCTTGCATAGCCAATAGATAAAAATTCTCTTCTCATTACCTTGCTTGTGTTACTGTAACCCCTCGGCATAGCATTTTTACAATAAAAACCCCAAAAAAAGAAAGAATGAAAATTAGAAAAAGTTAAAAAAAATCCTCTTTACTATTGAATTGGACAAAAGTCTTTCAGTAAGTAGGGTGTCCATAAACTACAAAAAAAAAACGCAAAACAAAATAGGAGTGATCAAAAATTTCAGGAAACCCTTCTTGTAATACCTTCGAAATGGAGCTGAATTTCCTCCCTTGCAGTTAGGAAAGGGAGTGTAGGTGTAGAATATAACTGGGCGCTTCCCTCCCAAGTACTCATCTCTAGAGCTTGCACAGGAAGACATGGAAATTCTGAGCAGTAGTGTCTGCTCCTTTTGGCGGGTGGAGGCAGAAAAACAATGCTTTTCCTGACAATATCCCTTCTCCAGTAACCTTCTACTTAGGTCTTTGGGGCTGAAACTTAATTTCATGATCCCTGGGTAGCAAAAGAGTAAAAACTGATGGGAGAGCAAGATTGGAGGTGAGAAGAGTTGCTCAGAGAATGACACTTCAACTACCTCAGCTTTTATTTACCATTGTCAGCTTACTGCTAAGTTATTACTACCCTCATCTAGCCACGGAGTGACATTATATATAGCTCCTTAAATTATTTCAACATAGGATTATGTTTATTATTATATAGTATAACAGATAGTCTATATTGTATTATTATAATAGCATATATTATATACTATGTAATGTATATATATATGCTATATAATATAGTATACCTTATATATACTGTATTATATATTATATTATTATGTACTATATATTATATAGTATATTATGTTATAATATATATTATATTTTATATAATATAATATGTGGTATAAATATATATGAAATACACTATATATACATATATAGTATATATACTATATATTATATAAAATATATAATATATATACTATATGTATAGTATATTTCATATAATAGATTATATATTTTATATATATGAAATATACTATATGTTATAAAAATATATAATATATACTGTATGTATACTATATTTCATATAATATATTATATATTTTATACTATGTATTATATTATATAATATATATTATAGTGTATATAGAGTATATATTGTATAGAGTATATATAGCATATATTATACTATATATTATATTGTATATTTTATATTATATTATTTCTAGCCAAAGAATGTTATTCTATATAATATTTCACCCTATTTAATAACATGATCTACCACCCCTGGGCTCATTTGGTTTTGCATTCACATACATCTAAATACCTGCTGGGGACATCTATGGGTTCACTAGAATCGTGTACTTATTCAGGTGTAGCTACAAAGATGAGCAACATCGTCTTTAAGTAGAGTTGACTGTCCTCACAGGGAGGCCTCTCGCCAACACAAGACTTTAAGAACAACACCCAGGGTTGCTTGAGGATGCCAGCCTGGGGACCACAGTGCCACATGCTGTACCAGTCCTGGGGAGTGAGGCTGCAGCCTTGGGGCTCAACATGATGGTGTGGTTTCTGGCTTGGGAGTGTGGACTGCCAGCCTGTGGCTTCCCCGTGGGACTCGCCAGCCCTCCTGTAAGCACATGAGCCAGCTCGCAAACAATACCCTGGGGAAAAGTTGTCTCATGTGGAGTGACGGGAAGATGCACAAAGGACAACCCGGCCTCCGGCTCCCAGGAGCCAGCTCAACATGGCGCACGGAAGCCCCTGGTTGGTTTTGCTTGGCTGGAAGTTTGATGCCAGGTGCAGGTTCGGTCTGGTGAGTGAGGTCAACAGCCTTCATGCTGAAAACCAAATTCATCAAATGCCTGTTATGTAGATAGCCCAGCCTAACAATTTCCCTTGCAACGACTTCATTACACTCCCGGCAATGGCATTGGAAACAGCATCCTATACTTAAGAAGATATTAACTCCAGTGACTTTGATACAAAGAAAGTTCCCAGAAGGAAATACACTTACATAATTGAAGGTATTAAATTAGTTATTACACTTAATGAGATTCACAACCATGCTTGGCACATAATAAGTATTATGAGAATGTTCTTCATCTTCTCATTATGATTATATAATAATCACCCCCATCACCAGGAAGCATAAAGCATACTGACACTGACATGATTCTTTTCTAAAAAAAAAAAAAGACACCTTTTTGCTGAACTGCCTGACATATGTTTTAAGGCAGTAAACCGTCAACTGCACTGATAGAACTAATAGGTTAATTTTCCCATGTTGCCTGAATTATTTCCTGGAGAAAATTAAGTTCTCTTAATAGAAAAACCTAATTCTCTCGTGAGGAATGTGAAAATTCTTAATTAGTGACACCAAAGCCATGTTCGAATTACTGAGATCAGAAATAAACACATCATTGTATCAAAATAAACAAATTGGAATGCGGCTGTAGTCGGGCTGACATTCCACGCACCGTATCTTGATTAAAAATAAATAAAGAAATAAAGCAGAGACAAACAGGCAATCTTCAGAAGGAAAGGATCAACATCAATCACCTAAATTAAATTGATTAAGTTACATACTTAATCAATCCTAGGCGTGAATCTTACACAATCTACCGGTCACCTCCCGTACTTTGTTCCATCATACATTTCAGCATCTTCTGCATGGCTTGATTTTTTTCCCCCAATTAAAATAACTTTGCAATTAGATCTAATTAACAGTGCATTCCAATTAAATGGGTTAAATGCAGCAGTATTCCGTACCTCTAAGCCCCCTACTTTTCTCTTGGTGAAAAGGTTCTCTGAAATTGTTTGGATACATAATCCTTTTGGTGCAATAGCTTAACGAAAGAAGTAAGAAAAGGTCAACAGCTTGGCTTAGAAACACAGGAAGCCAGATCGAGGGCGAAAGGAACAAGCATCCCAAATTTCTCAATTATCTCCTGGATCATCACCTAAACCGTGCGTGATAGCCCCATTAGCAATTTGCCCACAGATGTGTTTGTTAAAGGGATATTTGCCTTTTTCACAGGAGGGGCATGCACTTGCAGTATGGGGTCCGCGTATGACAGAATACGGCTCGTTGAGAATGACAATCATGAAATCGCTCTTTTGATCTTTGGTGGGTCTCATCTACACAGCAAACCTTCTTTTCCAGAGCCTCCTGTGTTATGCTGTGGCTGCTGCTGCTGCTATTGTATTATTGATTAATAGTATTGTTGATTTTTAAGTAGCTGTACAGAGGAGCTTTGATTCCATGTCTGATTTTGCCAGTACAACTAGAATTCATCCGTGTCACCCCTTCCATGGTACTCCCACGTTTCGCTCAACCCCAAACATCCCCTCAATTTTCCAAGTCCTGTTTTTACATATATGCATGGAATATTATACTATTGCACCCTCTCCACCTTCTTTCTCTTCGTTCATCTACCCTTGCTTACCTTCGTTCCCATGACACTTCAAGTACCAACTTCCCAGAGTTCGTTTAGTTAAACTCTCAGTTAGTTGCTCAAAGGAGTTACACTACTGCAATTCTCTCCTGCATACACACACTTTTGCTATCTTCCTGTGCATACCCTGTGTGACCCTAACTATGTTTATGTAGGTTTAGATAGGTTTGTTGTTCTGTTTTATACCCACTCATTTGTGGAATTCTGCATTCAGACCACATCCCCTGCTACCTCTAATGAAGAGAGAACCTTGATGATTGTACAACAATGAGTATCGGTGGGAAAGCGTACGAGGAGCCATCTGTCTCCCAGAAGCTAGGCCACATAAACCTTGACGGTTCGAGCCATCCTCTAGGGTAGGCAGGAGCAATAGAGCCCTAACTTCATTCCCAGCCCAGATCAGCATCTTGCTTCTGGGGCCCAGCACAACAAATCTAGTAATACCGAACCTCAACAAGCAGAAAAGAAAGAGGTCAGAGCAAGAACAAGAGTCACAGGTGAATAAAGGGGAGGGAGGGAGGGAGAAAGAGACAGAGAAGAAAGATATTGAGACAGATAGATATTGAGACAGATTAAGAGAGAGCTTGAAAGAGAAAGAGAGAGAGCATAAGTGGAAGAGAAAGGGGTTGTTGGGATTGGGGTAGGTGAGATGACGCTATTTGCTAAGGATGGATGAAGTGCACTTTCCTTGTTTGCAAACAGAGAAGTAAACAACCTAAGCATGCCATAGACAGGACTTCCAAACGTGGCCCAACCCTCCTAGCTGTTTTAGGAAAACCTCTTAAAGTTTTGCTAATATTTGTGCATGAGCAATGTGTAGAATGGGCAGTAATAATCACAGAGGAAATAAATGCTCCATGAAAAAAAAAAACAAAGAAAAGAAAACCCACTATAATTTGATCTGGTGGTATCAGCCTTCCTAGTATAAGATAGAAAGAAATATAGGGAATATTCAAAATCTTAAAAACGTGTGGAACCAGTAGTTTGTAGCATAATCTAAATGATGGCTTTTTGTTGTATCCTAGGATACAACAAAAGAGAAAGTCTAAGCTATTCTTCTTGTGCCTGACAAGTAGGTTTTCAGATGCAGGAAAGGAAATACAGTTTTAAAGAAGTGTAAGTGGAACTGATTTTAATTAGAAGTGAAAGAGTGGAAATGTGCATTTTGTCTTAAAAAAAAACTTACAATGTACTTCATTTTTAAAATAACCCATGGTTTGGGTCGTGGAAACATCCTGGAAACAATGTTAAATTCGCTAGCAATGAATGCCCAATAGTGAGGATGTGGTTTTAAAACACTGTGTCTGGATAAAAATAAACCAAGCTCCTTGGAGAAATCACAGGTTCCATGTCTAGGCCTGGAAATATACTTGACGAGTTGCAATATTCTGTCACAACAGAAAATAAAAAGCTAAGAAAAGTTACTAAGATCATGCCAGAAAATAAAAATTCCCACAATAAATTCCAGAAGCCAATTTGTAAAACCTTCCAGTGGCCAAAAATGGATGTCTACCGAATCAGCATGGGTAAAATTTCAATGCATTCAATCTCATGAAACACTTCAATCTGGAGGAGGCTAGTAACCAATCCATTATTTTTTTTAAATTAGCAAATAAAATAAAACAATTATGCATATATTCTGCATGTGACTGTGTCTTTTTACGTAAGAATTCCAGATTATAAATGATGGAAGTAGATAATAATCATTTTCCAACTCCTCGTGAATGACGGAAGAGGTATTACTCATCAGTAAGGGGAATCATTACTAAAAATGAGACATTTTAAACTCTAAAGGAAGAATATTAACAGTGATAGATTATTGCTAAACAATTAAACCCCATTAAAATAGAGATATTAATGTAATAGAGATATCTATTAGGATAGAAATGTTTTCAATTAAGTTTAATGGCCAAAGGTATCATCTAATGGTTAGCACATTGAAACAAAATACATAGACTTGTTCTTGATAACAAGTACCTAAACAAAGAATTCTTTGAAACACTTGAAATTTTAAGCATGCATCTATTAATATTAGTGAATTATTACTTTGAGATTCATGAATGCTATGATGCTTCCTTTTGAACAACATTTGCTTGCCAAAAGAACATTTGTGTATGGTGCAATCATCTTTGGGATTTTCTTTAAAATTACTAGCAAATGAGGGATTGGGATGTAGGTGAAAAATAATCTCGTGTTATACTTATTAGTGATCAATAGATAAGGAATAACTGTTCAGCTAAAAGGTAAGTGCTGCCAGTAATGAAACAAGCACACATTTATTAGGAGACATGATAATACAAATTATTTGAAAGGAGGAAAGTTTAAGGGCAGTATGAAAACATTTACTAATAAAATGACTTTAGTGCTTTCTGTCAATTCAAATGATCTTAGGAAAGGAAGATTTCAAGAGATTCACTCTTTCCAGTCATATGGAAAGAATTCATGATGATAACATAATGAAATCAGCAGATATTGGTTGAAACAGAAAGAAGAGACCTGTACCATTTATCATGTCCAGGTTTATTTTTTTCCTTTTTTTCCTCTGTAGATTTATAGGAGTATTATATTTATGAGAAATGAGGGAAATCATGCAACTTATGTTTTGGGAGGTCTGGCTTACTTCACCTAATATAATTTTTTCCAAGTCTTTCCATTTCCTTACAAATGGCACACTATCATTCTTTCTGACGGATGAATAGAATTCCACTGTATTATGTACACACACACACACACACACACACACACACACACACACACATCACATCACATCACATTTTCTTGATCCATTCATCCTCTGTAGAGCATATGGATTGATTCCATATCATGGCTGTGTTGAATGATGCTGTGATGAACATGGTTGTGTTGGTGCCTTTAGTGTGTCCTGGTTTGTTGCCTATTGGATAAATACCCAGTAGTGGAATTGATGGGTCATAGGGAAGCTCTATGTTTAGTCTTTTGAGGAACCTCCATGTTGATTTCCAGAGGGGCTGAACAAGTTTACAACCATCAGTGTAGTAGCGTTCCTTTTTGGCCACATCCCTGCCAGCAGCTGCTACTGTTAGTTTTCTTGACAATGGCCATTCTGTCTGCTGGGTATTCACACAGAGTGAGATGAAGGAGGATATTTTTAGGCACAGTAGCTTTGTGCATCTGATCATATGAACTGAAATATTATTTGTTGAAATGAATTCCAGGAAATGGAAATAAGAAGTATTTTTGTTGATGTTTTTGTTTGCTTTTCCTTTTGTCTTGGTGGTTTGTTTGTTTAATCTGTCTTTGGGAGGGTAAGGGGGGCACAGACATGATGGACATTGGGTGAAAAAATGCAGCAGTGATAATCTCTAGACATCAGAAGTGATACTAAATACTATGTTGAAAATGAACTATACGACTTATGGATGGGGAAAGGGAGGAAAAACGTAAGAGAGAAAATGAAGGGTTCGGTGACATTGTTCAAAAATTAATATACTGTTTATCTGACTTATGTAACTATAACCTCTCTATATATCACATTTACAATAACAGTAAACAAAATTTCAAAATGAAAGGAGAAGAGAAGGGATATGTTTTTAAATATGTTTTTTAAAAACTACAGTGTGTTTACATGGAAAATCACAACAAAACTCCCATATATGCAAAATTTCCCTAATGCAAAAGTTAAATAACAAAATAAAACATTCAAAGCTTTGTATACACATATACTGAAAACAAAATCTATAAGTTGAATGAAAGAAATTTAAAAATAAAACGGGTGAAATCCATTCTTTTAGGTATCTTTATGATATCAAATTATCATAATCTAAAAAGTTACTGTTGAAATATTTGGATTTGAGAGAACTATTTGATAGGTGAAGGCATTTGCAATTAGCAAGATACTTGTATCTCTTAATCAAGTGACCCTTGTTTGCCTAATAGCATCTTCAACATTGTAGTTGACATCTTGAAAGAGAAATTGCTCTCACACTTGTGAAATGAAAGGTGAGAGCAAAAACATGATGTCCCAGACTTCTAGCCTTGGTTCTATTACAGAAAATAGACTGACACTGTTAATTGCATAGGATACCTTGAAAGAAATAGCATGGGAAGCGATAAATTATTTGTTTTGCTCCTGAAGACAATTACTGAGTTGTCTCCCCTCTTCTTTTTGCAGAGGGAGTCAAAGACAAAAATAAAAGTGTAGGCAGAAGCTAATTTCTCAATGCTTTTAAGAGAATAACAATACTTCAGGAGTTGTGGGGGGGGGAGGAAAGGAAAGCCATATGGCTAACAAAATGATCTTTCAGAATGACCTGTCCAAAAGAAACTGAGATACAGGGACCATTCTGTCCTAAGAAAAAGGCTATAGAAAGTTGTGTAATCGCAGGCTTAGGAGAAATTATATAAATAGGGGAGGAGGATTATTGGAAATTATTCATCAAATCTATTTTAAATACTTAATGTTGACACAGAGCTGCTAAATATACACACATTCACATAGACAGAAGAGCTCACATCTGCCTTCCTAAATGCCTCTAAATTCCTGTGATGCCTGAACACATGGCCTTCATAATCTTGGAAATGGCTTTTAGTGTCATCTCAAAGACACTGAACTAGCTTCCCAAAGCTAAACATCTGGGATGTATTTGCCTCTCATATATATATATATATATATATATATATATATATATATATATATATATATATATATATATACCCGAAGTTTCTGAATGCTCCAGCCCCACACCTCCCTGCCCTCATCTGTCAACAGGCAATGTTTTGCAGATAGGATCCAATTCCAGACCTTCGCTACTGCTGAGATGCATTTAATAAATGACCTCTCCAGTCTCCCTTAGCTTGCTAGCAATTGAAGCAGCAATTGATTCACTTTCTTAAGCTGCACCATTTATAAGTGGCCAACTATCATTGTGAGTAATGTGCCTCCAGTTCCGCAGAAATTATAAATTTGTCCAAAAAAGAAAGTGTTGGAGTCATCAGAGTCACATCCATACATCATTTCACCATTGGAGGCCAGGTTCTGAACGCCATTTGTTGACTGCATTCCAGTAGTCGGATGCCAGTCCCATCAGTGTTTATTCAGCAATTTGCAAGAAAAATGGTGGCATAAGGTGTGATTAATAGCCAGAGTCTCACCTTTGTCTGTCAGATTTCTACGCAACGACTATCCTCTCATATCAGAATTCTAAGGTCCCTTTCTTTTAAGAGAGTCTCTGTGAAGATGGGAACTTTTGATTTTGGAAAAATGAAGCCACACAAAGTGGACAAACTGGCCAGCTCCCGTGTAAGGTCTAGAATGTTCTGCAAGGAGTTGAGAGTCATTGATACGCATTTCAAAAGAGGTAGTAATGGATCTTGGGAAAGCAAACAAGAAAATCCAAGTTATGGTGATTGGTGAGTAATCTGATTTGAAGTCATCAAGGGAAAGGATGAGATTTAGAAAAATAAAGTTTAAAAAATGAAATAGATTTAGGTTAGAAAGGGGCCATCGAACCTAGGATGAAAACTGGAGACATTTCTGTCATGATGAGAACTATTAAGAGAACATGAGAAATAGAATGAACTAAATGACATTTTTTTGCCATGACTTCAAGAGCCAAGGAAGAAAACGCAGCACCATAAGAACAGGAGCACAGACACTAGTTAAGAGGTGTCACTGCAGTTTACCTTGGTCAGCATGTAAGTTCCTGTAATATGACAATGACAATGAGTCTATTAGTTGGCAAAGGAGAAAATCTTCACGTGGTCTTGGATATGTCCAATGAATTTAGAGGTATATACATCTGTGTTTCCTCAAAGTCTAAGATACTTTATAACTAAATAAATAGATTTGAGGTTGGTTTACCATTTAATTTGAATAGAAAAACTTGTGCTAAGAAGTATGGGTTCCTTTCATTTTGAGAAGCCTTCACTTGTGACCTTACCATGTTCTCTATGTTATGATCATTATAGTTAATTCACAATGTGTGTGTGTGTGTGTGTGTGTGTGTATGTAAACCAGCAAAAGCCTCATCTACCTAACTCATATGACTCTGTCCTTTATAGTGTCATGTTCCCAAAAATGAACTTACTAGAGTGGCTAGGTTCCCTACATTTTCAAGAACATTACACCTTCGGTGGTTTTTTGGATACCCCAAAGAGATGAGTCCTACTGGCGAGGAACCATTGTCAATGGTAGGGTTCCAAGTGATGTCTTAGACATACTTTACCTACTCTGGAATTGATTGAATTATTTTAATGTGATCTTAGTCACAGGAAGGCAAATTATTCATAAATCAATGGGGGCTCCCAGTTCAAGGCCATAGGAAGCAAACGCTAGTGACCACATGAAATTGACTTCTCAGTGTACTTCCAAAGATAATGGTCTTCACAGTGCCAGATGGAGTGGAGAAATTCCAAGGACCATTGTCTGTGGTACTCATAGGCATGGAGATTAAACAGTGTCTGTTTTGAGCAAAATTCTCAACAACTCAGAAAAAAATGATTTTTCAACTTCTAATTCATAACACTCTAGACAGAGAAAATGTCCCTCTGTGTACACAGTTCACCTTAACCGAAAACTCTGTCCTACAACACAGTGATCCTCTACCCATGGTAGGCAGACAGAAGCACAAGTTTGTCTGTGGTTGGAGGTGAGAGGGAGATTGTGGCGCCATTTTGAAAAGAGAAATGGCGTTAGTTCAATGCCAGTCATGTGGAACTCCGAGGTGCCATGTGCATCAGGATTCAAACCACTCTTGAGTTGAGAATGGAAGTACCATTGGTAATATGACAAACATCACCATTAGTCTGTCTCTAGCAAAGTTCTGTCCATTTACACAAAACCTATGATGACTATGATCCTACAAGTAAATGGCTATGATTACCACCTACGAAGTTCAAGGAAAGAAAAGTTCTGAGACCATTTTGATATTTAGGGCTTTGTTAATTTGGGAATACCAGGAAAGTGTTTATGGACCTGTATTAGGGCCATTTATCCCTCTCATTAGGAAAAATTGTTTGCCAGTCATACGTATTTGTTGCTATGATGTTTTTCTTTAGTTCATACCCATGTGTTAAAATAAATCCCAGCTACATATAGCAAGCATTTTCTTACAGACTCACATAAAGGTGTGGTTATTCTTCAAAACTTTGGAAATTTGGTAATATCTTACAGAGATGCAAAAATGGAATTTTCCTTCACCAATCTTGTTGTACATTTTCACTAAAAGGAAATTTGCCTTCGTGGTAGAAAAGTAAACCTTCACCATATAAGATGATGTTAAGTGAAACGAACCCTAAGATAGGGACACAAGTGGTTTTTTCTTTCTTAATATTGTTTTTAATATATTGAAAATGTACTATGTGATTTTTTTTGTTTCTCTCGTATGTTCTTTCCCCCATGGTATACCCTCTGTTTTTACTGTATTTGATTCCAGTGCCCTGCAACTTGTATATACATTTTTCTAATTTGGGGAGGGGAAGGAAGATAACAAAATGCTGAAATAAGGATACAGGTTGACCGTTGTACCAATGAGATGTACAAGTCAGTATGTTGAAAATGAACTTTACAACTGTGGTGGGGGAGGGAAGAGTTGGGAGATGCGGAGGGAAGGGATGGTAGGGGAAAAACAAAGGAGGAGATAACAATGCTCGATAGGAAATGGACTCATTACCTTACTCATATAACTGTAACCCCTCTGTATAGTATTTTTACAATAAAAGACATATTAAAAATAAAAAAGAAAAGTAAACCTTCAAAGATTTTATTTGAACCATCTCATGTAGTTCTGGTCTTGTATGTGAAGGCAGAAAGTAAATTTATGTTATTATGTCTATGCAGGATATAAGGATGATGTATTGGATTTAAGGTAGTTTATAAAAATAGGCCAACACAGTATGTCGGAAACAATGAACACAAGACAGTAGAAGGGGCTAATGTATCAGAAAGAGAGAAAAAGAAAATTCTAGTTTGTCTTTGCTGAAGCCTGAATTCCTTTCTGTTAGCTCAATCTAAACACCACATTTTTGTGAATATGCATCACATTCATTTTGGATTATTTAATTTAACTTCTTTCCAGATGAACTAGCTTTATTAAATGCTTTCCATGGATGGGCAAACAGAGTTTATGCAGGCTATAAATATCTATGATTAGTTTGGTATAGTATATTGCCATCTAAGGTGTAGCAATTATGCATAATATTTTCTCCCAAGCTTGATAAACCATTTGGGAACAAAAAAGAAAAAAAAAGGAAAAAAACCTAGAAAGTAATTTCTGCAAAACCCAAGAATATAAAACATTTGCAAACCCATACATCACTGAATTGCTGGTCAGTAGCTCATAGAGCTATGTGAGAAGAGTTCTGAGCTTAGAGAAGGAAATGAGTTTGACTCCACATGCTTTAAAAATGAAATAATATAGACGTCCTTTGACCCATGGTATCAGATTTGATGCTGGTGGCATGTTGACTAATTGTGAGGGGTTTGAGCATGTGTATAAACTCAGGTCATTCCTTAAAACTTTTTGCTTCCATGCATATTTGTGTACTAGATACTGTCTAATATATCAAATATTAAATGCACACAATTCGTATTTTTTGCACGTCTACCTTTCCTGGCTTTCCCACCATCCCTAGTTGTGTATCTGCAACCAGCATTATAATAATACATTGGGTAAATCACCTACGGTAAAACTTTTGGCTCAAAACAACTTAGGAATTATAATAAATGGGCTTAGAAATTCAGCTCCGCTCCCTAAAGCCCCAGAAGTTTCTGATGCTGTAATAGCAGCTAGTAAAAACAATTTCTGCACCTAGGTTAGCTGATGGGAGGTGCTACTTATAAAGACCTAGCTTGAACTCTAAACTAGAACCACTGCAGAAGAAGGGCCAAGGCGTGCCGCTGGGGAGAAATGGATCTGGGAGGACACTGGATTTGAACAGGTTCTTGAAGACTTCCTCTCTTCCATTAGAAGGAGGACTGCTCCAGCAGGGCAGAGACAGAAAGGCTCATGGCGACAGGACCGCAGTGACTGCAGCCCAGAGTTGGCTGAGAACTTACTGATACCATTCATGGTGAGGAGGCCCCCTGCCCAGTCTCTTAGACAATACGTGTGTACGAGAGTGGTATTTCTGATTCTGGAATTTACTAGCTGTGACTTGACTTTTCCATGGCAACTTCAGGGAAGTTGTGGCAAAGAATGTTGGCAACCACACACCTTCATGTTTCGGTGTTGAGTAAGGACAAATCTTTAAAACACAATGTGTGAAGCAGAAAAAAAAAAGTCAGTGCAGCTGTCAGAAACTCCACCAGGTAAACATCACTGCTAGTAATTTAGCAGGCGGGGTGTCTTTCCCTGTGTGTGTATATTGTATAGATTGATCCAGTCCCTTGAGAACATGGAAATATAAAGCTTCAGGTTGCACTACGTAGGAGAAAATACATTACAAGGACATAAAGCAATTTATATCCAAGTTCCTCCTATCTTACATCTGTCCAGATGAGTTGGGTGTGTATGAGCTTTAAAACACAATATATGATGTATTTTAAAATTAAAGCCATAATTTTAAAAGACATTCTTATTCTTCTGGGAAACTATGAGAATTTACTCTGTGAACTTGGAAACAACTGTTGATTATTAATTACTTTTTAAAATGGAGGATCTTTTGGGGTACTGGTGGCACACCTCTAGTAGTCCTAGCTACTCAAGGAGGCTGAGATCTGAGGATTGCAGTTCAAAGCCAGCTTGGCCCTGAATTCAAACACCAGGTGCACGCACGCACGCACACACACACACACACACACACACACACACACACGCTCGCATGTAGTAAGTCTCTTTTTACAAACATTTTGTTTTCCAGGAAATAATAGTTTTTTTAAAAAAAATTAATGTAAATTGCTAGTTTAACCTCATCTTTTTAGCTTCAAGTAATTTAGTATATCTTTGTTTCCCGTCATTCTTTTCCTCTTGGCACTTTTGATAAGTACATTTACTATGTAGTTTTTATAGCAACACAAATGAGGTGGCCTTGAGTGTATATTTCTAGCCTTCATTCTATATAATATATTATTCTTTACAGGTTTTATCCTTTCTGCCATCGTTTATAGTGCTTTCCTTGTGCCAGTCATTATGCTATATAGTAACTATCACTTCTGGATTATGTTAGTATTTTTTTTTTGAAATGAGTTCCCCCTGTTGGGAAGTGTTTCCTTACTACTGCAAGGTTCTAGCCGCAGACAATAACACATAGCTCATCTGTCTTCGGATGACCTTGGTAGGGTGGATGGAATGTTCCTGGAGGAGACAAGGCAGGGTAGGAGAAGCTCAGGGAAGGGGGAAATGGGATCAAATACATGATTGGAAACATGACAGTGAAAGACTTCTGCACATCAGTACGTACTTATACCAAAGACGCGTTGGGCCTTGCCTGTGTTCAGGTTAGCACGGCTCCCTCATAAATTCTGGTTGGATGGCTCTGGTGAGCTACCTCATTCCTGGGACTCGGTTTCCTGGCTGAGAATAAAAGCATCCTGTGCAAAGCCCTTCCCGCTCTGGACAATCTACAGAGAGGGGAGCAGAGTAGGTGGCTAGGTGGCGTCTACTGAGTGCCGGTGGCGTTCCGGCTTGAGCTCCTGAGGTGTCCAGGAGGGTGCAGGTGGCTCTCTGTCACCTGTGACTCTGGTCTTAAGGACAGGACTTTGTGGAAGAGGTGTTTCTGATTCCCCCTGGGGTCTGCAGAAGTGAGCATTTTGGTTTGGGGCAATGGGGAGGGGCATTCTCCACTCTTGTTAATTGCTTTCCATCAAAGGAAGACTAAATTGAGAATGATTAAATTAAGTGAACTGGAGAAAGCCTATTACTAATGTAAATCATTGTAAAAGCTTCAGTGGGCAAAGAAGTAAAAGAGGAAAAAAAAGAAAAGAAAGAAACTAGAGAATATAATGTAGTATCTTTGGATAGTGTTCTGGTAGACAATTAAATTGGAGCAAGTGAGACAGTACCATTAATAATTGCACATTTCGTTTAGTGTCTAATTATTCATTGTGGCCTTGCTCGCTTCCTTAAGCTCAGAAATGGAAGTGGCCCTTCATTCTGACAGCATTTTCCCTCTGAGTGTCTAAAATGGTCCCCATTTATCTTCATTCACCTTGTACCTACTACGTAAGGAAGGACCAATTTTTTTTTCTCCTTAAGCCTAGAATGTCAAATAAAAACATCCATTCCTCCATTGCAAGAGAAAGAATACTTATCTCCCCAGAGATAATAAATATGCTGACTTATTTCAGGTCTAGTATCCCCGGTAAAAATGATATTTCTGGACAGGAAAAGCTAAAAAAAAAAAAAAAGGAGAAGGGGGAGGGAGAGCAGACACAAGGAACTCTGGCAAAATACAATGGCTCACAAACAGCCCAAGTTTCTACTCAAACTATGTCACAAATTAAGAAAGAAAGAATTTCTTGGCAAGATGCTTAAAGCCACCACCCAGTAATTATTGCTATTTACCAAACATATATTTATATCATTTTTATAGTGTTTCTGAACAATTACAAACAACGTTCATGGTCATTCCCTTTTTCTGATTAAAATAATAGAAACAGTACCTAAATTATTGGGAGAACTTTGTACAGACCAGTTACTTTCCATGAATAATCCATGTTAAATCTGTGCATCTAAGGAGATGGATAAAGAGGAGGAAAGGGAGTTGGTTGAAGAGACAAATAATTGAGGTAAGAATATGATCAAGGAACATTATATGAATGTATGGATGTGTCAGGATAAAATCACCTACAATGTACACTTTCATATATGCCAATGTTTTTTTAAAAATGAAATGGGGTGAAACATGTCATACAATAGTCAAGAGCAAATGTAGAGTTTGCCAGGTGTCGGTGGCTCAATCCTGTAATCCCAGCTATTCAGGTAGCTTAGATCTAACAATCATGGTTGAAAGCCAGTCTTGGCTGCATAATCTGAAAGACTCTCACCTCCAGTCTCAAATTGTTTTAGAGATTATTATTATTATTATTATTATCGATCCTGGGGCTTGAACTCTGGGCTTGGGTGCTGTCCCTCAGCTCTTCAGCTCAGGGCTAGCACTCTACCACTTGAGGCTAGCACTCTACCACTTGGAGCCACAGCACCACTTCCAGTTTCTGGTGGTTAATTGGAGATAAGAGTCTCACAGACTTTCCTACTGGGCTGACTTTGAACCTTGATCCTCAGATCTCAGCCTTCTGAGTAGCTAGGATGACACTCGTGAACTACTGTTGCCCAGCTAGAAATTATTTAACTTGAAGAATGTAGATAGATTTGCCAGATGTCATTGTCTTTATATTTTTTTTGTACACAGATGCTTAATTTCAAAACCCACTACATCATTCTACTTTAACACATATGTAGGCTCAAAAGTTGTTGCAGTGAAGTAACAGATTCATCATTATGCAAGCTAGCTAATGTACCATACATCCTGTGCACAGCAATATCGCCAGTTCAAGGTGTGATCTAAATCCAAACTTTGCATGTTAGTCTTTCGTGGCTGGAACAGATCCAAGCCAGATCTTGTAAAGCTTTACGAGTCTGAGCTTTGACTGTCATCTTTGATCTCACACTACCATGGAATTAGTCTACAAACGGCCAACACCAATAAGAGTGGCTATAAAAAGACTAAGATTCAAGTTTTGAAGGACAGCAATGTAATCTATCAGCTGAAGAATGAAATAATTGGATGGATGCTGGGTGCTAGTAGTTTGCAGAGAAAAAGATCCCAAACTTGTAAGTATGGGTGTAAGTTAACTCAAAGGAAGAGAAGGAACGAAGATAGGAAAGGATACTAGGAGTCCCTAGCTCCACAGACAACTTAGACCACTAAGAGAGTGCTCAGAGCTCAAAGATGAAAGTAGCAAAAAGTAGCTGGTATTCCAGGAGAAGGAAGTGGGGTGGGGGTTGGGATGGTTCATGATTAGATCTGTTGCATGATTAGAGGATGCTCTGTCTTGCTCTTATAACAATGAGATGCCATATCAAATTCTCTCTCTCTTTCCTCTGTCTCTGTCTGTGTAGACATAGCGAGGAAAGGGTCAGATTTTAGGCCCAAAGGTCTCAGTGGGAGACCAGTGGCACTTGTAAGGTTAATCTACGATTTTTCCCCCCAACAAAATCCAGAAAAACAACACAGCAAAGACTGCTTTGACTCTTAACGACTAACTGTTCAACTTCTCTTGTGCCACTGTTTTTTTTTTTTTTGGGGGGGGGGAAGGGTTCCTATTTGGTGAGTTATTTTTCCAGAAGAACTGATTTCCACTTGTGGCTATCACTGCCCACTTTCACTTCACTACCTGCTGTGGATCTTGGTGATTGAGCGGAATCAAGTCAGTGCGGAACTGAGATGATGACTTGGATAGAACAGTTGGGCTGCCAGGCTGGGCTTCCTCCCATCTTACTTTCTTCTGGTGGACACACTTATTCTGTTTAGGCCGCCATTACTGCCTCACAGGATCCACACTCCCTCAGCACAGTGGTAGTATCAGCTACATGATGTCTGTGTAGAAACGGGAATGCAGGATGCATTTCAAAAGTTCTCCAGATTTTCCAGATGGCTTTCAATAAGACACAAGAATGAGGTTAAGCCCAGGGAGCTGCTCCGAGGAGGGCACGTGACCAGACTCTAGTCCTTGGCTTATGGATTATCTCAGCTCCAGGAGTGATCATGAGTGATTGAGACACGCACCCAGAGCCACAGTCTCATCAACGAAGTCCTGCAGGAATTTTCCTATTATAGCGGAGAGCCTGGGTGGGAGAAATGATCTCTTTCCTTTTATTCTTTGCAGGTTGATGCCTGGGACTGCTGCCCTCGGGTCCAATGAACCGGATATTTACGACGGCACGAGAAGAAGTAAAAGGATAGCAAGAGCTGATCGCACTCTTAGACCAATAAATCAACCACTCAGACACCCACCATGAAGCAAGACTTCCTATTATGCCAGATAATACATGTTCCTTATTGTTTAAGTCATTTCCAGTCAGAAGCAACCCAGCTGACAAAAATAATAAAGTCTTCTGGAACTAAATTTGCTGAAAGAAGTGGTGCCTTATTCAGTTAATAACATCTGCTGCATTGTTAAATAATTTTAGAGCTGTACATGCTCAGAAGAAATAACTATTACCTAGGATAACAGAAGTTGACAGTTCATTCTTCACCAGATAAAGAAGTCCTATGACAGAGAGCAATATATAATAACATTATCTCTGTTGACATATTCTAGAATAAATGTTTAATTGTGAGATAACTTCCAGATAAGTAAAAGTAGTCCGGGTTCGTGTCTTCTAATATTTAATATGAATTTGTGTTTTATGCGCCTTGGCTATGAAAATTTATAATGAAATAAGATATTGGACAGAATTCTCACAACATGAAAGAAAATGAGCATACTTTTTTTTATTAATCAGATACACAAGAGTAAGAACAAGGAAACACCTGTGAACACTGATCCAAATATTGTTATGTAGAATATGCAGTGTCTCCCTTCAAGAATTAATTAGTCTAATGGCCCCAATCAACAACCCACTTTTCATCCATTTTCACCTCAAAATTGGTTACCTAGTCACTAAACTTGTGAACAGAAGAAAATGTCTGCTGATCTATCCACTTTACAACAGAAAGACAATAAGACCACCTGCACTTAGTTCTGTGGTTATGCGAATCCCGATGCTGTTTGAAGTTGCAGCTGTTTGCCAGGCTGTAGGAAAAAAACGATACTTGGATGGAGTAAAGTCAAGTTTGATGGTAGGTCTGACTTCCAAGCCTACATCTTTAATTTCTGTAAATTACATCTCTACTGAAGACTCAGTGACAGAAGGAAGCGCCCAGAGCTGAGAAAACAAAAATAAAGTTGAGATCAAAACTGCCTGGAGAGATTAGCCAAGTCTAAACCACAGTGATCTTATTTCTGAGAAAATCTTAAAAGCTTCATATAGATATAGATATATTATATATACACACACATATATATATATTACAGCAAAAAAGGTGGTAAACAAATTTCTATGCAGCACAGTTAGTAACATCTAAATATTTTATGAAGTTCAGCCTTATGAATCGTCCTGAGCTGTTGTTCTGAGTGATACAACATATTTAGGAGGTTAACTTGACAGTATTGTAGAAGACACCCTAGAGATGGAAATTCAAGGTTGCCAGTTTATCCCTGCCCTCCAAGAGAACTGCAGATCTTATTTTCTTGAATAAACAAGAGATTGAAAAGGACAAATAAATATATTGAAATCAAGTAATGTCCCCACACAGGAGGAAGAAGACCTCTTACAGGAGGTAACACAGCTCCTTTCTTGGTCTGTACTCTCCCTCTTCTCGGGGTCTTCATTAGATACTGATAAATGTGCCTAACTGTAGCGCCTGGCTTTGACAGGCTCCCTTCAGTCACGTGACCACTGGGGAATGGGGAACAGGACTTTTGATGATTTGCTGAGATTGTGTTTTTGAATCTTGAGGGGCAGGTGATGATATAAAACACAAGGAAACTCGGCATCCACCAGGCAGACTGTGATTGGAATAATCGACTGCTATGGGAAACCGCTACTTAGAAAATAAAACAAATCGTTTAAATAGGGATACAGGTGGATCCATTGCAACAATGAGATGTACAAGTCGTTATGTGGAAAAATGAACTTTACAACTTTGGTGGGCGGGGGGGGAGGAGAATTAGTTGGAGGGGGAGGCTGGGAAGGGATGGGAAGGGGAAACAAAGGAGGAGGCTACAATGCTTGATAAGAAATGTACTCATTGTCTTGCCCATGTAATTGTAACCCCTCTGTACAGTATTTTCACAATAAAAAATAAATAAATAAAAATTATATTCTCTGCCCAGTTCACAGATGTCAATTCTTTGTGATTCAACTATATTAGATATCTCCTTCCTTTTCAGGCCTCCCAGTGGATTTCACTTACTTTTCCTGAAAAATTTTCATCAGTTTCTTAAATCTGATGGTATAGGCACAGTCTTTAGATAGGCCTTATGCAGTTTTAGGCTTTATTTCATCTTCTCATTTGACTTTCCACTCTATTTAATGCCAGTACTATGCATGTCTTTGGCCACAGTCTTTATGAGCATTAATTCATTCTGAATGGCCAGTGTACGTAAAAGCCATTACTAATTAGAAAAGTTTATTGCAGCCATTCCAATGTAATATCATCAGGACTTTCTAGCTTCATAAGACTTGGAGTATCATGTCAAGTTCACCCCTGCTGCAGGTCAATTGTCTATCCACTCCTGGATTGGCTGGAGAGTTGTGTTTGAAGTATAAATGTGTGTGTGTGTGTGTGTGTGTGTGTGTGGCTTTGCTAGGAATTCTCATTTTTTCATAGGAAAATGGTCAAATACCTTTGCAATTAACTAAGCATAGGTTCAATGGATTATGTACATGTTTCTCATATTGATTGGTTTTCTTTAGCTTGTTATTTTAAAAGAAAACCTAGTGGTTGACATAATGGAAAAAGAAAAGTAGAGGAAAATTAAGAAAAAAATTAAAAAAAATCCTAATCAAGTACCTGAAAGGAAAACTACCCTCAACATTTCATTTTATAAATTATTTTCAATCTTCACGTAATATAAGAAACAATAACTAAATGAACATATGTTTTTGAAGTGCAAATAGGTCATTACCCTTTCCCTATCTCTTTAGACATTACTTATCTGCATGGGTTGTCAGTCTGTCCATTTCATGGTTGTTCTGCAATTACTTTAACACATCTCAAAAGTTTGGACTTCTAGCTGTTGTGTAATTTTTAAAGGAGATTTAAGGAACGTGAAGCAGTAGTTTACATGAACAAACGTGTTTTGTTCACCTCGACTTCTAAGCCTTGGGTAATTTATTATTCCAGAATGACAACTTTACCCACTAGTCGGCTATTAACACCGCAGTTTATGCTAGAATTTCAAAATAAACACTTCAAGTCACCAAACAACTGCCTGTAGTATATAATTTTATAGACACACACACACACATATATATATATATAATTTGTTTCTCAGTACATCATTTTCCTGATTATTTTGGTGATTAATCACTACATACACATTTCCTATTTCAGAAGTATTTTTTCTTATTTATAATATTTTTATCTATATTAAGGTTAATAGGTAGGCTTTGGGAATCAAAATCACAAACACTAAGTAAGTAAAATAAGCCTGGACCGTTCTCTTTCTATGTACATTTTACACCAGAGCCTGGAGAGGAGGCGTGTCATACCACACACAGTTTGGTTTGGTTTTTTTCTCTGTTGGTCTCATGAACCTCTGGGCCTGGCACACACTGGAACTGTGATGCTCTTCATCTCAGGCCTTCCAAAGAGCTAGGATGAAAGGCACAGATCACCTTTCTGGGCCCAGCTACCTTTGTAATATGATGACGATGTAATTCTCTCTGCCGCATACCCTGAAGCCTTCTTCACCGGTGTGTTTTCATCCTTGTCCTTCGTAGAGCACTAAAGTACCCATTGGAATGCGATATGTTTCTATTATGTTCACATTGGTGCGCTTAAGTTTTAAATCACACAGGCCATCTCCATGCAGCCAAGAGCCAAGACCCAAGACAGGTCACTTACGTTCACACTCGCACAGACAGCGGTGGAATATTTCCCCTCCTTGTTTCAATATAGAAAGGACAGTTTCTATATTGTATCAGCCTGCACGCAGGGGGTCCAGTACAATTTTCTGCTGTGCCTTTGGCCTATTTTCTCTGCAGAGATGTCTGTGTCAGCATTAAGAGCTGGGCTTTTAGCCCAGGGACAGATTCTGTGTGGCTTGCTCTCCCCTCTGGTTTGGGCGGACGGGTCATGCCTTGCCTTGCCTTCTCATTTCTGGGACATCCCATGCCTCGGAACCCCCTGGACTTCACATTTCTCCAGGCAATCGGATCTGTTTTAACTCATGCCACTCCCCTCTGCCTATGTTATGACATGGACATTCATATTTCAAACCGGCGTGGTGGTTATAAAAGGAAAATAAGATGTTCTCAGTCACCTGGTGATTTCCATTAGCTGTGAATCCTAGTAGTAAAAGTTCGGGGGGGGGGGAGGGAAATCAGAATCTCTGCAAAAACAGTGACTCTTAAACACAGGAGACAAAAATCCTTTCTCTCCCCCCGCCCCCAGTATTCGTGGTATAGATAAAAATATCTGTACAAAACTATTATCTTGAGAACTTAAGAATTCAAGATCATCTTATCTTAATTCTGTGTAGGAGGCTGGCTCTTGAGAAACTTAATTTTTTCCCCCCAGATAACTCACCTCTCAGCTTGTCAAGTCTCTGATGTGAGACTCAGCGTTAAACAAAGAGTCACACTGAAAAGACTTAGACAAATGGAAAAGTTTAAAGTAAGGGAAGAGAGAGTTCTCAATAATGAAAAGAAACATTTCTCTAATCTCTGCAATGGGCCTGTCTTGCTCATGAAGGTAATTTACAAATGTACCTTCTCTAACATAGTCTAGTCCTTTTTGCAACTTTGGATAAATATAGAAAAGAGAATCTAATTTGTTTTTCTGTCAGCTCCATCTCAATTTTTTTTTCAGACATACTTTTGAAAACTCTTCATGATTTGTCTCCATTTCATAACTAAATAGGTTGGGATTGCAAATATCCCTAATATTTAAAACCCAATTGAGCCACAGTGTTGATAGGCAGTACATTTCATGCAATAGGAATTGTGCCCTTTATGAAAGCTGCAAGACCATTTCCCAGCCCATTCTTAGCAAGCGATGGGAAGTGGTCACTTCCTTTGTCTTAGGAAAACGCATGGGTTCTTCAGAAATGTGGAAATCCTTCCTTAACTAGACACATAGCTTTCTATCCTATACTCTACTTTGGAGCTTGGCAGCTATTATGCAAGGTTTATATAAGATGACATCTCATTCTATTGTTCATAAGGAAAGTAGAGATCTTTATCCATAGCATGTCTAGCATGTGCTGATACATTGGCTAGTAACATATTAATAATAGCTATTACTAGTATCTCCAGGAACATCATCTTCTCTAGCTTTTATTTATTTATTTTCAATTTGTTTTTAATTTTTTTTGTCAGTCCTGGGGCTTGAACTTTGGGCCTGGGCTCTGTCCCTGAGCCTCTTTATACTCCAGGCTAGTGCTATCACTTAAGCCACAGAGCCGCTTCTGGCTTTTCCTGAGTAGTTTATTGGAGATAAGAGACTCACCAACTTTCCAAGCTGGGCTGGCTTTGAACCACGATCCTCAGACCTCAGTCTCCTGAGTAGCTAGGTTTACAGATGTGAGCCACTGGGGCCTGGCTTTCAGCTTGATCCTGAGCAATCACTGCTAATATCTCCGCCTCTCTCTTCCTTCTCAGCACTGTTCAAATCCTCTCTCACACATTTTCTCCTTTCTAGATCTACAATAACATTCTTGGTTTATAATCTGAGGCCTTGCTGCCTGCCGGAAAGACATAATGTTAAAGGTTTTAAATTTCACGCCTAAAATAAAATCCTTAATGACTGAAATGTGAAAGAGAGACAAATCTGTAAGCCTGCTCTTCTCGACCTTATTTGTCCTTTGTGTACGTATGACGCCGTGAAGACACAGAAATCAAAGGTCTAGGAGGTGAAACCAGCATATGCTCACTGAGTGGCTTTAGGCTGGGTTAAGAGCAATGATGAACCGAAGGAGCGATGGGAGTAAAGGAAGACAGGTAAATGTTTCCACTGTTCAGAAAAACGGGATGGTGTAATGCATCTAGGACATTTCACAGTAAAACTTTAAAGTCAACGTAATTATAGAATCTAATTTCAGCAAAAAGCGACCTCCCCCCAAACATGATTATACAACGGGTTCTTCTTATCTCTGATCTTCCTAGGGCCGGGATTTCTATTTATGATAAAGGCCTGTGAATCATTATAAATATTCCCAACCTGCAAAGTCCAAAAATAGGATGCTTTGAAAGATTTTAACAAATTATGGACTCATCGAAAGCCACAGAAATGAGCCTCATCTCAACAGCCTCACACAACACGATTCCTGCCTGTCATCGCGTCACTTAACAAAATTGCCACTTTTCAACCCCAGAGCTGGTTTCTGAGTTTCAGAAACTCAAACGGACGCGCGTAAGGAGAAAACCCACTCTCTCGCTCGGTTTTTCTGTTTTTTTTTTTTTTTCCTTTCCCCTGAACAAAATCTGATTTCTCAAAAATCACTTTCGTGCTGAGGCCTTGTCTTGTACGTCAAGTTTTTGCCGGGAGCCAATTGCTATGGCAAGGTTAATAGTAGCTCTATTATTAAAACACTGTCACCACCTTAGCCAGGGTGATGTGAAAGGCGCAAATACAATAACTCAGAACACAGCATCGCCCATTAGCTCAAATAGCTTGATTTTCTCCCATTGTTGCTCATTCTACCCTGTACATTTGCTATAATGCCTGCGGCGTCTTTCAATACTCCTTAACTATAGGCTGTCCTCCAGAAAATGGGAGGCTCAGTCACCTCTGGTGACATGCCAACATCGTCTACTTAGCACTTGTTTGTCAGTGAGATTTTAACTTGATACACTTAAATATGATTTTTTTTTATTTTTCTGTTAAGAGAAAGAAAAGACATGCTTTTACCAAAAAGAACACCTCCCTAAGCAAGGCTGCCATGCCTCATACTTCCTCCCTAATACAGTCTGTTGTTTTTTAGGTAGTTTTCATGTGTTTGCTTTTTTTTTTTTTTTTTTTTTTGCAGTCCTGAAGCTTGAACTCAAGGCCTGGGCATTGTCCCTGTGCTCATTTGTTCAAGGCTAGTGCTTGCTGTATGTATGTATGTATGTAATTGTTTATATTTTCTTTTCTTTTTCTTGTTTTCAGTCCTGGGGATTGAACTCAGGGCCTGGGTTCTGTCCCTGAGCCTCTCTGTGCTCAAGGCTAGCGCTCTACCACTTTGAGCCATAGCACCACTTCCGGTTTTCTGGTGGTTCACTGGAGATAAGGGTCTCACAGACTTTCCTGCCCAAGGTGGCTTGGAACTGTGATTCTCAGATCTTCTGTCCTGAGCTTTTGCTCCCAGAGGTATTGGGGGGGGGCGTGAAAAGTTCATTACTGCTCCCTAATATTTTCTTAACCTGATCTTTAAATCTTGAATAAGTGCTTTACTTGCATGTGCATCACAACAACATCAAATGATGAAGCTTTGGGATGGATTACGGCTCTACTAGGGCAAATTAGAAAGTGTCAGCCCCATAATTAATGATCAAGGGTGGGCTGGAGTGTCCGACTGTCTTCTAGAATCTCACAGTGAGAAGCTCTCAGGAAACACATTGGCAAAGTATAGAAAAGGATATGCGGGTACATGGGAGAGAACAAACTCCAGCCCTAGAGCTAAATAAAGTCAGGCTAAGCTGGAGGACATGTATGAACTTTGAACTCTACTTTGATATGCCAAAAAAAAAAACCCACAAACTTCTGGTGGAAAAATTCATGTCAAGAAACACTCCTATCAATCGCTGGCAAAGGAAGTCATAGCCCTGTGCATTATATTTGCTCTGGTAATTTTCTGCTGGAGTGGTCAGCTAATAGTGAGAAGATGAACAGAGTATACCATTAATTATTAGTTTATGATATTATTTTTATGATCTGGTGATGACTAATTCTATGATAAGACACCTAACCCCCTACAGAATGTTGAAGTTGATGTGTGTGCAGTTAAGTCTGGATAAATGGAAATAAGGACACCATGTAATGGATCCATCCCACTATTTTTCTGTTAATCTGAAATCAAATGCTGGCAATTTGACACACTTGCTTAATTTTTTGAAGAAATACCCAAGGCTCAGGTCAGGACCCACTGGAAAAAGAGGACCTTCTGAGTCTTCTTTTATCACAAAAATAGTCTAACATGGAGTTCCAATAAGATAACAAAGTCTCCTTTATAATCCATATTGGAGAAGAAGTTTGGGGAGTTCTTCCTGTAATCTCAGATGCACACTGGTGAATTCTGGAATGACCTGGTCTGAGCTTCTTAAAATTCCAATACACACACACACACACATGCACAAAGCTGAAGAATTGGGGTGGTGATGCAACCGCTTGAAATTATAGGAGAGCAAAGGATCTTAACATTGCCTTAACAAATTAGCATACATCTAGCACCTTTTGTGCCAGTCCTGAGACTTGAACTCAGGGCACAGGCACTGCCCCTGAGTATTTTTGCTCAAGCTTAACACTTTGCCATGTGAGCGAGCCACAGATCCATTTCAGGTATTTTTGCTAATTAGTTGGAGATAAGAGGCTCATAGACTTTCCTGCCGGAGCTTTAAACCATGATCCTCAGATCTCAGCCCCTGGAGTGGCTAAGACTATAGCTGTGCGCCCTGGCCACCTGCCGCGTTTCCATGTTTTATCGCGCAGTCTCCAATGGGCTCAGCTCGAGCCCTGCTTAGAGTTTCAAAAGCCAGCAGGCCCAGGGAGGGCAGGGCTGAGTCCCAGAGGACAGCCCCTTCGCAGTGTCTCTTCAATTATGGGCAGAACTCAGTCCCGGGCACCTGTGGGGCTGAGAGGCCTGAGATCTATGCTGGCTGCGTGCCAAGGTCTGCGGAGCTTCCGAGGCTCCTCTGTGAAGTTGCCGGAGATTAAGTTTCATTCCAGCTGCAATTCCCAGGGTAGAAGATGGACGGGATCCCATCTCTCACAGGAATCAAAGTGCCTCCTGGCCCAGGGGTCCTCTCCTTCTTATCTTCAATTCTTCCTTGCTTTCTTCATACATTTCTGTTGCTCAAAAGCCAACACCAGTAGGAGCAGAAAAATAACTTTACCTCTTGATTTTTTTTTCCCCCAAAATTTCGCTTGATCAGGAATGTGTGACTCCCATTTACCTGGTCCAACAAATAGACACTGCTGTTCATCTCACCCCTTTGCCTGTGCAATCGTACGTGTGTGCTCTGGCATCAGGCAGAAGCAAGCATCCGACCTGTCCTTGGGTCATAAAATCTTCGGTCTGTTTTAAATAGGCTGTGATGTCACCGTGGAAACAGACCGTGTTATGAGTAAACTGATAGAAAATCAATATTCACTCCGCGATCACCGTCTGTGTCTATACTTTCTGCTGTGTGGGAAACGTTGACACCAGCATAGGAAAAAGTGGTAGTGAGACAGCCTGTCCCCCATGTCCACCAAGAAAGTGGAACAAACTTACATACTTCATTGTACTTTTGTAGGGGTTACAAGCAAGGAAGAGAAGGTTGGGAGGCCATGGGGGGGAAAATGAGACTTGACCTAGAAAATTACTAAAGCCAAAAGTCTAGGGTATAGCTCAATGGTAGCATCCACACTTAGTAAGCATTAGGTTAAGTTTAAACCCCAGTACTACTGAAAATAAAAAATGAACGAGAAGGAAGAGGAGGAGGAGAATAAGGGGAAAAGTGGGAAGGAAAGGCAGGTAGGCTGGGAGGGAGGGAGGGAAGGAAGAAGGGAAGGAGGGAGGGAGGAAGGGAGGGAGGAAGGAGGGAGGGAGGAAGGGAGGGAGGAAGGAAGGAAGGAAGGAAGGGAAGGAAGGAAAAGTAGGAGGGATAGAAGGAAATAATTTCTCTCATGTCCACATACTGCTAAAAATATTCCCTTACTTAAGAGAAATATCCGTTACTTGAAAGCGTGTATACTTTTCAGAATCTAATTGGAAAACAGGGTAACTCAATACAGAAATCTATATATCAATCTCTGAATGTCTCTACCGTTACTTCTTTTATGATACGATATCAGCACAAATTGATCTTCAAGAGACAATAAAACCAGGAACTTTCTTTAGGAACTGACATCAGTCATTGAAGGCTTTTTATGTGACACATGCAAAGTAATTATTATTGTCCGAACCCTTCTCTTTTTTGGGAGACAAATGGAAGGTGTGTTGATATCGACAATCATGAATGATTTTCACTGTGAGTTTCATGATAACCATAAATCAAAACTCAATATTTAAAACTTGACTTTAATCTAAAGAAATGATAATGGTAGCCTCTAATTATAAGGCTGATACTTGGTGCACTTGTCACTGATAATTTATACATAATATTCTCCTTAACAGGGCCCAACTATTGGGTTAAAGTTGATGCCAACACACTTTTTTTCTTTAAAAAAAAATCTCAGGCAGGAGACCTTGCCTTGACCTCCATACAATACATTTTATAAAATGCAGAATTAATGCTTTCCAAAATAGTGATACAATGAGGTGGGTACTGAGTTCGTTTAAGGTTAAGAACTCATGACACCGTGAATGAGATGGCTATTTTCCAGTATTCATTTGCATAAATAAAAGGAAATTTTTGCCTAGATGATTGTGAGGGGCAAATGGTCACGGTCTCTGTTCATACTAATGATTTATGCTATCTTGCTTTAAAATTTTCAGTGCGTTCAAATATTAGTCAAACTTTAAAAAAAAATTGTACAGAACCATGTAACCTTGTGTCAGGATGACTATAAAGATTTCTGCAGAGCAAAGTCCCAAAACACTTTCAGCCATAGTTCAACCCCTTCCGAAGCTCGTAAATATCATGAGCCTTTTACATTCTCAAACAACTTCATTTTTTCCCAAAAACTGTTTCGTTTCCCTGGGAATCAAAATGTGTCTGTTTGCTATTTTCTTGCTCTATTATCCAAGTTATACACACAGATTCTAAGTTGTATATTTTCATAAAGAAACACTTCTGGTTATTTAAAGCTTCTTTGTTCCTTAAAATGCTCTTTTCTCCTGCTTAGTCATCTTAATTGTCTTAATTCTTTTTTTTTTTCCTAAAGGATTTCCTCAGCTGTGTTTTTTTGTGCTGAGTGAGGCTTTGTGGTCTCTATTTCTGACTTGAATCATGTTGAACTCTGAAACCCTTTTCTGTCCTTACAGGAAGACATGTTGGATCCCACTAGTCATTTTTCCTCTACAAGATGTTATTTCTTCCGGTCCTTCTCCAACCTTCAGGAACTTCCTCTAACGCTCACGGAATTCCTTCCCTCCCAGGCTGTCTGTCCAATCTCCAGCAAGGAATTAACCATTTCCATCTCCATGGAAATAAGGAGATTTCTCAGAAAGGTTAGGGAAGGCAGTTGGTGGAAAATATCTTGGAGCCAAAAATGGTTCCATTTTTGGAACATCAGTGTGATATTTATAGAATGGCAATGTTTCTGTCCTCTGTTTGACTTAATGACATTTTCCAAGATCTCTCTCTCTCTCTCTCTCCTTCTCTCTCTCTCTCTCTCCCTTCTCTCTCTCTGTCCTAGCTCTAGTCATCTAACAAACAAAATAAGCAAAACAGTGAACATGTCAAAAAGAAAACAATGTGCTGACGATTTCTTTGGAAGGTCTAAGGCCTGGATGGAAGAAGAGATGTGGAAAGAGCCAGCCGTGTAGTATTTTGACGCTGGTCCTTTTTCTTTGGGAGCTACAAGGGGAAGCAAATGGTGACACAACAAACACTTTTGCTCATCCTTTGCAGTGTCAACCGTACTTCCAAGCTGGACCCAAGGGGAAACGGGAAGTGCATTCATCTGAGTAGGAACTTCCTGTCTCCTGTTTCCCACAGGCCATCTGTCTCTGGGTTGTATCATCTGGCTCTTGGGCAGGTATGGGGAAAGCCACACTGGAGCCTACTGGCCCAGCGGGGTTTGTCAACACCAGACTACAAAATGGAAGGGGAGTGACAGCATGTGTGAAGGCCAAGTAGGAAGGTGGGGGGGAGTTCGAGGAACTACTATTCGACCCCCTTCCGTAAATGTTAAACTCTTGGTATGATTGACAGAGAGATCAGCAGCCTGGGTTATGATCTTAATTTGTACATTAACCTTGCGGCACTGGGCGCTTTGTGGTCACAACGAGAAGACGCTTTGGAGTTCAGCTGAGCCGTGGCTCAGAGCTGCAGGCCCCAGGGTGTCACCTCCCATCGCCGTGTGACAGCTGCCCACCTCCTCCACCCAGCTCTCCTTGCCACTGTCGTGCCCTTCTGGGAAATTTCCCAGGAAACGGGGATTAGAACTCACAGCCCAGGTGTAGGCAGCTGACCTTGTACTACGTATTGTGTCTCCTTGGGTATCTGCCCTGGCATGAAGGGCAGGTTACCTTTGTGTCTCTTCCATTCTACCTCCTCATCCACACCCGTTGCTTGGGTTCCCCATCCAAAATCTGTCCCGGATGTATTTCTCCAGCGTGAACACTCATTTCTAATCTCTTTATGACACAGTTCATCTTGACCTTCATTCTCCCTAAGTTTGTTTTCCTACCAAAACCTGGGTATGTATTTGTGGGATACACTCTTCCCAAAATTTCACATTTCCATATCCCCGCCTGTCCTAGATCACTATGGCAGGACCAACTACTCCCTGAGTTCGAGTCTTCTCCTTGTTCTTTTCATGCCTAGTAGACTGAATTGAACATGGAGAGGCATGGAGAAATGTTCTGTGCTTCCAAAACTCTGTCATCTTTACCCTCTTACCTCGCTTCCCTCCTTTCAGGCTAGCCAGCTGCAGACTCTCCAGATTTTCTCTTATACGTTTCTTCTTGACATATTTAAAATATGAATCATGCAAACTATGGTAAATATCTACCAGTTAGAGTAAAAAAATATAAGGAATGAAGAATCATTTCAATAATACACTTTGTTTAGCCAAATATACCCCAAGTACTCCCAGAGCCTACCCTCAGACCTTTCCAGATCCTTTGAGTTACTTCTCTCTCCCATTCCCACTTTCTAAAAATATAAGAATTATCTAAGGACCATGCGCATATTCTTTATCTATATTAGTGTGGTATCCCTAATTTCACATTAAACTTGTCAACTAAGGAATACAGGACGCTATACTCTCCCATATTAATACCTAGATTATTTTGTTGAATTTTCTGTTTTCTTCTCATCTGTTTCACACTCAATTTGATTTTCCCAGATCATAATAACCTGGAAAATAGTTTTTAATACAATATAAATGGCACCAAATCAGTGTTTATGTCTTGGATCCAGCCAGGGCTCATCCATGTTGTTTCCAGTAGCAACTTAGTCACCTGTCCCTCTGTTTACCAATCTGCAAAATGCAGATGCATTATTCATAAAGCACCAATAGCAGAAAGACTGTCCGAATATGAGTATATATCAAGGCGTTCACTAATTCTTAAGCCACACAGCTACACAAAGAATGTTGTTTTCAAAGTGGTTCCTATTTTTTTTTTGTCCTTTGGGTACAGTATAATGTTGTGCTCATGGTTCACAATAGCTTTTAAAACACCATCAGAGTTCTGAATGTATAGCTTTGGGTCCATTAATTTATAAAAATCACTTGGGATTAGTTTCTCTTGGATGTATTAATTTACCTGTCCACATTATAGCATTGCATTTACATACCTTAAAGACAGGTAGGAAATTTCTGAAGCCGCTAAATACTTTTATGAGTTACCAAGCCTTTTAATCCCGGGGAGAAAGAAGCAAAGAGAAAAATTTGAAAAAGAGAAAAGCACAATAAGTAGGTGTTGGGATAATTGGATTTATTACAACTTGAGAAATAAGCTTTCTCAAGATTAATACCCATTGCAAATCAATCTTGTCAGAGTTCTAAATTTACTTTAATATTTTAGCAAATTGATTAGTACTGCTCTGGCAGAATTACAATATTTTAAAATCCCCAAATGTCAAGGAACAGTAAGAGAATGAAGGTTGAAGACAGGAGAGGGCCTTCTATCCCTGCCTGCTTCTTTTCCTTTGTCACTGCAAAAGTAACAGACATATGAATTTCCATGCTAAATACCACAGAATTTGCACAGGATTTGCTTGTCTGTCAGGAAAATTTATGCTTATTTTTTTACACACAAACATATCCTGGGTCATTTGGTTAAACCTGAAATACGGATCCAAAAGTAGACACACAATGGAAATCCACTTAATGAATATCCTTTTGAAGAGCACACCTGCTCAACTAGAAAACACCAGCGAGAAAGGTTAGGGGCAGCACATGTCAGTGCCTCACAACAATGGCTGAGCGGTTTAATCAACGGCCATGGTGTTTATTCCAGTATACTGAATGGCAGCGCATCCAGGTTGGAACGGGTTCTCCATCACCAGGAAGCTGTTGCTCACAGTTCAGGCCACAGCCTGACTGGTCCATCCTATTCAAGATTTACCCCACATTGCTCCTTCTTCAAAACGTAAGAGAAGGCTGTTGGGCGTGATACTTTTTCTAAGACATTTACAGGCATTCCTGTCATCTACAATGCTGCTTTAAAAAAAAAAATCAATAGGCGTTCAATGTTCGGTTTTGTCTTTTACGTCCTCTAAAAGCAAACATATCTATGCTCAGGCTTGAATTATACATTTAATGGACTGAAGTATATCTAAAGCAACGGTCGGTCTCTGTCATCAACTCAATGATACGGTCAGAGGCCGGGCAGTGTGAGAAAACCCATCTCTGGGTGGGACTATAGTAGAGGGGGAGGGAGTCAGTCCATGTGGGTGTGATCTGAGGGGCCAGGGGGGTCTCCGTGCTCCCCAGCTTCTTGTATTTCTCATTCCTGGCTCCCATTCCCTGTGCTAAGTGTACCCAGCCATTATGGGCACATGCCTTGGAAACTCAGAGACAAAATGAATCTTTTCTTCCTCTTGGGTTTTTCCTTTAGGCATTTCAGTTTGAGTTATGCATAAATACCAAAATACCAGGCCTTCCTACCCACTGGATGGGTGGAATCATAGGGAGAATGATTGAGACCACTGTTTCAGTGACACTCTCCTGATACAAAGCAGGGCTGTGTCTTCTGGTTTTTGTTCATTGTTATTAAAAAAAATAATTGGGTGTTTTTTAATTTTTTTTCTCTTTTTATTAGCAGAAATTCATAAAGGTAGATCACTCCGGTTGTAGCTCACTCAGGAATTTTTATTTTTTACAATATTCAGAATAAAAGAAACTAACAAGCCCCATAGGTTTTGATTTCTTTTTCTCGATGAGAGGACAATATGGCACTTCAACCTATGGCATTAGGTTCTTAAAGCCAAACTAGCAGTCAATAAATATCATGAACCACAACCAACCTGAATTTGATTACTCAGTGGTTAGAGGGCTGAGACTCAAAGCCTCTAAAAAGAATCCTAAGCTTGTGACATTTACAAAGCTGTTTCTAAAGACAAAACAGGTATGAAAGGTCATGACAAACCACGGCTTCTGGGCAGGGGAGGGAGCCACTCACCCACGGGAAGATTAAAGGATTCAAAGTTGGAGAGAAGAAAAAGTTTGTAATTTTTGTGTACACAGAGGAAGACTTGATGTTGGTTTTATTTTTTATTTTTTTTGGATGCATATAGGTATCTCAAGACTCGGGCCTGAAAACCAAATGAACATGAAACAATTTCTTCCATTGGAATTCACTTTTGTCATGTGTTTTCCTTTATGAAACCTACAAATGGTAAAAAAAAAAAAATAACATACGATAAAACTGAAAGGGAAAGAGGGAAAGACAGATGGGGGGATGGATAAAAGCAAAGATTAGAGTGGATAGCACAATAGTTTGGACAGTATATTATCATCTGGAAATGTCAGCTAATTATTGAGTATTTATTTTTCCCCCCTTTTTTTTTAGAAAATCCACATGATCCAACAAAACTGCCTTGGGAAGATCAAATCAATATACATATCTGAAGCTAGTCTCACCTCTGATCTCTGTTATTTATACTTTAAAAAAATACAGTGTTGTATTTAAACTACTGGGTTCTGTGTCTTGTTTCTGGTTACCTGCTACAACCAGATAAATCCTAAGTGATCTTAGTAGAAACCTATAGCTATAGCTTAGATAGAATATATTTAAGATTCCTGCTTGCATGTCTGCACAAGTATTTAAAAACTATCCAAACTTTTATTTTTGTTTAAATTTCGCCAGTCCTGAGGCTTGAACTCAGGGCTTGGACACTGTTCCTGAGCTTCTTTTGCTCAAGTCTAGCACTCAACCAGTTGAGCCACAGAGCCACTTCCAGCTTTTTCTGTTCATGTGGTACTGAGGAATTGACCCTAGGGTTTCATGCATGTTAGACAAGCACTCTACTAAGCCACCTTCCCAGCCTAAAATTTTTAACTTCTTGAAATCATCAAATATTGACTTTGAATAGAAAGTAATTATTTTTAAATGACAAAATGTCTTGACACCAATCATCACAAGTTTAATTAATTTCTCAAGCAGAGAATAACCACAGGCAAATAGTTATTCATTATATTTGAATATTGTAAACTTTAACATTTATTTTAGCTAGAGTTGCCCACTTGTTATAACAAGTGAGAATTGTGAGAAATTTGTATTTTACTACATGTTTTTATAATCTTGTATTTTTTTCACAGCAATGATCTTTTAAATATCTTCATACCACATGCTTGTAGTGTTCATGTAGATAGATAGACAGAGAGTTAGATAGATAGATATGTAAGTGTGTCTTAAGTACAAGAGATTAAGTACCAGTAAGTCTAATAAAGTATCATAATATGAACTTATAAATAGGATTATACTTTATTTGGTTGTTGAGAACAGCAAGCATAAAAGAACAGTTAGTTGTTTGAAGGCAGAAATCACTTATTTTTCCTGGTATTCAGAAATCAGTATTTACATAGAAAATGTACAATGGACTATATTTTCTAGTTTCTTTCCAAACTGAACTCTAACACAAGGTTTCCAAAATAATCAATTTGCCCAAACTCTGCCTTCAGAACTCCTTCTTCAGGGCAAGGCTAACAATTGAAATATTCAGAAATGCAACAACAAAACATTTCAACTTTGAACATCTGTACCGTATCAGGCTGCACTCCCAATACGAGTATTTTCTTAAAGATTGGCAACACAAACAAATGAAAAAAATCACCCAAATCAAGTCTTAAGAAAGCTGACAGGTGTTTTGTTTTGCTTTGTTTTCTTTGAATATTTGCATTCGGTCAACAGAATCAGAAAACTATGAAAAGAAATGAGTGTTGGAGAGCTGCCTTCTGTCTGAAGGAATCCCATTCTACAAAATAAAAGCTTGCTTTGCTCTTGGCCCCTATGTATAAGCTATAGGACAGGCTATTAAACCTGAGCAAAAAAGGAAACAGTATCTACATGCATTGTGGTAATAGAATATGAAATTAAAGAAGGAGAGATTAATGTCTGGGAGCTTGATTTGTGGTGGTAAGGCTGAGGCATTAGAACACACAAGATGATGGGTACCGGGTCGACAAGCAAAGAGCAAGTAGCCCTTGCTTTGAAGATGAGCAAGCCCACCTGCAATGCAATTACACAATGGTTAATCAATACCAAGGAGAAAGTGTCCACGGAAAGAGAGCTTGCTGAGACTCAGGACGCAACACTCTAGCCGCTTAAAGATAATAAAAGGAGCCAGGCAGAGCCAAAGAAAGACTTTCATTCCATGGGAAAGTCATTTGTGAAGAGTTTAAATTACCTTAATCACCTCCTGTCCAGCAGTCAGTAGGCTCTGACTCTTTAGATATTTAAAAAAAAAAAAGTAGAAAGAAAGAATAAAAGAGAAAAAAAACAGGGAAAGAAAGAAAGAGTTTTGGGAAATGAGTTCTGCGAATCTAAGCTGCAAAATAATTATACACACACCGTTTTAGCATTTTAACAATGCAATCGCAAACATTTGTTCTCATTACGATGCAAATCGACTCATTTCATAATCCCACCAGAGAATTCCAGCACACTCAGTTTTAAAAGCGCAATGGTATTCAAAATATTATTAATAAATGCCAAGTGTGGGAACAGCCAGTGTGCCTGGCCAACAGCTCAAGCTAGATAAAAGGAATTTACTTACGTTTTTCATGCTTTATGGTTTTTTTTTCTTTTTTCCTGGCCAAAATTTAGTTTAACTGAAAATTAACAGTTGAATTGGCCTGGGATAGACTTCAAAAACAGAATAAAAACATCAAGGTGATAATCCTCTCTGTCTGGCGTATAAACTTCTACTCTTACAGTACAGTCAAGACATCCGTTTATCCTGAGCGGGTATAATTTCATTAGCCCAAATTCTTGCTAATTGTCTTAACTTGTGCTAGACAGAGGACAGTTTAGGATTTAGTTTATCCTAAATGGGGAAATTGGAACAAATCACCAGAACTCATGAATGCCAGCTTCCTTTCTAAGGTTCTCTTATAAAACAGAAGCTTCTCAAATATATGATGATTAATGAGAAATGATTTATCATTCATAAATACAAATAAGTATAGGGTTATCACATTTGTGTCACCAACACTGAAAAAAATTAAATTTATATTATACACACATATTTGATATCACTGCATAGAAAACTGTAGTATTTTTATTCAGGGGTTTTTAGCCTTTTTCAGTGAATAATTATCCTCATATGGAATTGATATAATTTTGGTTCAATTCCACAGTTTACTCCTTTCCCATTCAGACTTTCATAGGTGAGATACTGTTCTCTTTTATGACTGCTGTAGCCAATATTTTTCTGTGACCTACTATCTATTATCTATCCATTCATATCTACATATGTATCATCTACTATCTATTATCTATCCATCTATATCTATATATCTAGTATCTATCATCTATATATCTATCTGTCATCTAGTGCCTTGATTTCATATCTTGGTTACATTGATAGGTTCTGTTTTATAGGTAATCAAGGAACTATTAAGGCTATGAAGGACCTTTTCTAATACATCATCTATGTAGGAAGGAAAAGATGTAACACATGTAGACACAAGTCACTGAAGAATTTCTGTCGTTTAACAAAAGAAATGGTTGGATTTTCAGACATCCATTCGGATCCTTAAATTCTATTTCATGGTGCCCGTTTGTTGTGAAGAGGTGGGGACAGGAGGAAAGAGAGAACTAATGACTTCATGGAGCCAAAACAGGAAGACAGAAAATAGAACCCCCCCCACACACACACCTATGCATCTGAGAGCTCAGATCCATGACGTGTTCCCACAGAGAGTTATAACCCAAGGTGAGGAAGACTCACTTGCAGACAGCGAGTCTCCTATCCCAGTCTGCGAACCAACATACATTCATACCCTCTCCTGCCTAGGCCAAACAGGGAGGTGAGGTAGGATCGTTGGTTTTCTTTGCATACACGTTTACTGAACCACGCTTCCTCAGATGCTGGTCACAGCCCTCACGCTCACCCTGGCGTGTCTATATTTGGGGAGACGGTGGGAAAAGAAGAGACCCTAAAGAAGAGAAAGCAGAGGGAGAAGGCCAGGTGCAGAGCGAAGAGGAGAGGGTTGGGAGAAGCCAGTGCTATGCACAACTGAGCAGTCCGGCCTCCAAAATGAGGGACGGGGAGCTGGTGTCCCGCAGCCCACAGCCTCACCCAGGCCTTCCCTCCCACTGCGATCCAGTATCTTCTGCTTTTTTTCCCCAATATTTCTTGCAGTTTCTACACCTTCTGTGGAAAGACCAGATGCTCTCAGGAGGAACAAAGAGAATGAATAAAGCCTTTTTAAATACAGGGTTGAAAATGGTGCTCAAACTAGCTGTTACGAATCCAAAGATGGATAATGGAGAATAATTAGGGGGGGAATGGTATATATTTATCTAAATGGGTTTAAACTCATTTCCCAAATCACTTGCATTCTAATTCCTAGGTTGAACACAAATGCTTTGTTTGCTGCTTGTTGGTTTAGCTCTGAGGTGATGAGCCCCAAATCATGCACGTAGGAAGAACTGTGACTTTCACAAAGGAAAGAGAATGGAGAGGACTTTGTGGGTCAGGGATGGCAGAATGACACTGCAAGGTAACAGGGGTAAAACGATGTTTGCTCATCCTCATGAAGTTATTATAGGAAAGAGGTGATCTAAGAAGAGAAAGTTGGAACAGCCAATGTGGTCACTGGCAGATAACAGAACTCGCTCTCTTTGTAAACTACAGAGAAGTAGCTAGTATTAAATTACTCATATGAGTCTAGAAGTTAAAAGTCTCAGCTCAGCCAGATTTACATCTCACATGGAGACAAAAGGTAGAAGGAGGAAGTGGCGCTGTAGCTCAAAGTGGTAGAGCACTCACTTTGAGTGAAAGAGCCCAGTGACAGCACCAGGCCCCGAGTTCAAGCCCCACAACCCACAAAAAAAAAAAAAAGACACACCTATCACTCAGACACTTGGAGGAACCGGGCATCAGAGAAAGACAATTTTCAACAACTTTCAAGTCTGACAGACAAAGTCCTAGAAGGAAAATCGCCGGGTCACTGATGGTCACAGAACCACCAGAAGGCAAACACCCTAGGTGCACCGATTTGTCCTTGTGCCTTCTGGGAAACCACCCTAGGTTGTGGGAAACTCGAGGAGTGGTTGCTAATTGGCAAAAACGCCTTCAACTGCAGTGCTAGAATCAAGAGGGGCCGGCAGGAGAATTGCTTTCAAAAAAGCTAAATGACACCCAGTGCCCCTTTTTAAAGGATTCTTACAAGAATTTGAACCTTACCAAGTTTCTAGAGGTAACATCCATTAGCAAGAAATATGTGCAGAAGGGTTGCAGCAAACAACACTGCAAGGGAACAGAGACCAAAACGAGAGGGTGGGGGCCATTCTGGCATGAATGAAATATTGTTGACTTTGATAGACTTTCCAATGACATTAGCACAACAAATTTAATAAATGAGGATTATATAAACATAGGCGATAGGTATGTGAGTTCATAAGATTTAAATGTCACAATATCTGTGATATTGGGGAACAAAGTATTTGAATCAAGGTGATTGGCATGTACAGGTTAGTCTAGTCTTTATGTCTTTCTTCTCTTTCTTCTTCTCCTCCTCCTCCTCCTCCTCCTCCTCCTCCTCCTTCTTCTTCTTCTTATTGTCAGTCTTGAAGGCTTGAACAGAGTACCTGAGCACTATCCCTGAGCTATTTTGCTCAAGTTTAGTGCTGTATCACTTGAGCCACGGCTCCACTTCCAGCATTGTTTGTGTGTGTGTGTGTGTGTGTGTGTGTGTGTGTGTGTGTGTGTGCGCGCGCGCGCGCACACGCGCTTAACTGGACTTTCCTGCTCTGGTGTGCTTCCAACCAAGATCCTCAGATCTCAGCCTCCTGATTAGCTATGATGACAGGGACACAGCCTGGATTTATGTCTTGTTTCCTTTGAAGGTTTTATTTTTTTCATGACAAAACTGGTGAAACTCAGCTGAAAGAACAGAGCATGAAACAATGCAGAGTTTTGGAAATTATCTAGAAGATGACGACGACAGGGTTCCCTGCTAGCCTGTAACCCTCCTGGTCCATCGAGACACATCTGCATTGATAAAAGACGGAGGATTACATCGGTGTGATCAAACTCTCGGTACATGGAGCCCTGAACTGGAGAGAGGAGAGTAGAAAGCCAAAGGGAGAGGAGCAGCTTGCCAGTGCGTTCACACTCAAGAGCACAGGTTCAGGTGTGTAAAGGATAGTTTTTAGCCCAGTGGCCAGGCAGTTTATACTCAAATAAGGAGAGGGACATCCAGCTAGTGTATAACAGACGCCAATGCTCCCAGTTCCAACTTGGTACTCAGTAAGTGTGCCTGCAAAAGGTTTTCATGATGCCAATCTCTTTTTAAAAATGTTTCATTTGAGTCCTTATCTTGGGGTTCATTTCACCTTACATCAACTTATCTCACCGTTTCTGCTTGACTCAGACATATACTAGTTATTGCAAGTAAGGGAAACCATGGGAACTATGTTTCTTTGGGCCTGGCTTACTTCACTTAATGTAAGTTTTTCCAAGTCTTTCCATTTCCTAACAAATGGGGCAATGTCATTCTTTCTGATGGAGGCATAGAATTCCATTGTGTATGTGGACCACATTTTCTTGATCCATTCATCTACTGAGGGGCATCTGGGTTGGGTCCATATCTTAGCTATGGTAAATAATGCTGCAATCAACATAGTTGTGCTGGTAGCTTTAGTGTGGTCTTGTTTGTGATCATTCAGCTAAATGCCCAACAGTGGGATTGCTGGTTCATAGGGGAGCTCTGTGTGGAGTCTTTTGAGGAACCTCCATACTGCTTTCCAAAGCAGTTGAACAAGTTTACACTCCCACCAACAATGCAGTAGGGTTCCCCTCTGTCCACATCCCCTCCAGCATCTGTTGTTATCAGAGTTCTTGATCATAGCCATTCTAACTGGGGTGAAGTGGAATCTCAATGTTGTTTTGATTTGCGTTTCTTTTATGGCTAGGGAGGTTGAGCATTTATTCATGTGTCTATTGGCCATCCTTCTTTCCTCTTCAAAGAAGTTTCTCTTTAAGTATTTAGCCCATTTATTTATTGGGAAGTTGTTTTTGGAAGAAAGACAGCCTCTTCAGTAAATGGTGCTGGCAAAATTGGTTAATTACTTGTAGAAAACTAAAGCTAGATCCTTATATATCACCCTGCACCAGAATTAACTCCAAATGGATCAAAGACCTCGGAGTCAAAGCAGACACTCTGAAAACATTACAGGATGGAATAGGAGAAATCTTAGGTCTCCTTGGCACAGGAGGACATTTTCTTAATAGAGACCCAGAAACACAACAAATCAAAGAAAGGTTGGACAAATGAAGCTGCAGAGCTTCTTCATGGCACAGGACATAGCTAGCAAGATCAATAGAAAGCCCGCGGATTGGGAAAAGATCTTCACTAGCCATACAGACAAGGGTCTCATATCTGAAATATACCTGGAACTCAAAAAATTAAATCGCCCAACAACAAATCTTCAAAAAGTCAGTTTTGGAATAATGATTCTGGGTGGTAATGTTTTGTTCGGTTTCCCTAATATGCTCGCCCATGATACTGAGGAGCAACACTCCCAATGGTGAGACACACCGTTCCCCAGTCTCCAACCAGTGCCCGCCACTGATATTATAACATGGCTTCAGGGCTGTTTGTGGCCTGTCTGCTGCAGGGATTGAATTCCATTGTCCCCGACGGATGTGTTAGAGTTGCTGCTACCTCTAAGGTCACATACAGGTTGACAGTGATGACATAAACGTTCTGATCTTGCGTTCATCTTGTTCCATTTTTCCCTATTGCTCATTGACCTAGCAAGACAGCTCATCACAGCAGTGACCCATCCACCCCCTTACTCCACATAGAGATGGCATTCCCGGCTCCAGACCTCCCTTCTTCCACTCCACATCAGCAAATGCAGAATATCTGTCAAAGCTACTCAAATTGTATCATGAGTAGTATCTGTGCACTTCATTATACATTATATTGACCAGAGTTTAATATGCACACACACACACACACACACACACACACTCACAGACTTGTTCAATGAGCCTTATGTTCAGTAGCCAGCACACACCTAAATGTGTGTAATACACAAATCCTGCCACATACATGGATTCATTTGTGTTACTCTTCTTTGCTATGTTGCCTATTTGCTCTATGTGAAATATGGAATATATAGCTATAGCTATAAGATCTATATCTCCATAGGTCTGTATACCTGTATATGTAACTATATATCTATCTATAGATAGATATAGATATCTCTATATTTATAAATATGCATATACATATAGATATAGGACTCAGCTTCCTGAGTAACTTGGATTACACATGTGAACCACCAACACCTTGTCTTATATGTACCATTCCTTTCATGGTCTAAATAAAACTGATTCCAAACATCCTGTTATCATGACTTGAGATTTGTGATAAAAAATAGTAATATTCTCACTTAAGTTTGTCTCTGTGTATTGGTGTGTGTACATTTGTCCTTCCATTTCTGAAACACTTGTTGCTATCATTTCTAAGTAATCAGTATTGATAATTATTCTTTAATTAGCCTAATGTCACTTTCTGTTTAGTTAAAAAGCATTCATGTGTTCCTGAGCACTAAAATTGCTTTCTTTAATTAGCTAGAGGCTCCTTAAAGTCAGACATTTTTCTTTCCATTCTTCATAGCAGGGACTTACAGGGGTAGCACTTAAGTTTTACTGATTGGTAATTTGTTGAGATTATAGTCAGATTTCAATCATAATTCTAGCTAATGGAGAGAGTAAGCATAAATAAACTGTTTTTCCTCTCTAATCTATGAAAACTATGACGATATTCAAAGCAATATTTGTTCCCATTTAAACACATCGGGTTTTGTTGAGTATGAGTGATTTGTAGCATCTATTTGATTTTGTCATTGCTTTGTGAAATATTCAAGCAATCAGACATGAGACAGTATGCAATTATTCTTTAAGGAAGCACCCGTTTGCAGAGAGTTTGTTTTACCCATGCTTTCAATCATGATAGACGTGTAATTATTACACAACCGTTTCTTAAAATCATCACAACAGCTATTTATTTCTAAAACACAAGAAAGAAACTATACATACTTATTTCTGAGTTAAGCTGCGGATGCTTTTTTTTTATTCTGACTTTGTATTTCTTAGTAATTACATGCTTGTTCACTGTAGGATGGGTCTCTTAAATTACCTACAGATGGGGAGCTCCATTACTGTCATGCCTCCATTTTCCAGAGAGCGTTTAGAATCTACCCTGACTTATTTATTGACTGTTTAACATGAGCAGCTCTGTAATACTCACATATTGCAAAGTAGTTAACTTGATTAATATAGAAACTTATTCAGGAGTCTCAAACCTCAAAATAGACTGTACTTTCTGAAAAAGAAATCTCTGAGTGTGGGAAACACAATGAAAATGTGTGAACTCTGTGACTGTATGTAAATCTATAAACGTACATAGTATGAAATTATAGTGTAGTTATGTAAGAATTGCCTGTGAACTATAATAGCAGGAGGTAATGGGTGGACATCCGTTTGATATTCTGGTCCAATAATTTTGTTCTATGTTACTCACTGTTTCTGTCTTTGAAGAAATCCCAATATATAATTACATAGCAATGGCTTTCAGTATCCCCGGAAAAAACAAAAACCTGTTTAATTAAATTTAACGTCCATTGACGAAACTGGCTTCCATATGGTACTTCGTCTCTAGATCACTCTTAGATGTCAAGAGGACATGATTTGGGTATCATTTAGTGACACAGGAGTTTGGAAAGCGCCACTAATTTATTTGACTCAAGTAGATGTACTATTTGCATCAATCCTATACCATTATTTTATTACTTTCACTGTTACTGTATCATCATCATTATCATCATCTAGATTAGTGATTATTCCTTAATTTGAAGGAAGAAGGAAATGTCAGCATCATTTTCTCAAATTATCTCTTTTTAGGCTCATCCAAAAAAATTTGAGTCGAATATACAGAGGAAAAGGCCATGGATATAAATTATTGGAATTGCTCCCCAGGTGACCTTGAAACAGATACAGCTCTTCCTCCTCAGATTTGTTTTCTCTCTCCAGTCACTGATTTGCATGATTACATGAGTTCTCACTTCACTTTTGCTCTCATCTCCTCTCTCTCTCTCTCTCTCTCTCTCTCTCTCCATCATATTAATCTTCCAAGACTATCTCTGGCAGACAAAAGTCATAATCTATACCATTCTGTATTCCCTTGGAATATTCAAAGTTAGCTCTGTGTATGTTTCCGATTTTATATAAGCAGATGACAAAACCTGGAGATGTATTAGTGTACTTATTTTTTTTAAGTCCATGTCTTTAGATTTCACATTCTCTTTAAACATGATGACTTTTTTTGCTTTCTGATGTAAGTTAGCATCTATTTTATTTTTCTTTTTTATCACAAACCGTAGGAGCATCATTAAAGACAAAAACTTCAAGTGTTTCTATAGGTGAGTTCACAGAATTGGTCTGGGCTACTTTCCATATTGAACTAACAGTTATTTACATATGTATTCTGCCAGCTCAGTGCTACAGCTTAAGAGATATCAATATATATATGCATATATACATATGTGTGTGTATATAAATATGTATATATCTTCACAATTTTATTTATAGCCTTTCACTCAGTAGTCTTCCAGTCTTAGGGATCCACTAGATGGTATTTGCATAATGTTAGTTTTACCAGTCAGTGATTTATTCCTCTCCCACCTCTGGAAGGCATGCTGTCGTGATTGCTAACTGGCGCTGGCATCGCTGGTCTTGGATGAAGGTCTATTTTGACCACCCCGGCCAAGCTTGTCGTAAGAAATTCCACTTCATGTTCCAACTGGCTTTCTCTAGACCCGTGTGTATCCAGTGTTCACTCATCTGGCTTAAGTAACAGTCTCACTTTAATTTGTGAAAGATTTGTTCACTTTATCAACCAATATTTATTCATTTTATGCAACTTCTGGGTTGGCAGGACCTGGCTGGGCCTGTCTGTGGAAATGGAATCCAAACTGATAAGGGTGGATGAAAGCTTGGATGAAGGCCACGCAGCATCACTACCTTCATCCGGTCTTCAAAAACCCTCTGAGGTGCAGAGGCAGAGAGGAAGATAGTTCATGGATGATACAAAGCAGAAATGGGTACGGCCCTGGAAGCATTAAGGTCTAATTAATCCCTCTTGATACGTAAATGGAGTCATGTCAAACTGAGTGCAGCCTTTCTCTTCTCTATAGTTCACAGATAGCAGCACAATGAAGCTGCGCACCAAATGTGTGAAAACTTGCTAAGTGCTGCTGGTACCACAGGTACACCGTCACTTCCGTGTGGCTAGAGCAGGCATCTACAAGTCTGGAATGTGTAGACTTCGTAGACAGATTCCAAAGGCCCTTGGCCCATTCAAGATTTTACTATTACCTTAGGCAAATATTACTTAGAAGCAATCATCGCCATCAGTAGATCACACAATTGAAATGGTATCCGTTGGTGAAAATTATTTTCATGTGGTACATGGCTTGTCAACTCATGAGAAAGGGAAATGAATCGAAGGGTGGAAAGGATGAATGAGAATGTTGAAAGGAGTTACATTGGTCCTGATATATCCTAATCATGAACTGCTCTGTCAAACGGCAACTCCTTTGTATCAGTACTTAAAGATAACTTAGAAAAAGGGAAGGAAAGAAATCAACAACCATTGTGCCTTCAAGCTGCATAAGAATCTCGGCCTCTAGGCTGGAATCCTTCCTTCTCAGATCAACCTTTAAAGCCTGTCATAGGAGCAAATAATTCTACAAAGTAAACTGATCTTTCAGGAAACCCAAGGCATGTTTGTTTATATTTCCAGTGAGCATTTCTCTGTCCAGAACAGGAGAGAGTCATAACTCCCTGTAGATTTGCAGAGAAGATCTGCATGCAGCTAGTGTAGCAAAGCTCCAAAGTCTGTAGTCTGCTCAGGGCAGAGGTGAATTATCTGGTTTACAGCAGCTCAGCTAGAGGTCACCACTCGGATTGCAGTTCTGACTTGCCCGTAGTTTATTTTGTGTAAATGTGGAAGTAGCAGCTCCTGAATCTCTGACATGCAGCAAACTTGATCCTCTGTTTGAAGCTGGATTTACCCTGCATTTCCATGATGAGATCTTAGAAGCAGAATTCTCTTCTTGGCACAGATAAATATGGGGAGATTTACCTTGTGACTTTCCTCTGAGTTCCCAAAGGTAGCTATTCATAGATCAAAAGCATAAAAGAGGTACAGTGGAGGAAGATACTCATGTTTTAAATGTAACCCACGAATCGTTTACTTCTGAAATGGTCCCCAATCGTGGGCTCGATTCAGATAGGAGGCTTCTAAGAAAAGCCAGTTTCTTGGAAACACTTGGAAAAAGGATGTATTCTTTTGGATCCATAGGATGAAAATGAAATTATTTTAATGAGGATGATGTTGTTAATATGATACCAAACTGGGAGCAAGGCAATGTGGCTGGATCATTTTCCTGAGGATGAAACTGTATTATCAATGCTTTTGATTACAAGAAATAAGGTGGGGGGAAACAAGTCTGGCAATATTTCAATGTCCTTGCCAAATATCCATCACCTTTTTAACAAACTCTTCTGGAAAGTGGGAACAGGAATCTGGGGAACGTTTTCAGTCTTCAGTCATCAATACACTGGCTCAGGAAAAGTGAAAGTTCTCCCTATGATTTTCTTCAACAGTTATTTTCTCATTAGAGCATTGTTTAGTGGAATCACTTAGGTTGTCTTTTCTCCTTTTTTTAATGGAGCATGCAGCAGTTAATGATCGAATAAAGGTAGATTTACAAAGTTATCTACGAGATGCCATAAATTCATGCACTGTCAGTTGCATCATTCAAATGAATACTTTCTTTTGCTTCTACTAAGTTTCAGTTAGTAAAATGATAGTCCTTTTGCCCATATACTGTATTTAATATGGTTTATGGAAAATCATTTTCCCCTAGTCCATCAAAGTCTGCTATACCTGAACTAAAATTATAACACTAGTTATAATTAACCTATAGAAAAAGGATTAAGTAGACAAACAATAGTAGTACTGAGGAGATTAAAAGAAACATTCTCTATTGTGTTTTCTCATACAGTATTAGATTAAAATTCAAATTCCTTCTAGTGACAGATTGTCGCAGGAATAAGAAATGGCACAAACAACCCATTCCAGGACAAAGAATTTAACAAAAATAGGAAGGTTGATTATAATTGAATATTCCCCATGGATATCACTGAAACTATGCCTCAGTCTATTTCCTATTGACAGGTGGCTGTGAACATTAAATGTAGTATTATGCATTCAAATTGGATTTCTACTACTCCTCATCTCTAGTACAACATTAGAATTAGCCCCAATGATGACGGTCTAAAGATCGTAATGAGAATAGATGCCCTTTCCGTTGCCATTGTACTTTCCCTGGTGGGGAGGGTAAGAGTTGGAGATTGGATTCATAATTTTGTTCGAATCTTTGCTGCCTGAAAGATTCATTTGCCGAATCACCTATCCTGAATATTAATGCTGTGCTGACTATTCTCTGAATTAATGACAGACAAAAGGCCACTTGCCTTCTGTATGTATTGTGTCAAGTTCAAAGACAGAATTCTAATTGTCGTCTACTCTACTGCTGGTCACGGTCATTGTTTAACTGCAGTGGGAAGTCGGTGTGTTCTCCACCCTTTCTGTCCAAAATAAAGAAGGAAGGAAATACTGAGGAACAAGACTGTGTGGGATAAAATGGTCCCAGAGAAAGAAAGACAGAAGAAAGGCAAGGTGACCCATCCTCAGATGGCCACGAGTGACCTGATAAAAATGGCCAAAAGACACATGAAGAACATCTCTGGCTATAAAGGAAATGCAAAGCAAAACAACACTGAGACTGTACCTCATTCCAGGTAGAGTGGCCGTTATCAAGAACACAAACAATGAAAAATGCTGGCAAGGATGTGGCCAATGGGAACCCTAACATACTGCCAGGAGCAATGTAAACTTGTTTATACACTCTGGAAAGTGGAATGGAGATTACTAAAAAAAAAAAAAAAAAGGTAAACACAGAACTAACCTATGATCCATCATTTCCACTTGTGGGCATGTATCCCAAGGATTACAAACCAGGACACAGCAAAGCCACCAGCACCACCATGTTCACTGTGGCACAATTAATCATTACCAAGCTATGGGATCAGCCCATAAAATCAGCCCAATGAATGGGCCAAAAAGTGGTATATATGCAGTGAGATTTACTCATCCATTAGAAAGAATAATATTGAACCATTTGTAAAGATATGGAAAGACCTGAAAAAATTATTTTAGGTAATCAGGCACAGAGAAACAAAGGGTGTATTACTTTCCTTTATATGTGGAAACTAGATATAGTTAGTAAACTTATTAGTAACTATATTGGGTGCTATACAGTTTCACCTAAATGTAGAAGCTGCGATATGGTAGATTCAAGGGAGATCTCAAAGAGGGGAATTCCTTAGAAAGGCAAAATCAAAGCTTAACAACGTAAACACCAGGAAGTGGGTATGAAGTCAGTGGGGTGAGTTAAAGGGGGAGGGGGTAAACAAATGAAGAAGAGAAGATGGGGGGATGCAGTCAATGGGTAGAGGAGGGATGGGGGACAAGGATGAAGGGGGTGACACTGATCAAGATGCCTTGTGTTCATAAACTGCTCTGTTCAATGGCAACTCCTTTGTACAATTAAAGATAAAGAAATAGAATGTTAAAAAAGGAAGAAAAATCACCACCATAGGGCAAGAATACTTTGACTTTGGGAGGTCAGGGTTTCCATGACCCCAAAGTTTCTGAGACTGAAGGTGAAATTAACTTTTGGCTCAACTTGTGGCCGGTTATCATGCACAAAGGTTGAAGATTGGGCTTCTTATATTAAATATAGGATTGCAAAGATGGTACAAACCAAGAAGCTTCCATTTAAAAAATGTTATCTCCACAGAATCGTCTCAATTTTTTTTTCTGTAAGAAAGAATGATTATGAAAGCATCTGGAAGAATTTCTATCTCAACAGAGGTTTTTTTTATTTTTTTTCCAATAATGACATGTAATTATTCATAACATTTGGGATTATTGAACACAAATAGAAGAAAGGGAATGAAATGTTAAGCCTTCCTGAGGATAAAAAAAAATGTATGTCTTTATTAGAACTCCTAATTTAATTAATGTATTCTCAATACCATCTGGTCAGCTTATCTTAAAAGTTAACAATGAAGATGAATCTGATACCTCACAAATAACGAGTCTGCATAATACTAAAATGGTGATACTATGCCTTCTCAGGAACATAATGCAAGGAGAACAAAGGAAAATAAGGGTAGGAACTCAGTCAAACTTAGGGAACATTGAGAATCATTGCACTGAAGAAGGAATGTGCTAATTATCCATAATTATATACCCCATGATAATAGATCTAATTATGTTTGAAGGAAAATGAGATGTACTCTCACCTCAAATCATTCCTTCAGAGAAGACACTGAAGTCTGGTAATGAATTAACATATTCCTCGAGCTAAATGTTCTATTCTCAGTCTAGAACTATGCTTTTCTCGCCGTGAGACCTTTTTTATGGCGTGTGTGTGTGTGTGGCATGAATGCCAGTAGTGGAACTTGAACTAGGCTCTGGAAGCAGTCACTTGATTTTTTTGGTGCAAGGTTGGCACTGTACAAGTTGAGCTACACCTCTACATCTGGCCTTTGGTTGTTTCATCAGAGGTAAGAGTCTTTGGGACTTTCCTGACTGGACTGTTTTTGAACCCAGATCCTCAGATCTCAGACTGCTGAGCATCTAGGATTATAGACTTGAGTCTGGTGCCCAGTTTTTGTCTGCCTGTCTGATTTTCAACTTCTCTGGGCTTCGGTGCCCTCATTAAACAATCTAGGCATCCAAGTGAAGCACTGAGAGAAAGAATAGGCAAAATGAATACTGCATTTCACTCCTTTTAAGACGGAAACATCTTTGTCTGATCACACAAACGATCCTAAAGGCACAAGCAACAGAAGTTTTAGATCCTAACTCTGTGTTGTGGGAGAGTCACATGGCTTCCCAGAAACTTAGGTTCCGTTTCTTTTTGCATGTGATTAGGAAATTAGTGCCCACCATTGTTTCATGAGTTTATGCATTTGGACACACTCACAACTATCTCCATGTTTTGGAATTCTGAGTAGACATTGCTATGTGTGTTCTCTACTCTACTCATTGTATCTCAAGCAGTAAAGGGCTTGAAGATGTTAAACACAACAGTTATTGACATGTGGTATTTTACAAGCTATACTGAAGGAAACAGAGATCCACTAAAAATACAGTTTGTTCTGGTGGGAGCGTGTTTTTAGTGGTAGAAGAGCCGCTCTGAGTCTAAGCCTCAGGTACATACTCTGCCTAAAAAGGCTTACATTATTTCCCCTCATCCAAAGTAATACAAATATGATTGCTATCAAAAGAAAAGTAATACAACAGTGGCAGGCAAACAATTGATACAGTGACAATATTCTATTACCAAGAACAAGATGTTCACATAAAAATTCATCATTCAGAGATCTTTCTACAGCAATCCATTTAATTAGAAACTGAGTGAAATAACATAAAAATCTAAATAATACATAAAACTATGGAAGAAATCAAGCAAAGCTAAGAGCACCTTTTAATTTTTTACTAGAAAAGCAATGTTTTCCTAGAATGTTGCAAATTCATTTTGGTGCATTCAATTGATGAGATCCGAATATACTGACGGTAAGGTACCTTTTATTTATTTTTTTCTAACATTACTTTCCCTGCCTTAGATAACAGGAAAATACATGTATCAATGTGCAGAGAAAGGGTAAATGTAAGTTATTTTTGCCATCTATTCATATGTTAGATTAACTTTGTTTATCAACCCATATATTAAAATGCAATCATCTCATTGTCTGGAGCCTAAAGCTAATGTTAATTACAGTTGGAAACTTCGATTATTAATGCATCTTTACCTACTGAAGTGTGAAATAAGCAATAGTAGTTGGAATGCTCCAATTAAATTAGCTTCTGAGACAAGAATTTGTAAGTAGGTTTTATTTTTTCATGATGAAAAAAAATAATGGTTTGTGATTTCATGTTCTCATCTACATGTGTGAAATAGAAGTCCCAAGTAGGAAAAACATTTATTCAAGAAAACAAATCCAATATGCAATCGATGTCATCCATGTGTGTGGGAAGATAGGAATGACTTTTCTCTTTACATCAAAGAAAAGAATATATACTCCCAATGCATACAAGAAAAAGTTGGGGCCTAGGCACTATCCCTAACACCCCTCCCCACCCCCATCGCCCTTCAGAGCTAATAATGCTCTACCACTTTGAGCCACAACTCTATGTCAGATTTTCTGGTAGTTAATTGGAGATAAGAGTCTTATGAACTTTCCTACCTGGGCTGGCTTTGAACCATGATCCTCAGATCTCAGCCTCCTGAGTAGCTAGGATTACAGGGGTGAGCCACCAGATCTAGACTTCAGGTGTGCATTTTAAGTGGGCGTATTGTATATTGTACGGTGTATGAGTTATATCTCAATGAAGTTCTTTCAAAAATAAAAACAGACTGAAATCTTTTCTACTTAAGATTTGCCATCTTAAGTATTGTAACATAGAAAGGAAAGGTAGTATGAAATTAATAAGCATCAGATTAAATTATAATATGGAATCCAGATGAGTTTCAACTTTGCTACATGAAAAAGTCACCTCAGAAACCATTTCATCCCACCAAGATGGAAAAATAATTAGTAATTAGTAATTATTACTAATTAACCATAATTAGTAATAATTACGAAGGAACTCAGGCAAGTGATTTTCCACATTTCACCAAAGGCTGGTATATATTAGAGAATCAAATTAATATAATTAAGAGTGTAGAAATGGCAGGGAGAGGAGACATGTCAATAAATCACTAGAACCCCGAAACAGAGGAGGTAGAACAGTGGAACAACAAATAACTAGACCAGTATCATTGTTTCATTAAAGATAGTTTTTATAAACGCTTTATCCTGCCTGCAGTACAGGAATTTCTTTTGACAGGACAACAGTGCAGAGCAGCTTCAGAACTGCATATGTTAAGAGCTTCCAACAGCTCCTATCTGATGTTAATAAAAGCTGTCACTGATGTAAGGGGGGAAAATACCCTGACATAGAATACTGGCCAAGTAAGGGTTTAAGTTTCTGCAAAATAGGAGTTTTGGAATTGAGTCCAAAGCCCTTGGGCCACCCAGACAGGGTAGTTTTTGTTGCTCACAGTGGAGTCCCATCTGACCTTGAGAGAGCCGGGAAGTCCTGTTGTTGTGCCTCCATGACATCGCTTCTTAGAAAGAATTAATTGTAATTCCTGTACAGCTTCTAACGCAGTCACAGAACGACTCCCTTCTCTGGTGAGTGAAGTGAGCGAATGCTCTGGTCAAGGAGCAATCCTGAGATCGCTTGACCTTCACTGTGACCAATCGTCATCCCCAGGGACAGGGAGACATGTCACCACTTCTCCTAGTGACCGCGACGGTTCACTCCGGTATCTGCCCACTAGTCGCCACCATGTCCAGCCCACACAATCCATCCCGCTTCAACTGTTAAGCAAGGACAACGGACAGTTTTGAAAAGTAACTTGAAGATAACTCCTAGCAGGAGACTTCTGGGAAATATATTTTCAATTATTTTTTTTAAAGAACAGTGCTATTACACACACACACACACACACACACACACACACACACTTGAAAATTGCCTAGAGTCAAGTTTGAAATTTTCTAACCAGAAAGGAATTCATCTGTTAAGCAGATTGGCTTAAGATATTTCCATCATGTACATATCAAACCGCGCTGTCTCCCACTGCTATACGCACTTTGCACTTGTCCATTAAAAATAAATGTAAGGAAGATATTAAAAGTAAAACAGAGTCCTTTTACTCGGCAGATGCTGAGCAAGAAAGGAAATGGAGAGTCAGTGCATAAAATGGACATGTACAATAGACTTGTACATTTAGTGCTGAAGAGAACAAAGTTCTAGAAATGTGCTGTACAGGACTGAGCCCAGGCTTAAACCGATAGAGTTTTATTGTACTGTGTGAGCACGTTCAAGGTCAGACACGAAGTTTTTAAGATTTCTTTACTCATGTCAGCAAGACTAAGTAAAAATGGATGAATTCAGCAGCCAGGGGAGAAAGCTTCTTATAAGGTTACGAGTAAGTCTAGAAAAGATGGCATATGGTTTAGAACATGATAGATGAAAATCGCAGAACGCCTGCCTAAGTCTCTTTCCCTTTCCTGGAATCAGAGGCCTTCACGGAGTTTGCCCATCCTTCTGCTACCTTAGCTTGACGATCATGAGCGTTGAGAGAGACCTAAGCATAAAATGACGTACGTGGATCCACTCTGACTGCCTCCTGACTCAGCCTCAATGTCTGTCTAAACCAGGGGAGCAGAATGCTTCACGAACCAATCCCAGAAATCTACTTCAATCATCACACAGGAATCAAGCTGCGCTCTACCCATGACGCAATAAAAGAAGTTGCATCTTTCTTGAGAAAGGTACGAGAAAGGCCGTAGCTGTTGGCTTTATCTAAAGGGCAAGGGAGGGAAAACAATGAGTATATTTTATATCATTTTAAACTCACCCAGGATCCCTGAGGAGAACTAAAAGCAGAAAGTCAAAATCACTGCCAAAGGAGAAGCAAGGAGGGCCCGGATGGATTCTCTCCACACCCTCCTCTCAGCTGCTGCTTCGGGTAATGTCAGTTTATCTTACAGCAGCAGTAATTTTAAGTGTGTTTTCCTCTCCTGTGAGATACTCTTTCAACTTTCCTGGAGGCGAGCTTCAGGGCCTGATTGATGGTCAGATGTGAGTGTTCACATACATATGACCAGAAAACACATGGTAATTCAGCCTTTACTCCAGGAAGAGGGTGTTGTTTCTCCCTTTGTTCCTGAATCTCAGCATCAAACCTTTCCTGCCACACGGAATGGAGAGTACAGAGCTTCTTGGGCACGCACCGAAGGGAATCTGATATTAATGATTATTTTCTTATCTTGAAGATACTTGGAATAGATATTCATGGATTAGGAGAAAGGGAGACACATTTATTTTTGAAGTAGTTCAATGAGATTATTTTGAGTCAGGTTTACTATAAAATAAACTACCTACGACTGTTTAAGCCAATAAATCCATGGGGCCATACGGTCTTTTTCATTTCTCATTATCCCTCAAAATCCATTTTGTGAGCATTGTTCAATTTAATCTATAGAAGACCAAAGTGAATTAGAATGCTACCTTCACATTACTACCTCCCCTCCCAAAAAAAAATTAGGAGGAAGAAAACTAGATTTGTCACTTGAATAGGTTTTCCCCCTTTCTGATTATAAAATTATTTTCTGCCAAAATATTTGACCTGACAATAAAATTGCTAATGAACAGGATAATGAAAAAAACTACTTTCCATTTTCTTCAAAATATGAAAGTCAGGGTGCCAAGCTAATTTGTTAGTAGTGTGGAATTCTGAAATCTCATCAACTCGAAACAGTGCAAATTATTTATTTAATGCCACCAAACTGAACCACGAGCAAGAACATATTATGAACTTAATATACCAGAAAAAAATCAGCTGTGCCTATTCTATGTGGGAGTGGAAATTCACTGTCAATATTATATTATTTTTTCATCTTCCTCCTCATAAATTAGAAGAGAAAATAAGTAATAATAAACAACTCCACGGGCTGAAAAGATTTGCTGCCTGTCCTGCATCTCTTTGTCCTTTCTACAACAGCAACATGCAGCGTCCTTACCTCAGCCTTTCTTACATCAGAGAATCTAGGCTAAGGAGAGATGAACAAGGTAAGAATGTCTTCACTGTTTACTAGGATTGATATTAGACAAGTTATCCACTGGAATAAACTAACCCTTGGGAATATCCCCCTTCACAATACTACACATCTATTTTCCTCTGTTCCTTTCCTTATAATTTCTGTTATATATATATATATATATATATAAATTTCTGTTATAATTTCTGTTACATATAACAGAAATTATATATAAGGCATATATGTATTTATTATAGATAAATATATATTTATATATGTTACATAAGTATATAATATATATTTTATATATTATATAATATATAATATGTAAGTTATACTATATATAATTATATTTATATATTATATATAAATATATGTAAATTTTACATATTATATAATTGTCTTATAATTATTTCTCAAGGCACTTAAAAGTACCCAACACCTGTTGTAGGACGTGTCACCTGAGCCTTACTGACACTGGGGTGAGGAAAATCCTCTGGCATCAGCGCAAGACATAGCCTGGTGAATCAGGAGGGCCACTGGCAGCCTGGTGGGATTCCAGCAGCTACATGGTGTGGTGACAGCTTCCTCGTCTCAGCAAACAGGCAATGTTTCTAAGCAGGGTGACAGCGCCCTCACTCCTATAGGCCCGCCCACTGAGGGGGTTGTGATTCAAATCATTGTTGGCAGAAAAGCCTGTGAGATTCCCTCTCTAAAGTTCAGCAGCACAAAGTTGGGATGGAGGCATGGTTCCAGTGGTAGAGCAACAGCTAAACCAGGGCAAGGATCTGTGTTCTAAACCTCTCAGGAGTGGGTAGTCCTATAGATTATTTAGGACCAAATAGAACCAATTCTAAAATGCCCTAGAAATAAACGTTCTTTACCAAAATCCAGAATTGAGTTGGTCACTGATGCTCTCACCCAAAGCATGTCCTAAAAGGTAACAAGTATGGCAAGAAGATAAAATAAGTTATATGATATAAATCTAAAAGAGTTGTAAAGGGGAATGCATGCCATTCACTGGACATGTAGGTAGAGATAAATCCCAAGTCTTCAGTACTCTTGAATACATCAAGGAACCAAAAACACTGGTTTTTTTTTTTCTTTAGGGGTCACTTCTGAGTTGAGTTTTCTAGCATTTCTAAGCAAATGAAACTTGGCCATTGGCTTATTGTGAAAATAAATGATCTCAATCCAAATGCTTTCTACATTGCCATCCACCAAGGTAATAATTTCTATTCTGACTCCTTTCAAATGCATAGCTTCAATGTCTATATCATAAGCTAAAAGAAAAACACATTTCACTTTATGGCATTTGTGTTGGATGACCGGAGTCAAACGGAAAGGAACTGTTTCGTGTGGGTATTTTGGTACAAAGCTCTGCTAGGTAGCGCATGTTAGCTTGAACTCACAATCCTTGGGGAACCATCGAGGGTGCCCAGTTATAACTTCAAGTTTTTAACAATAAACTTTATTGCAAGAGAAAAAAATCAAAAAGGAAATCTCAGATTTTCCTTTGTTAGTCCTTACAAAGGATGCCGATTTCCAAAACTATAACAAAAACAAAAAAAAATTACAACAAAACAAAATAAATCATTCCATGTTAGGCGGGTGAACTACACAAATGGGGAAATAGACGACAACCAAAGCTAGAATATCCTCAAAAGGGCATTTGTTTTTCTACACAGTGTCGGTCAAAATAACTTACCATCTCAGTATTTTAAATTGGCTTTTTAGAAACACGCACTGGAAAGATATTCTGCGCCATCATTGACACAAAAGTCACAGTTAACCCAAATCACCATCCTGTCAATGAAATAGGTTTATGCATGTGAGATGAAGGTGAAGAAAATGTATGGAAGCAAATCCCACTGCAGTTATTACTAGTCCTCGCCCACGCATCACACAAAAATAGTGCAATTCGGCTGAGGCTTCACGAGCAAAGATTAAAACAAAAATTATGTCATAATATGGGCCCAATTTTGTCTTCTCTTGAGGAAATAAACCTTTAAGAACTCATCAATTGTACTACCTTGAAAATACATGGCTACACACAGAATGTGTATTATATAGTTACCATCTCAAGTAATAAAGTTTCTCCAATAGCTGGATGTGTCAAATAGCTTATTTTTTTTCTCTCGTACAGGTCCTACGGCTTGATTCCAGGGCCTGGCTTCTGTCCTGAGCTTTCATTTATTTATTTATTTTTTGCTCAAGGCTAGTGCTCTACTAATTGACCCACAGGTCTACTTCTGGCTTTCTGGCCAGTAATTGCAGATAGGAATTTCCAAGACTTTCCTGCCTGGGCTGGTTTCAAATTGCAATCCTCAGATCTCAGCCTCCTGAGTAGCAAGGATTACAGGCATGAGCCACTGGTCCACGGCTTCAGATAACTTCTTACAACATTAAAAGGACACAGAAAAATATACGTCATCGTACTTTAATACTAAGTGCCTTGAAAGATTAAACAGTAATTATGAGGGAGAAGAGCAGAAGAAAACAGAGGTCTGGTATCCAGTAGCGAGAGTCTCAAACGTTCCTTTATTGCAGTGGGTTATTTGACTATTATCAATCACAGTAAACTGTGCAGACATTCTTACCTTGTTCATCTATTCATAGCCTAGAATCTCAGCTGGAAATGAGACAAAAAACTCTTCACCAATGTTGCATTTTGCTACAAAAAGCTCTGTGCATATTGCACTGCAGATGGGATGTAAGGTATTAAATGGTGGTCTTCTTGTTTTGTTTTTTATTGCTGGAAATCTGGATGAGCCTTTCCTTATTAGAAAAACAAGGGAGGAAAAAAAAAGCACAAGCATTTCCATCCTGTTATTTTTCTATCAGCACTGCTTGATATCAAGGCTGTACCTTTTCCACCTTATATAATTCAGCTATCAATCCTCCAAATAAAAGTGTGGTAATATGGTTTTCCTTGAGGTTCTCAGAGAATGATTGCCTTTATAGCAAAAAATGCTTGCTATTAAGTCTGAAGGCTGTTTTAATCATCGGAGCCTTTATGTATTATACAAATATTCAATACCCTTTTTGCCTTTTCTCGCTGCTTATTGCTTTTTTTTTTTTTTTGCTAAAAGCCCCCTCCCCCAAACCTTCGCCAGAACGGTCCCCTTACAATTTCACGAGGGAGAGACTACCAAGAGTGTTCTAAGCTCATTTGAAGTCGGAGAAGGCTATTGTACCCATTTTTAAAACCTGATCAAAATTCAGTGTGGCTGTTTGTTACTAAATTATGTATCTCTGAAGCATAAATGTGTTGGCTTTAGAAAGTTACAAATTAGTGCATTTCCATATGACTTGGGAAAATGTAATTTTAACCAATTTTGTTTGGGGTGAAAAAATATTGTTTGCATTATTTTATAACACAAGGGAGCTGGCAGCCCACATGGCCATCCGCTGTCTGTGCGGAGACAGTGCTTCCTTGCATCTCAAATGCTTAGCAATAACGCTCATGCCTTTTACATTAATGCCACCAATAACCTATAAAAATGCCTGCTTTATGCACTTTATTTTGCAAAAGGAAATGGTGGCAAGCCTAACAGAAGAATGTGGTACCTCCTTGAGTAGGTATTCCATTTCTCACTCCATTATCTTTAATGCAAAAGTGTGAAACAGCATTTGGAATTGTCCTGAAACTTATTATGTTTAATCCTGTTCAGATATGCTGATTTCATTGTATTCCAGGGGAGTTCACTTAGCGCCAGTTCAGGTAGTCTCGTCCGCAGTGTTGCTAGGCTGTAATTCTTTGTTCTCTGAGTCAGTAGAGGTATCTAGGACTGTTTCCGGAAATGAGAATTTAAAGACTTAAAATATAAGACCCACAGCCATCCGGGTAAAAACACCCATTCAATTAAATGAGATGATATTAGAAAAGGTCAGTGGGCTTGTCTAAAGAGATCCACAAGCTGGGGAAGGACTGCCAGGAGGAGCAATTATACAGAGAAGGAAGAGCATGTGGGAAAACAGGAAGGAATAAAGATATTGACTGGATGGATGGAATGACAGCAGTACTTCAGAGGCCAGGGGAACTGTCTGGAGAGTGGGTCATGAAAGACACTGTGTTTTGTTCTGTCTTGTTTTATGTCTAAAATGGGGGTCAGCTCCAAGTGACTGACAGACTGCCCGGTGAGCACAGCAAATCATAAGATATGGAATAACATTTATCACTTGTTTGCAACTAGACACACCATTTTCCGTTCTCAGGAACAAGGGAAGAGGCTACTAGTTTCCCAGGCAGAAATGGCGGGCGTGTTCTTCGGTTCCTACAACCACAGTGCTGCCTTGCCAGCGTGGCTCATCGGGTCTCAAAACCCAGTGCCACTGGGGTGGGGCAGGAGGTCTGACTGGGGCCAGGAGGGACTTCTTCGAGCATCAGCTGACTCAGGACTGTAAATCCCACCCCCTCAGGAGGCTGATGTGTGAGGATTGAAGTTCAAGGCCAGCCCAGGCAGGAAAGTTTATGAGACTCCTATCTCCAAGGAACCACCAAAAAAAAGCACAAAACAAAACATGGAAGTGGAGCTGTGGCTCAGGTGGTAGAGTGCTAAAAAAAAGCTCAGGAACAGCACCCAGGCCCTGAGTTCAGGCCTCAGAACCATCACACACACATACACACACACACACACACACAGATGCACACACACACAAACACACACAGGCGCGCTCACACACACACACATGCACACACACACACACAATGTTAAAGTGGCTCAGGTTTCTGACTGACCTCTGAAGAAAAATCCATTTGTATTGCCCAAATTCCCACTCCAAAGTCAAGTTTGGCAAAGCCACCCATAGCCTGCTTTATAGGAAGCGGCGAGCAGACGTTCAATAAGCATTTATTGATCAAAGACTGGGAGACATGTGCACAGTAGTTCAGGCTCTGAATCCATATTGGATTTATTATGACTTGTAGCTCGCGCACGTGAACAAGTAGAGATGAGCAGGTAGATATCATGTTAAGGGGACAGGCAAGGGACAAAGAGTGTTTCGGAAGTCACCATGTTGATTATAGGAAGATGATCCATGAGAAACCTGGCTTTCAGATTTGAGTAACAGGACCTGAGGGAGACGTGTCCTGGCCAGCCATTTTAGGTTATGTAACAGGTCAACCAGCTTCTCCTACACCCTTCCCCTCCCCTCCCCTCCTCTCCCCTCCCCTCCCCTTCCCTCCCATTCCCTCCCCTCCCCTCTCCTCCCTTCCCCTCTCCTCTCTCTTCCTTTTCCTTTCCTTCTCTTCTCTCTCCCTTTCCCTCCTCTCCCCTCCCCTTCCCTCCCTTCACCTTCCCTTCTCTTCTCTTCTTCCTTTCTTTCCTTCCTTCCTCCCTCCCTCTCTTCCTCTTTCCTCCCCCATTCTTTCTGACAGAGTCCAAATCTAAAACTGTCATTTTCTTCTTTTTAACAAAAGATACTGTACAGAGGGATCACAGTTCCACGAGTGAGGGAATGAGTCCATTTCCTATTGAGCATTGTTACCTCCTCCTTTGTTTTTCCTCCACCATCCTTTTCCTCCCTACCTCCCACCCCAACTCTCATTTCCTACATAGGGGACAGGAATTATTTCTTTTACCCTATTTCCCCCTCATTTTAATCTTGAAATACATTTAATAAAACCCCCAATCACTGCTAAAATGAGGGCAGGATCCAGGTGCAGGGGCTCACTCCTGCAATCTCACCTCCCCAGGAGGCTGAGATCTGAGGATCACGGCTTGAAGCCAGCTGGCTCAGTAGACTCTATGAGACTCTTGTATCCAATAAACTACCATTTAAAAAAAATAACAGTATTCGAAGTGTGGCTCAAGTAGAACACTAACCTGGAGCAAACAAGTGTTTAGAGACAGAGCCCAGGCCCTGAGTTTAAGACCCAGGACTGGCACAAAAATGAGAGAAAAGGGAATGAGGGAGGGAGGGCGTGCATGTGCGCACGTGTGTGCGCGCACACACACACACACACACACACACACACACACACACTGGGAGGAGGGAGGAGAGAAAGAGGGAGGGGAGGGAGGGAGAGAGGGAGGAAAAGACTGAGTAACCTAGGCTGGTAGATTGTATCTTGTGATCCACTTGCCTATGAATCATCTAGAATTCTTAAATTTGTGTGTCAGCGTATTTAAAGTAGGGGACAAGGATTTTGCTAGATACTGTTGATTACATAAGATTAAGAATCATATTTTGAGTGACAAGGCAGTAAAAATGTATTATAATTGAATTAAGGAATGCATTCTAAATCGCATGCATTATATATAAAGCAAATCATACACGTAATAAAAATTTCAGTGATGCAGCAATTTTATGAGAAGGATAAGGTTCTTTAAAATACCTTGTGTAGATTTACTTTAATTTAAAAATTAGTTGCTTAAGTAATAACTGAAAACAATGTTCAGTGTTATAATTAAAGATATAAATAAGGCTGGGGTTATAAGCACATACCACCATGCTAGGCCGTAATACATGTTTATACATCTTGGCAATAATAAAAGCAATAAAGTAGACACCAATTGCACCCTTTAAGAGAAACATGGTTTTTAAATTTATGCAGAATACAGATACTTGAGGTTTGCAAGTCAGCATAGGTTATTGTTATAAACTTGATAAACTATCAAGCATGTTTGTAAATACTTTTACATGCAAACTAGAATTTTAATAATTAGATAAGGGAAGGGTATTCATAAATGCGTCCTGACATCAGGATGTATTTTTTGTAGCCCTGTAATTTTCTCAAAATGAGACTTACATCATTAAAATCTGCATTTATTCTAGCCATTTCCTCGGGCAGACAGGAAATGGAGTTCTGCAGTGATGGGGGAACTTACTATATGCTGGTTTGATTTTTCTTTTTGCCATAATTCACTTAGAAATTTGCTTGTATCAGCCTCCAGAAGACAATTCTAGAGTCCACAGTTCTGGGTTTATATCATTCTTTTAAACAAAGGTTTAGAGATCCTTACTTTAACTGACCTCTCTAGACTGAATGAACATTGCAGTTTTCTAGATTATTCAAACACACCGTTCTTAGTTTGTGCTTGTTTTTTTTTTTTTTCTGATGATTTCTTGCAAATCCACAGCCATTTTGGCAAACACCAGGGTGTGGTGCGGCCTTGTGCAGAAGAAGTTGATATACCCTGGTAGGCGGACAGGTTCTGACTCGGGTTAGGACGATGCGCTGTCAGTCCACACACCCGGGCTGTTGTGAGTCCAGCCAGGGGTCCACCTGGGTATCATCGCCATGGTAACTTGTTTACCAGGGCTGAAATACAAGCTGAAAACTCAAGGTTAGCGTTTCCTTTGTTGCTGTTTTGCTGTGGGGTTTTGTTGTTGTTGTTGCTGGTTTTGTTTTGGGTGGTTTCTGGTTTCGGTGGGGAGGGGGGGTTTGAGGAGGGGGGGAATTAAAATAATGAGGGTGGAAGACTTGATTCCTACAGCTCCAGGGATGACTGAGTCAACATGAAACCCCAGACGAAAAAGTGCCTTCTTCATCTCCAGTGAAAAAAGAGAGAATTCAAACAGGATCTTTCACCAGATGCATCCATAGTATCTCCTTTTCCTGTTCCTAAACAGTTGGGCTGGTACAGCCCTTTGAACCCCTGTCCTGGGGACAAGGTTTAAGTCATCATTTCTTTCTGCAGATATCCTGTCTTCGATGGGGAATTTAGTTTATTCTATGCTGTCACTGTATTGGGGAAGCAGACAAACATTTTTTTTTTTAGTCCCTCTGCTAGAGGACAAGCCCTTTGTGTTCTCAAAGTGACTGCGTTTCCAGTATTACAAATAAAAAAAAAATTCCCAGTGGCTACATAAAACACCACTGTCCCAGAAATAATTATAGAATGACTCTGATGATGACATTCATTTTGTAGAATGTTTTAATATGGTTATGGAAGAATTTTAATTTAGTTTTCTTTCCAGGAAAAGAATTGCTATTTTATAAAGCAAAACCTAACCCAGAGAGACATTCTATCTATAGGATTTTTGTCCTGCAAAGAAATTTTCCCTAAACTGTGGGGTGTAGACAAAAATAATGTCATATATCCTGCCTGATCTGCATAATGTGCTTATGAATCTTCAAGAACATTTTAATAATTCAGGTCAATGTCTAGAACCAGGACAAGATACTACTCTTCTTTCATTAATACTTGGGATGCGTTCAATAATATTGATTTGCAAATATAATGATGAGACTCTTAGAATAAAGGTGGTGATTTAAGCAGAATTGAAGATGGATTTTTTTTTAATGCAAGTGGCTGCATTTGGACTTAGCATGGCCAACCTAAGTATGATGAAATGTTGATATCTTGCTGTGTAGCTTTAGGAAGGGGAAATATTTATTTATATCTTTCCTGGAACCTCAACTTGATCCCTCACCCTTGCTCCTTTAGTTCCTCGGATCGTTGCGTGCATGCATGATGATTGTGTACAGGTGTGTGTGCGTGTGTGTGTAACAAGCCACAGTGTCTTCTGTACAAATTGCTTACGTAGAGGTGTCACCAGGATTGCTATTACTGATTCTGATATAATAATATTTGTAGACTAGACATCTGGATTTGCTAAGCTCCTAATCTTTCTCGGGTTTGAGAATGGTATTGATTCTTCTATGGGGGGCGTCTCTGTGCTGGGTTTCCTTTCGCTCCCCGGAGAGGATCAAAGGAACACGTTTGTGCTTTTACTAGGTATGTCAAACGACAGACAACAAAGGACGGACAACTTCTCCTACATACTAGACAGCACGGGAGATCTGGGACTGCCTCGCTTCCTTCTCGCCAGCTCTTTTCCATATGACCAGTCTCATTCAATTTCTATCCAAACTGAACTGTGAGCCAATCCTGCCAGACTCAAAGAATGAGTTCTTTTCTGAAAGTGATTGCTTTCTCCTTCCTTCCTTCCTTCCTTCCTTCCTTC
>NW_012267328.1:3785792-3906211 GCF_000151885.1 Dipodomys ordii
TCCTTCCTTCCTTCCTTCCTTCCTTCCTTCCTTCCTTCCTTCCTTCCTTCCTTTCTTCCTTTCATCCTTCCTTGCTCGTTCGCTCGCTTGCCTTGTTCGCTTGCTTGCTTTACTGTGGTCCTGCGAGGTTTGAACTTAGGATCTTTCATTTGCTAGGTAAGTTTTCTACTATGAAAGGGCGTACAGAAGCTGCTTCCTTCCACGTGTCCGGCTCTGTGTGCCAGGCATCCTCACCCATGTCCCCCTTCCCATCATTCTCCCCCCATCTGCCTTCGTCTATTTCTCGAGAAGAGCCGAGCGTTTGTGCAGCCGGCTTTGGATTGTGATCCTCCTTCTTCATCACCGGCCTAGCCGGGTTACAGGCATCTCACACTGTGCCTGGCTTGTTTGTGGAGATAGGTGTCTCATGATGTGTGTTGCCCTGGTTAGCTTAGAACTGTAATCCTTCAAATCTCTACTTCCTGTGGGGTTGGGAGTACAGGTGTAAGCCACTAGACTTTCCCTCTTCTCACCGTGATTTTTGACTCTCTCTTTTCTATATAGTTTGCTCATTAAAATGCCTTTAGTGAGGAGAGACAAGAGGTGTCTCGGTGATTGCTGAAGTCATAGTATTTGGGGTGGGGGCTGGGATTTCATCTAACTTTTAAAATTCCATCTGGCGGGTAACAATGTTGTCAGACACCTTGTATTCACATACTGTTTGGTAGAATGGGAACTTCTTTGTACAACTCCTTAAAGATAATAATAATAATAAATGTTAAAAAAGAAAAATAAAAAATAAAATTCCATCTGGGTTCTGGGCTGGCCTCCTTCTATTTTTCAGCTCCTTGCTTAACAAGAGTGGGAAGTTTAGGCTGTATTTTGTGCCCCATTTTCTCCGAGCATCTCCCTCATCATGAGTCTCCATCCTCCATGCATCTCGCCTATGTATTTTTCAAACATTCAACTAAGTTTACGATTCGAGAAAAAAAAAATTGTCCATCAGGTACTTGATTTTTAAAATAAACGCTTCTTTCAATTACCATCTCAGGAAGTAAGACTGACGTAACCTAAGCCCGACCTCAATTTAAATGAAGAAGTTTGCTTTTATCGACTTACTCTTAAATGGATTAACCAGATACCAGAAAAAAAAGAAAAAGAAAAAACCACTAAAGAGTAGCACAAAGGTGATTTTCACCCACACAAGTTTAACTCCGAAATCAACAGTGAAGAAAGATACTTTCCCTTAATGACCTTGCATTAAAACAGATAGCAACCAATGCCGATGGTGTTATTATATTAACCAAACTGCAACGATCATTCTGTGCTAAGTCAACGGCACAATTAAGAAACAACATGCTTCCCCCATTTTTTTTTGGTAAACTCACCATTTGCTTTCATTAAGCTCAAACTGAGAAACCTTATTATTACCTGTTTTGTTTTTTATTTTATTTTGAAGGCTATAATAAAAACAGCAAGCTTAAGAATGAGAATCTACCTTCAGGTTGCCAGCATCTGGGGTAAGGGTTGCCTTAGAGACGTGTATCTCAAAATTCTAGAAGTATAAAGTTTGTGTTTAGCATCATCCCCGACTTATTACTGATGGTTGTACTATTCCTATTTTCCATAAAAGAAAGAGGTAGGAAAAGTATTGGGTAGAAAGGCTCACCCCATGTCAAATATCTGGCAACAAACAAGACACACGTGGCACTACTGCAAAAGATCAGATAAAGATCACTCAAACAGGGTCACATGCTCTCTGTGCACTGGTACCCTATGACCTTGCTATGACCTTGCTACGACCGTATTCGCTTTTCCTTGCAGCTCCCACCTGCTGAATGAATGAATGCATGAGTGAATGAATGGCACATTACGAATTAGTCATTCCTCACCAGGCTCCCCTGCTTGCTGACAAAGATATTTTTTGAAATAATAGAATAAAGGAAACCACTCTCTTTTTTCCTCCCTTATTACAATCAATAATTAAATTCATTACTCTTGGATGGAAATGGAAATGCAACTTATTAGTCTCAAAATATGATATTAAATGAGCTAGATGGATTCATTATGACTGAAGTAATAGGAAGAACTTTAAATATTCGCTCTGGATAGAGGGACTGATGTGGTTAGCAGTCCAACTCACACGGTTGCTGGAATCTCTACGGTAAGTAAGGGGGTTCTGATAATTATTTAAATATTCCCTTTACTGGGCCTTCCAAACCAGAGGATGGTAGTAAATCAATAACAATATAGTTAAGGACTAAGTGATACAATACTCTTAAAGATGCAGAGGACTTTTCAAAGGAAAGACAAATATCAAGAAAGCTGTACAGAATAAATCTTCCATAAAGCCTTAGAATTTTATAGCACGAGTCCTTGATTTTTGAAGTGGGGAAAAAACACAATATGATCACATGTATATGGACATACGCATGTATGTGCATATAGTTATAAGGGGTAAGCATGAACTCAGAATCAAGAGAATAACAGGATAAATGTGGATGTCTGCTAGACAGATACAGATAACTCAGCAGATGATTATTGTTGTTGGCAATTAAGTCAATAGAAAATGTTGGGTTTTTTTTTTAGAAAGTTTACATGCACACCTTTTTAGAAAGAAGAGATAATTCTCATGATGGGTATGGTGGCAAATGTCTATAATCCCAGTACTCAGGAGAAGGCCGAGGGAGAATTGCAAGTCTGACACATTTTCATGAGCCTCAAAGAATATTATTTTCCAACCAGGTGTACTGCTAGCTTTAAGTTAAGCACATCTTTAACCGAGGTACAGTGCTTTTACAGGGTGAACTGGAGCATCTTGGAACCTGACTTAAAACACTGTAGATCCTTCTTGATTCTTGGACTTGGGTGGAAAACCAGGGAGCATTCTTCCTCCTCATGTTTTCAAAACAATCCAAAGAAAACACATCCGATTTTGCTTTTCACCTCCTTCACCGCACAGTCGAGAAACTTTTCCTAAAAGACTGAAACAGGAAATGGTTCCTCTGCAATGAATTCATAAAACTTATCAACAAGAGGTCCCTGTATTGAAAATAAACAATTAAGTAGCTTACCATAATTAATTCCTATATCTTGTATAGTTTTCAGGCTCTACTTATGTACGCCAATATTCTTTTGATGGTCTGCCAAACAGTAAGCTACGGGAAGGCTTTTCTCGGTTTTCTTGTTTTGAGGTTAGCCATATTACCATTATTCAGAGTGCTCTAAGTATTCAGCTCCATACGCCGCCCTTGTGACATTAACTCCAACATTTTAGTTTTAACTGCCCATAAATTGAATTTCAGAAAGCAGTTGCTTGCTACTCTGATGAATGGGTTTAGATTGCCTTGGGAAACTCTTATCATGATCTCTCCTCCATGCGTTTAGTGTTGGAAACTTGTTAATTTAGTGAACATTCTTAACCCTGTATCCTAACTGAGCATTTTCAGGATTGGATCTGGGAGCAGGTAGATGGTGTACAAATCTGAGCCGAAGTATGTTGGGGTTCCTATGGAACCTGAACTTACAAAACATCTTCTAGAGTATGACATGTGAGACTTCCATGAACAACAGGACCCAAACACTGCAAGGTGTTATGTAGATTCATGTTTAATATCATTAAAGGATTTGATCAGGACAAAAGTATTGCCCCTGTATTCACCCCCTATCAAAAGTTGGAGGTGGTAATCAAACACATATAATCTCCACTTCCAAAGAATTTCTATGGAATAAAATACACATATCAACTTTAAGCTATATTTAATAAAACTTACTCCTATCTTGGTTATTTGAGAAAGTCGTGAGGCTTTGAATTCCTTACAAATATCAATGATCATTGCACTGGTAAGTACATAGGACTAATAAGAAATTACAGTGAACAGGAATTATAGTTAACGGATAAGAAATTATAGTTAAAAGAAAGCCAGAAAAAAAAAACCACCTCATTTTTATCAGCTCCCTAATTTTTGCATAGTTTTAAAAGCACAGCTCCAAAAGCGAATTCATGGAAGGCATGGGAAAATAGCAAGACTAAGTGCATAAAATGACTTCAAATCTGGTTCAAATGTAACAAGAAGATGAGGAAAACAAGACTGTCAATTTGCCTTTCTATGCAAAGAGTGATTCTAGTCAGGTAATTTTTCCTCTCAGGGACATCTGACAAAGTTGGGGGTCATTTCTTTGTTACACCTTTGAGTGACACATGACAATGCATCATGTAAAGCAAAACAAAGAATTATACTGAAGGATGAAAATGTCTATATTAGAATATCCCCAGTGTTTCAGAATGAATTAAATACCATTTAGTGTAATTCATCCCTATTCATTATTAGCAAAGGGAAAGATAACAAATGTACAGTAGCCTAGATCTTTGTTGGAAAGAAAACTTCCATGGGCTTGGCTGACATTTCAAATCTAGATCCAAAGTATAACTTGGTGAAAGTTAAAGTTTCCTTTAAACTTCAAATCACAACTGGATTTGTGTCTTGAGAGATTACAGATTCTGGTCATCTTTTGACAGGTCTCTTTATCTGTTAGAGACTATGTAACAAATGCTGGTCAGGATGATATCCCCTGTCAATTTTCTCTCTTCCTCTACCTCAGCTCATTTTCTTTTGTCCAGCATGATAGAAATAAATCAGAGACAGACAGGTGGTGTATATGGAAAGGAAAAGATGCCGGAGAGAAACGGAAAAGATAATCCACTTGGATGGTAGCAAAGATAGTGGTCCAAATTCTAAGAGCTGTCTTCCAGAAATGGACAGGACAGGTCTGGCTCCTGTGAAAGGATTTCAGAGAGAGTTTCAGTAGCTATGAGTTTGAAAGTAATTGTACATCTCCAGTATTTCACCTTTCAGTTTAAAAGAGTAGTTTTTTTTCTCTTTTCTCAGTTGTGGGGCTTGAACTCAGGGCCTGGGGTGCTGTCCCTCCGCCTCTTTGTGCTCAAAGCAAGCACTCTACCACTCTGAGCCACAGTTTCACTTCAGGTTCTCTGGTGATTCATTGGAGATAAGAGTCTCATGGCGACTTTTCTGTTTGGGCTGGCTTCTATCCTCAATCCTCAGATCTCAGCCTCCCGAGTAGCTGTATTACAGGCGTGAGACACCGGGCCCAGCTTCCAAGAGTATTTTTAATGACTCTGTCCATCCAAAGGTTGGGGATTAATCAAAATGCAATCTGAAATCTGTGTTTCAGTATCCTTTTCTGATACTACAGGGATTCCTCAAATCTGGCTTCTGAGGACTCTGTGATACAAACTGGGGTCAACAGGGATACGGGGGTGATACTGTTCATGTCTTTATACCGAACGATATTACATTTGGACTATTTTTAAAATTCAAATCACGTAGTATATTTTAAAATTGTATCCAGTTAATTGATCTTCAGGATGACTGTGGCGCTGTTGTCAGTGACATTACACGGAGAGTAAAGAAGCCGCGGCTCAGGTCCTGACATACAACAGTGGTTGGCTCGGGCTCCTGGGTCAGACACAGATCGGACAGGTACTCTGGTTCAAGGGGAAGCCAAGGGCCCTGGCTCCCTTCACCTGGTATAGAAGGATGGGGGCCAGAGGGTCACCCTGTCATTCATGCCACCATGTTGTCCCCTGGACTCACTCCAAACAGAAAAAGTCTGTAGTTCTTAAAAAATGAATACCAAGTGACCAGCACTCAGGATAAACTATGTTGAGGATTCCCCAAAACTGATTTCAAACATACTTCCCTTTTGATTTGCCCCGTGACTGCAGGGGCGTACGTGTTCAAGTGCTCACCTCCTCATCTCTAAAAGGAGACCAGAGCTACTACATAGCTCTCTGTCTCTCATATTAAATGGTGTCACAGAGTAGCAGCTCCATTCATGCTACTGCATAAAACACGAACATGCCTCCTGTTTAATTTAATGTTTAGAACTACATTAAAATTAAATGTGGAACAACCTTGCCTGTCTTTATTCTGATGTGGGTGGGAGCACATGCGTGTGACCCTGCGTGTGAAGTGGTGAAGAGCTCCAGGGTACACACGCAGAATGCACCTCTGGGTGTGTGGATGAGTTTACATCCCGTTTGGGGCATGCAGGTAAGAAAAGCCATACTGGCTTGGTGACAGCGTGGGTAGCCGGGGAGTTATGTGAAGTCACATCAAAATCCTGGTGATATTATAGAGCACAGCGTGGAGCACTCGGCATTTGTATCCTGAGTGGTGGTTGTTGGGGTAGGGACCTAAAAGAGATAAGTTGCTATAAACTTGTTTCCAGTTTGTAAGGTTATCTTAAATCTCTGGAGATCCGCTCCTAAGGGTGTGTGTCAGGCAGGATTTTATGTGTGAAATCTGCCCGATTTTGTCTTCCAGGGTACGGGCCAGGCTTCCTGAACTCGCAGGCCATACTACTCAACCTAGAAAAATACACTCATATATCTCCATTCCTTCGCTCCTGGTCAGAAGGCTTTGTTTCTTCTAGTAACACAAATAAATACCAAGTTAACGTGCAATGGTGTTTTCCTAGAAGAAACAGGATTTGGGGAGTTTTTGTTTTGTTTTGTTTTTAATGTTTCCAATCATGGCATAGGAAATAAGCAGATAACTTCTGTTTCCCAAATATTTCTTATTCAGGATAGTGAAATCACTGAAATTCCTAAGTGGGTATAATGAACTTTGAAGGTTTTTTTTTTAATATATAATTATAAATAAAAGCGATGGTGGAAAGATGTTTTAAAATTTTCTCTCTCTTGGGCTGGGAAGGTGGCTCAGTGGTAGAGTGCTTGCCTTACATGCCTGAGGCCCTGGGTTCAATTCCTCAGCACCACATAAGCAGAAAAAAAAAAGCCGGAAGTGGCGCTGTGGCTCAAATGGTAGAGTGCTAGCCTTGAGCTGAAGAGCTGAGGGACAGTGCCTAGACCCTGAGTTTAAGCCCTGTGGCTGACACACAAAAAAATTCTCTCTCTGTAATTTCTACTTCTTTATCTGTCCTGGTTGTTTTTTTTTTTGTTTTGTTTTGTTTTTGGTTTGGCTTTGTTGTTGTTTTTGTTCAGCCACAGGGCTTGAACTCAGGGCCTGGGCGCTGTCCCTCAGCTCTTCAGCTCAAGGCAAGCGCTCTACCACGTGAGCCACAGCACCACTTCCGGTTTTCTAGTGGTTTGTTGGAGGTAAGAGTCTCACGGACTTTCCTGCCTGGGCTGGCTTTGAACCATGATCCTCAGATCTCAGCCTCCTGAGTAACTAGGATTACAGGCGTGAGCTACTAGCGCCCAACTGTCCTGTTTTTTTATGTACCCAAATGTCTACTTATTTTCCCTGGGTTTCCATACTTTTTCAATTAATGATTTTCAAGGAAGGAAAATAATGATGTCATATTCAAATAGGTTATTGTGTACATCCTAAGATAAAATGTGTTTATAACAATCAGACTTTTTAATCTATTGATGTGCTTTTCATCCAGTAAATTAGTAACCTGAATAGACATCTATCCAAAATATAAATAGTAAGTGCTACCACATGCTAAAGTATGCAGAATTTAAAAAGATATCTTCACAGAAAACAACAATGTGACTACTTTCAACAAAATTTCCTCTATAAAACTGCAATAATAGTACAACTGTACAAAGTGCTGTATGATATAGCTGCTTGATGGGGTACTTGTAGTGTATTATGCATCTTTGGTAATAACTGGCCATTTTTAATATGGACAATATATTGATACATAATGTTAACTCACTTTTAAAAGAACAATGGTATTCTCCAAGCAAATGACTATCAAATAAATACTAAATCTGATGCAAATAATTTCTCCATTTCATTTATTCATCAATCTATATTTGCTGTGACCTACTCCTGGTAATAAGATTTTTGTGCTTCATGTTTAAACGGGATCCAAGATGTGTAGAATTCATGGTAGAGGGTAGGAACAGGTACGTAAAAGAATAGAGAGAGAGAGAAGGGGAGCATAATATTCTTACTCAAGTCATATCTCCATGTGCTTAAGCATGCCATTTCCACTCAACTTTCTTTGGTAGAATTCTGACTCCCTTAAAATTTATTCATCCATTTTACATATTGGCCAATATTTTCAATTTCCCCAGGATATGTATATCTCTATTATGGTATGGATTTTTTTTTGGGTCCAGTCATGGGGTCTGAACTCTGGGCCTGGGCTCTGTCCCTCAGCTCTTCAGCTCAAGGCTAGCGCTCTACCACTTGAGTCACACGCCACTTCCGGCTTTTTTCTTTTTGCTTATGTGGTGCTGAGGAATCGAACCCAGGGCCTCAGGCATGCAAGGCAAGCGCTCTACCACTGAGCCACCTTCCCAGCCCCTATGGTTTGGATTTTGTCTTTCTGCTGGAAAACGCCTAGCAATGTAGAGTGACTTTAGTCACTATAGCAGAGTTGAAGCTCACCATTCTTGTTGAATAGGAAAAATAAATTAAATAAAAAAGTTAAAAGATGGCAAAGGATCTAAATTAAAATGGGCAAAAAAAAATCTCTGCTCTACAAGAGACATATAGATACGCACTTGCCTCCTACATTTATGGGTTAACTAAACATACCGTATTTTCATGCCATCATAAAGTCAATTAAAGGGTTTAAAGCTTTTTGCCTGATTTTCACACAGCAAAGGGAGAGAGATGACTTAGAATCTAATCTACCTGATTCAATCCACTGTTGTTTTTGGAGGCCTGGGTTGATGTATCCATGCCCTGAGGCTGTGAAACTTACTGAATGTCCTAATTGAGACTGAGATTTATAAAGTCCTGTATATTAAATTTAGATACTAATGGACTTGATGTTGGACCTTTGTTAAAATGCTCATATAATAAGGCCCTGGCTAGTTATCTTCATAATTATTAACCAAGCCATATAACTGGAGTGTAGCACAGTGAATAATTGCAAGTCAATCTGTTTTTTGGGTTCTTTATTTATTTTTTTGGTTGTATGTTTTTTGTTGTTGTTGTTTTCGGCCTTGAGGAGCACCAGAACAAATATTTTCTGGTAATACATAGTATAACTTATATAAAGTAGCACACACACCATTTGGCTATATTTGACTCCTTAATTTATTCCAGAAACATCTATTGCCTTCAGGAAAGAAGATTTGTGTGTGTGTGTGTGTGTGAAGAGCAAACAACTAAGAGAATTCTGATGGTGGCTGAAGTTAATGCTCAGATGATGCCACCATCTCAACCTAATCTGGGACAGATGCCTTACAGTAGGAAAAGAAGTATAACTGGTTGAAGGAAAATAACAGTGCAGGCCTAAGGCCCCAGAATGAGATGTACTGGAAAGAAATGGCAGATGTCTGACAATACAGGGGGCCACGAAGGCATTAAAAAGGAGTTGATGTGATTTGAACGCTGAGTCGAGTCGTAATATTTGACAATATCAGAGATTGCCCGGTCACTACTTCTTCAAAGTGTTTGACAGAAAAAGACAAATGTTTGAAATATAAAATGAAGGACATTTACAGAGAGCCATGTATATTTAAGGAGAGTAATTCAATCCAGCTCTCAGACCAATATTCAAACCAGTAAGGGGTACTAGAAAAAAGAAAGGACACAAGGGAAAAATGGAGATAAGTATCTGTGAGTTGTTAAAAAAAACACATGGTTTGCAGGAGAGGTTTACTTAGATGCCTGAGCTGAAGGAGTGTAATGACATGGATAAAAGAAAGTATAATAAAATGCATAAGTGAAGTGGCATAATGGAATGCATAATTGGACAAATGTAATGATATGCAAAGGAGAAAGATGTAATATGATACCCAGAGATGCATAAATAGAAAGGTGTAATGAGATGTGCATATTTAAGTAACGTAATGAGAAATATAGGTTATAATAACATACATGAAAGTAATTTAGTAATGAGATATACCAGGGAAAAGCTTTAATGAAATCCACAAATGGAGAATATGTAAAGATGCTTAAAGGAGATGTAATGAGATGCACATATTTGAAAGTTAAAATGAGTTGCCTTAATGGCAGCGTGTAACAAAATGTATATGTTTGAAAGGTGTAATGAGACCCAATAAAAGGGAGGAATGTAAAGCAATTCTCTTCTCCTATGGAGAGGCATGGTGACTGAAAGGCTTGAGGAGTCATGATGCTAAGGAATTTCTGTATTTCTACTCTAGTGTACGTAAGAGGTCATTACCAGCTTCCCCTTTATCTCATCAGTCCCTCCATACCATGATTTCAAGCTTATCTGCAGATGTATGGGATAATTCACAAGGCAGGGCCTGGGTCCCCAATCTAGGACAATTTAGGAATGGTGCTGGGGACTGTGCATTAACACAGGAGGAGAAAAAGAAGCAGAAATGACTATTGGAGAGCCATTGACTCAACCGTTGATCCCAAAAACCCGATGAGAAAGACATTCGTATTGTCTTTGGGCAAGCTACTAAAGCAAGTTCAGAGGTTAGCTTGGTTGTTCCATGTCTTAAGTCTAGCAGCTTTATCATACATCTGTTTGGCTTTGGACTGCTCTTGGAATTGTCATTTGTATTTTTATTATTCTTTTTTTTTCTGTGTGTGCTAATCACTATTTTCTTCTTTCAAACTTGTGTTTTCTGATGAGCTTTTTTTTGTTTGTTTGTTTGCTTGTTTTTCTTTAGGCAATTACTGATAATTACTACTGAGTTTTCCAAAGTGGACTTATGAACACATCCAGTCAAGAATGTCACACATTCACCCATGAGACACTTGAAAAACTTAGCTTTTTGGCTCTCTGAACAAAATTCTGCACTGTCATGCATTACATATAAATAACTATCTGTGATGCATTAGGTAGTAATGTTAACTGAGCTAATGGATTTCTCTTAATTAGACAAATAATTTTGAAAAAATACTGTTGGTACATTCTTTCACAAGAGTTTTATTTTCCTAGTGAATGAATATGAAACAAAGTCCAAGAAACCCTATTAACTGTCACCTAAAAATCAGTATTAGCCTGCCCACGTGTTATGGATTCTAATGGGATCCATTTTCCCTGAATAGAAAAAGGGGATAAGGATATTTGTCTCAGTAAATCTGATTAGAGGAGGGAGAAATATTTGTATAAAATATCTAGAACTTTCCATGGAACATAATGGGTAATTACTAAACTTGTCGATTCTTTTCTCCCCCAATTTTAGTCAAGTGTTTATTAGTAATTACATGAAATAATCTTAGCTCTAACATTTTCTTGTAGTTAGTTTGTAGTATACCTTATTATTAGACTTCACAGGGTAAAAAATAATCCCAGAAAATATTATAAGACAATGCTTTCTGTGATGGCTGTGGAAGTAATCTATTTCTGGATTAATTGCTTACAGAATGACAAAGACATTAATTGGAAGAGAGAATGATATTTTTTATAAAATATCATCTCACAATTACTTCCCCTTTTATTGACAGAATTCAAATTAAACTAAGTACTGCATAAATTTGTGACCTTTCACCCTCGCACTAATAACTTTTCACAACCTTAATCAATCAGCCTAATACAGCAATTATCATGTCAACATATTCACATTGGAGTCCATGATTACTTTAGGATAAGTACTTATTGCTCAATTAATATTCCATGAAAGGAGGTCAGACATTGGCCACTTTTACTCATTAAAATTTTGAAGTTTTATCCTGAATATTTTTCTGCACAATTGAGGATCTCATTAGCAATTAATTGAGAAAAATTCATTCACCTTACAATGAGAAGCTGACTAGCCAGCTCGTATCCAAGAACTGAAAATGAATATATTTCTAATAACAAACATGTTATATTTATGTTGATGAGAACTTATTTGAAGCCGATCAGCCCAAAGGTGGACCGAAGGGCAATTTCAAAAGTTACAGACTCATCTCCTCTCATGTTTGTGTAACTGGCCAGAGGAACCAATGCTACCTTCTAGCAGGGTGACCAAAAGATTTTGAAAGTAGGAATATTGGCTTCATTTTTCATTCACCAGCATATGATCGTTTGAAGGTCACTGCTACTTCTCAAGAGAAAGGGAAAAAATGCAGTTATTTAATATTTAGGATGTGAAGCAAAGCTCCTTTTTGGTTCAAATCTCTTCCACTCTGGTCATTCGATGTGCAACTCTGAGCAAATTTCTTAACCTCTAGAAGCCCCTTTTTCTTGTGGCTTATTAATATATTTGCTATGAGAATTAAGTCAGATAACATACGAAGAGCTTCCCAGACATAATAACCCAGAGCTCTGGGGAGAGCAGGTCTACCCCCAATGAGCCGTGTGCTGAGGACCGGTGCTTGGGGATGCTTGTCTTTCTCTGACAGGAGGTAGGCTCACTGGAGAATCACAGATCCGCTCTCTCATTTGGCTTCCCCTGTCGTGTTATCTTTTGTTCCATTTATGAAATAAGACTAATTGGGTGTTTTGGAGCTCCAACATGGCAGCTGATAAATAATTTATTCGGACATGGTGGTGAAAGAGAAGTCTTAACAGAACATGTGTTTATAGTCTCTGGACAGAAACACAGGGAAAGAAGTATTTTATCCTTGGCAGGCCAAGTGTCACAGGGCGTTTCCCATGAGGCCTTGGGCCCCTGGGTGTCCCATCCCATGACCCCCAGCGCTCTGTGGGGAATGGAGGCGGGGCACCTCCAGTATCCATGTGAAATTAGCCAAGTGGCTCCACCAAAACCGCCTTAAATAACTGAGTAGAGAGTAGTAGACAGAGAGCTCAGGAAAGTCGTAGAGATGGGTGAAGTTGATCCAAGTACACCACATCAGGACTGTATCATAATGAAGCCCCTACGAACAGTCCATTTATGCTAACACTATAAATAAAATTATTGATGTTCTGTAATATGTGATTATATATAAAATGATAAATACACATATTTATATAACAAAAAGAGCATTTTACCAAATGCCAATGAAGATGTGTTATTAAATACAATTACAGAGTTAATGAGCCAGAGAGTACTCAGCACTGAACTAGAGCAGGACAGTACTGAACTAGAGTAGGAGAGTACTCAGCACTGAACTAGAGCAGGACAGTACTCAGCACTTAATAGAGCAGGGGCGTACTCGACACTGAGCTGGAATAGGAGAGTACTCAGCACTGCAGGGGAATGGCTGGGACACCCCTGGAGGCTGGGGGGTCCCCGGGGGCCTGCTCACTGGTCAGGGCCCTGACCCCAGGGGACAGTGCCGGGCAGGCATCCTTGGGGCCAGGGGGCGGTGGGGGTCAACTCTTCACACTTCTGGCCCCCAAACTCTGACCATCCCTACTGCCCAACCTGCTCAAAGTCTGGCCTCAGCCGACTGACATAAGGTCAGAGAGACACAGGGAGAGTGGACTGTTCTGGAAGGCGTAGGAGAGTGATGGAAGAGGAGGCCTCCAGCCTGGGCCTGGACCCAGGGAGGAGCGGGGGAGCGGGGTCTGGAGGACAGCGATGGGGATGAAGTGCTGGTCGGAGGACACAGACGGCTCTCTCCTCCTGCGGGGTGGGCAGCAGCCCGGTGAGAGTTGGAGTGGACCCCAGATGGACAGTGGGTAGAATTCCTGAGTTCCAGGGGGACAAAGTGTGTCTCCTGCCGGGCCGGAGCCTGAAGGACAGAGGGATGGCCCTCCCTGAGCACATCTAGCAAAACAACGAAGATGAACAGCAGCGAGCGAGGAGGAGGAGAGGGGCAGAGCGTGAGTCCCCCCACGCGCGTGTCCGCATCCCTGGGGGAAGCCCTGAGGGTTCCCATGGCAACAGTACACCCCAGCAACCCAACCCCAGGACAGAAGAAATCAATCCCCCACACCAAAGCCCCACAGAAAGCAGCATACAATCAGCCAACTGCCTGGAAACTAGTCCAGCTTTCAATAACCTCAAAAAAAATTTTTTTTAACAAGACATGACATGAAAACAAAACAAAACAAAGCAAAACACAAGTCATACACTGGAACTACACAGAAAAAAATCAATAGAGCCCGGGCAAACAATGGCAAAAGGAATCGGACCTACCTGATAAATTAATATATAATGGATATAACAAGGACTCATAACGGAGACGCTGGCATCGGGTGACATGAGATGAGCGACTGTCACAAAGTTCACTAACTCAAACATTAGAAGGATGAGCTAAAGCTAATCATAAAAAGCAGAATGATTTAGAGTTCTTCGGTTAATTCGGGACTGCCAAAGCCAAAAGAGGGAGGGAGAAAGGGAAAGAAGAGGAAAGAATGAGAAGAAAAAGAAGTTAGTGACCTGAAAGACAGGTGAATAAACAGAAATTACTCAAATTGAAACTCAGAAAGAAAAAAAAAATAGAAGAAAAGGAGGAAAGGAAAAAAAACAAAAAGAGGAAGAAAGAAGGAAAAACCAAACAAACAAATAAGAAACACTAGAACGAATGCAATAATTTGTGGCCAAAACCTTGAGTGATTCTTTAGGAGAGGGAAATCCAAAGACTCTTTCTCACAACTCCACCCAAATTATACTAGAAGTTCTATTAAAGCAGCCAATGAAAATTCTTACACATCAGAAAACAAGCATTGAAACAACCTTTATTTATGGATCACAATTTTCTACGTAGAAAATTGCAAGTACTACACATAAGAAAAATTATGGAACTGTGAGAACGAATACCTGAGTTTTCTCAAGGCTCTCAGATATATAGTCAGTGTAGAAAAATCAGTCCTATTAAACTACCAGTCAGCAATTCAAACAATTAGTAAACGCAGTTATCCTTTAAGAAATGATGACCGTGCTACAAAGAGGTTTGAAAAAATAGTAATGCAATATTTGAGTCTAATATATTCTATTTAACCATATTTACTTTGTGTGTGTGTGTGTGTGTGTGTGTGTGTGCGCGCGCGCGCGTGCGCATACAGGTCCTAGGGCTCAAACTTAGGGCCTATGTGCTGTCCCTGAGTTTTTGATCAAAGGTAAACCTCTACCACTTGAACCACAGCTTTTCGGTGCTTAACTGGAATTACGAGTCTTATGGACTTTGCTGCCAGGGCTGGCTTCAAACCATGATCCTCAGATGGTGTAGCCTAAGCTAAGCTTTGTTACCTTGTCCCAGGTATTTTTTTAAAATGATGACCATGATTATTCTAATTTTTATTTCCTCTATGAATTCACACTTTTAGGTCTCAGCTTGAATTTTGTAAACCTTTGCTCTAGCAAAGAAGGCTTTTCCATTTTGATTGCTAGGAATTTCACTATCCTTCCATTGAAATTCCTGGAAACTCAATTCTGACTAGAGTCACTAATTAATGATGCTAGAAGAGAAAAGGTTCAATTGACTATTAAATAGTATAAAATGAGAGGCAAGCACAGATAAACTACAAATGGAAAAATCCTGTACTACAATTTAAACATGGGATATAAAATGTTTCCCTTTTTTTTGAAAACATTCCAAACATCGACATTCAAACATAGGCACCCTAACTTATGAGGAATGTGAGCTCTCAAGAATGTAAAATTCACATCGTTAGAAAAATGATATGTAAGCCCCTCATTGTGCTATTAGAGCAGAAGTAAATGTGCATTTTTTTAAAATTTCATTTTCCGTGTGAGTGGTTTTCTTTCTGAGCACGGTAATTAGTTGCATATATTCCTCCAAAGATTATGAAATATAGAGGAAGTCAACAACCCTCCCACATCCGTTCTTCTAAGTTCAAGAATACTGTGCAAAAGAATTACATGGGGTTCGATAAATATTGTTAATACTTATTCAATCTAATCTACCTACTTTTATATTCTGGTTGCTTCTATTTCCTTTTGCTCTACAAAATAAAATTAGTTCTTGGATTTAAATATAGTCTGCACTTACGTAATTGCTTTTCCACATAAATACCGTAGTTTTACATTTAACTTAAATGCAAAGAATAGATATTAAATTTGAATCATATAGCTTTATGTTCACTTTATCGCCCTATTTGTTCACGAGAACGTGTACCTTAGTCAAGTGCGAAAAATAAACGGATCTTTCTCAAAAATAAAATGTAAACAGAAACCATTCTAACACAACTAGCTCAACCTTTATCCAGGTTATTATCTATCACCTTATGAATCTAAACAAATACTAATGAGAGAAGTGGAAATATGATTGTTTCTGTTCGCACTATTTTAACTTTATTCGGGAAAGGATAAGTTGTGTTTGTATATGTATCTAAATTATATTTATATAGAGATATTAATACTCGCCTCCTAATAGGACAGATCTCATTCTTCCTCCTTTCTTCTGATTTCCTATAGGACTTGCTCAGAGCTCCTGAATCTCTCCCGGGCTGATGGTGAGAGACGACAGGATGTGGACCGGAATGGCTAACACCGGTGCCTCTTCCCTTCTTGCTAGGAAACCTCAGATTTTTGTAAATAGGAAATCGCCGCCAACCTGTGAGCATGAGCAGCCTCTCTGTGTACCCGAGGACCTAAGGACCCAGGTGCCTTCTGGGGTCAAGGGGAGAGGCTGAATGTCCCCACCCAGACCTCCAAATCCTGGAGAAGCTGTGTGCAAACATTACTCAGGTTCCATCTTGGGCGTGTACCTCATGCCAGGGGTTTTCAGAGCAAGTTTGCCATTGATGATGAGTATGAACCGCAGTCCCCCTGCCAAACGAGCCATAAAATCTTTGTGAAAGGCATCACTGGGGAATATCATTCCTAATGGATTTGACTTGTTCCTGGGCTCAACAACACAGAGTGCAAGGAGAAGTCTTTGACCAGAGACCACCCACAGGGACGGTCTTCCCTGGGCACTGGGGAAAAGGATGGACCGATGACAACTAGGGGCAGAGGCAGCGGTCACAGCGTGTCGTCCTCCAAGACAATGACTGCTTTCTTCGTCCTTTCTTTTTTGTCGTGTTTGTTTTTGATCTGTCTTTGCGAGGGGAAATGGAGGGACAAAGGGTGAACAAATGCAGCAGTGGTTCTCACTGGACACTAGGTCAAGAATGAACTAGACAACTTGTGGGTGGGGACAGGAGGGAGAAATTGGGCAAGAGAGAGGGAAGGGATGATACTGTCCAAAGAGAAAGGTGTACTCTTTTACCTGACTCAGGTAACAACAATAACACAATGGCAACTGACAGCTTACCATGGGTTAGTGTGTGGGAGCTGTTTGCTTTTTGCTAGTCCTGGGGCTTGAACTCAGGGCCTACGTACTGGCACAGTTCCTAAGGTCTTTTTTTGCTCTAGCTCTTTAGCCTTCTTCCACTTGGAGTCACAGCACCACTTCCGGTTTTCTGGTGGTTAATTGGAGATAAGAGTCTCACGGACTTTCCTGCCTGGGCTGGCTTTGAATGGTGATCCTCAGATCTCAGCCTCCTGAGTAGCTAGGATGACAGGCGTGAGCCACCAGCACCTGGCTAACATGTTTTTATTTAAATAAATAAAGAATATTTTCAGATAAATCAATAGATAGATAGACAGAGAGAGAGAGAGAGAGAGAGAGCTAGAGAGAAATCATTTCTTGGAAGTCTGCTTCCTTCTTGGCCAGCACACAAGCACAATTTAAGAGAGGGGGGGAATCGGTCATCTAAACAATAGCTGTAAACCCAGCCATCTGACACCGTAACTCACCTGTGGCGGTATCAGCACAACAGCACAGAAGGTTATATGATACCAAAGGGGTCTTAATTTGGGACCAGGACATTCGACTCCCCCCACCACCCCGCTCCGCGTGCCGGCATGGACTTGGACTGGGTGGGTGGCAGGTGGGATGTGAGAGGGTGGTCCCATGGGAAGGGAGGGGGGCATAACACACTTCCTCTGAGCTTCCAGTGTCATGCCAAACTTAAAACAACAGAACGGAAGAACCTCATAGAAGCCCCCTGTGGTGGAGTTTAACCTAAAGTGTTTGTGTGGGGGGGGGGGATGGGAGGAGACAGAGGGAGAGAAAGAGAGAGAAACTGGCCTCCATTAAAATTCCTGTTATCACATAAAATGATTAATTTGAATTGTAGGGGAAAAAATATAAAGGAAATGACATTTCTCTCATCCCTGAATTTGTTCCCTGAAAATATCACACTTGCTAAGGAGTTTATCAACTTCCATATAATTGATCTAGGGCTCAAGTTAATTCTTTTTATGGAGTGATTGAATATTCATGAGAGAGCAGCTAAACTCTAATTATAATTCTCAATCGGTGCGGAGAAATCCAGAATAGACAGGCATCCACATATCACACCGGGGGCAGGAAGAGTGACTGGCCCATTTGCAAACATCGGCTGCACTGAGTAAGCACCCTGTGGAGAAAATACCCTCCCCAGGATTTAAGTGAACCCCTATAATATCTAAGTTATTTTTCTCTGAAAGCAGGTAATCTTCTTGTAAATATAGGTGCCTGTATCATCAGTTGATTAGTAACAAAATGCCACAGATGTAAGTCAGCTTAGCAGCAAATTTACTTCCAGCTAGGATTGTTTGTAACTGTTTTCCTAAACCTGAAGAAAGAAGTTTGTAAGTCTTTTGATTTTGTGTGTGTGTATGGGTGGACCTCCATATGTAGAGATTCTAGAAGTTTACACAATCTGTGTTCTTATGTACCTTGCATAAAGGAATATGGGTAGAGCTGAGATACAGAGGTGCTAACTGAATACAAATACTCAGTTTTGAGTGGATGAAGGTAGAAGGTATCCAAGGTGAGTTTGACTAAGAGAGTCAATGCCAAATTATACACTGCATTAAACAACGTAAGTAACATTAAAAATTCACAGCAACTCAGCATAAAGCCTTAATTAGATTGTCAATGCAAATGGTAACTGGGAGGGTTCAAATGGAATTCACAGTAAGGAAAACAACTCCATCCCCTCAAATGCTTCTGAAGACACCATGTTTGTTGCTCAAACTTTAATTTAAAATCATATTAATCCCTACTCACCAAAACATATGTTAGCTGAGAGATGAAGAGCCTGTGGAACATGGAGAGATTGGATTTGAAATGAAGTGAGATCACCATGGCAGTTTGACATGGGTTATTTCCCTTTTCTCAGTCTTAGGAGTAATAAAGCCATCATCCCATTTACAAATCCCACAAGACGCCCAGGAGGGTGTGGGCTGGAGGTCTGGAAACAGCAGTTTCGAGAGGGCAAAGTTGCAAAGCCAGAGTCAAGATCATGATCCATTACTCAAAGGAGAGTGGAGAGAAAAGAGACAGGATGAGAAGAGTAGCAGTGAACCCCACATTCCAGCTCCTCACCCACCGACTCAGACCCAAACGTGGTAACCAACAAATCACCTGACATCTTAGCAGTGGCATCAATTCTACTCCTTTACTGTTACTGAGCAGTAACAACTAGAACTTACTGAGCACCTGCGAGGTGTCTGAGAATGTGCGTGTGTGTGTGTGTGTGTGTGTGTGTGTGTGTGTGTGTGTGTGTGTGAGATACACAGAGGAGATAAAGAATTATCATACACAGAAGAAGGAACCTTGCAGGGATTTAAGTTCTCCAGAACTAGCGGAAATTCTGCCTATCCTTCAATGAAGAAAATACCAAATTATTTCTTTCCTTTCGTTTTTGTAAGCGTACTTATACTACAGTCGTGCTTATAAAACTCACAAACAGCTGACACCTTCCTCTCCCACTCCTGTCCCTTCAATCTCCGTTCATCCTGTTCCACAAGACTGTGAAAGGTTACCTGCTTGATCCTTCTGTTGACCTTGCCCCAGCTAAAAACATACTTGTGTCTCAGCTAAAAACATACGTATAAATCCCTTCTATTGCTATTTGTCATAGTTTTTAATCTTTCAATACTTTGTGTTGTTCCCCATAGATAATAGATGGGTGAATGTGTGTGAGTAAATGAATGGAGTAATTTTGAAATAATTGCTTTCCCTACAATTATTCCCCAATTTCCTTCAAATTTGTTTCCTCCCCCTCCTCCTCCTCCTCCTCCTCCTCCTCCACCTCTTTCTCCTTCTCTTTCCCCTCCTCCTTGTAGATGGGGGGTTTTGAACATCATTGCTTCTTGGTGTGAAGGCTTCTTTAGTCTTTCACAGATAGGGGTCACTGAGAACTCTGTTAGCTGAAGACCTTGTTAGAAAGTGAGACCCTCGCGCTGAACTCCACCTGTCTGTTGAAACAAAATGGATCCCAAGTAGACTCCTAGAGCTAATGTCTTGCCAAGAAACCTAACATAGAAAGGAATTAGCCTAAAAGGCCACCCACATTCGTCTCTTCTTTTCCTGTAACATTTTGAGCTCACCAGTGGCTCACGCTTGTAATTCTATCTCCTTGGAAGGGCTGAGATCTAGAGGATCACGATTCGAGGCCAGCCCAGGAAGAAAAGTGCACGAGACTCCATTTCCCAAGTAACCAACAAAAAGCCACAGAGCATGTTCTGGGCTTCTCCATTTTGTGATTCCCTCCCCACAGCAAGCCTTACACAGCTCCTGTGGGAAGCAACTGGGACGCTTTTGATGAAAAAATGCCTGTCTGCGTTATCAGCACAGAAGATGCTTTGGTGTCTCCTCCATTATGGAATTATTGCTTAGTTTAAATTATGTTATCTTAAGCTCATAAATGGAAATGGTTCCTATTGATTTCTGCCATTAGAAATAACCCATTCATGCAATAATTAGATTGTAAATTGCGGCAGTGCAAGAACTAAAGATAGTCAATATATAAATGTCCTAACGAAACATGCTAAGCACAATTCCTGATGGCAAAGAAGGAGATTTAGAGAATTATCAGTGTGAATTTTAGAACTGTATATATTAGGCAAGAATGAAACACATTCTATTACAGATCTCAATTACTGTTCACCATTTAACTTTTAAAGAAACTTAAAGATAGTGATTTAAAAATATTTTATGTTAGAACAGTTTCCAACCTAGGCTTTCTTAACAAGTATTTTAAGTAAATGTTTTCAAATAAATACATTTGCAGACAGAGTAGATCTCTTTGCCTGAGGTATAATTCAGACAGTGTTCCCTTCTCTTTCCCTATAAGCCAAAGTTCAAATCACTGACATTTTATCAGGTTGAGTTGTTTTTGTTTTTTTTTTTTTAAATTGTGAAAATACCATACAGAGGGGTTACAATCACATGAGCAAGGTAATGAGTACATTTCTTATCAAGCATTATTGCCTCCTCCTTTGTTTCCCCTTCCCATCCTTCCCATCTGCCCCCCCCCGCCCCATGCCAAAGTTGTAAAGTTTTGTTTGTCAACATGTCTTGTACATCTCATTGTTGTAATGGGTCCACCTGTATCCCTATTTAAACAATTTGTTTTTTCCCTTCCCCTCCCCAAATTATACCTAAGTCAAATACAATTAAATTATAAGGAAATAACTGGACAAAAGCCAGTCTCGATGTAAAGCAGATCTCGATATTTTATGTAAAAGCTTCTTTCTACAAAATGCATCCCCCAAGGCAAGCTGAACTAAAACCACCAGTGCTCAGTGGCTGAACAGCACAACCCTCTGGGTAAGTTGTTCTAGTTCTGGATCTCTCACAATTATCTGGGAAAGATAAACTTGCTGATAAAATTAAAACAATTAAATATCAATTAAAACTATGTTGAACACAAGAAATAATGCAGCATTGTGGCTCACTAAAACTTGATGAAGAATAATCTGTAGGTTGAAAAAAATAACCAACATGGGGGCTGAGAATGTGGCCTAGTGGTAGAGTGCTTGCCTAGCATGCATGAAGCTCTGGGTTTAATGCCTCAGTACCACATACACAGAAAAAGCCAGAAATGGAGTTATGATTCAATTGGTAGAGTGCTAGCCTTGAGCAAAAAGCTCAGGGACAGTGCCCAGGCCCTGAGTTCAAGCCCCAGGACTGGCAAAAAAAAAAAAAAAGAACATGGAAGTTCAGTAAGAATGCCTGAGCCATACAGAGTACGGGGGTTAGTTTGCACGCACCTGCCAATCACAGGCAAATAGATTCACACCCCTACACACACACATATAGACACACACACACACACTCACATTCACACACAAACCAATAAAAATGATGATGCAGCATCACCAGGAAAACTGTTCTCCAAATGCATTTTATGTTCACATGCATTTTTTTTAATATAGGAGAAACACCATTTCCTGTCTTAAAAATTAAGACACAATACTTTCAGTTTCTTCAGAAAGTTGTAAAGAAGGGCTGGGAAGGTGGCTCAGTCGTAGAGCGCTCACCTTGCATGCATAAGGCTCTGGGTTCAATTCCTCAGCACCACATAAGCAAAAAGAAAAAAGCCGGAAGTGGCGCTGTGGCTCAAGTGGTAGAGCGCTAGCCTTGAGCTGAAGAGCTGAGGGACAGCGCCCAGGCCCAGAGTTCAAGCCCCAGGACCGGACCCCCCACACACACTAAAAAAAAGAAAATTGTAAAAATGGTAGCTGCTATTGTATATATACATTTTTGGGGGTCCGGTTTTTGGGTCCGCTTGCAAGGCAAGCGCTCTACCACTGAGCCACCTTCCCAGCCCCTATTGTATATTTTCTATAGTAAGTCTATATACGATATATGATTCTTGCAATATTCTATAAGGTTTCAAATTTTCTACGTATTAATTATATATATATGTTTATACAGATGAACAGATATGAAAGTCTATGTCCAAAATAACCAGCAAAAATGCAGGATTGAGGTATATCTCTAGTGGTAGAGAACCAGCTTATTAGGCAAATCCAGCCAAAAATGTTTATATATATATATATATATGTATACATTATATATATACACACACAGATATATACATATATATGTATGTATATGTGTCTATGTACATATGTGTGTACATTATATAGATAATTTCTCTTAGATGGTGTATAATAATAAATTTAGGGGAACAAAGATGGAAGGCATTCTAGGAAGCTCAGAACAGATGGTGGCCATACATAGGACATCTGCCATCTTTCAGCAGGAGAGTCCCATGTTTGATTCCAAGCTTTCTTGAAGGTAGAATAATGAGAGAAATAGCAATCTCTGTATTCTCAACTTGCAAAGGCTCCAGCCATTGCAAAGAATGAAGAGATCATTGAATGTTCACTGATTTCAATCAGTGCCGTATTAAAAATAACATGGGCAGGCGGTAATACGGCCACAATAATTACTGTCACTTCTTTCCTGCTGATAAAAGGGCTATTAATTTGAAACAGAAATTGGTGAAAGGAAACTTTACTGTAAAATACTGCAGTGCAGATCCTAGTCACACGTGGAAATGTGACTTTGTGAGCATATAGTAATTACCAGCCCAAACCTGCGAGACATACAACAGGAGAAATCAAAGTTTGTAATTCGTTCTGCGCTAAAACGTTTAAACTATTCCATCTGTCTATTATCAAATAATTATGTCGACTATAAGTTAATAAAATACATGAATGCATACAAACTACTTTTTGAGGCACTTGCTATATGACTTAGGGGTTTGAAAAAACACTTTCAGAGTAAGAGACTGGTAACAGAAAATGAAAAAAAAATTAAAAGCCTATATTATACATCTCAAATTGTACAAATTATGATTTTAAAACATTTTGTTGTTATTTTCATTGCTTACTCTCCTTATGTAATTGTACAAAGGGGTTTCAACTCAATGCGTCAATTTATGAGGACAATGCATATTGATCAAGGCTACCCCTCCCAAACTTTCTCCCTCCGTCACTCTCAACATCCCTGGCTTCTCTGATTTCACATATCTATATGGAGCATCATCACCATACTGATATTGTGCACGGTTACTCTCTCCATTCCCTAGTCCATGCCCCTGCCCCAGGAAAAATAGGTTTCCACGTTTTGGTATTCATTTTGCTGAAACTGTCCATTAATTATTGTGGGACAGCCCCTGTATATAGCGGGCCTTGGTCAGTCTGATCATTTATATATGCATAGGGCAAATGCACATGCACCCACTTGTAAGAAAAACTGTTCTATTCCCTCTTGGAAGGGATATTACTAAAAACAAAGGCCAGGCTCTTCTGTGCGTTCTCTGCTTATTCAGGGATTGCATCCTCTGCTGCTTCTAATCAAGAAGTTCCATAAAAATGAGGCACCTAGCGATTGAATGCATCTCTGTGTAACAAAAAGCCAGAAGTAGCCGATGCAGTTGTCTTGTCTGCCCACATATCGAGACATCAGTCAGCCGGGCTTTCTGCGCCCTCCGCTCTGACACCTACGTCTGGTCCGTGTCAGCCCTGATTCTCTGTAAATGCTTCTTCCTCTGCCTCGGCAATTGTCACAATTCTAGATCATGCCAGGGCTCGCAACACGCCTTCCCACGGCTCCGTCCACGTCAGTTTAGCCCCGGAAGGTCTAATATCTCTGCGCATCTACTTTCAAAACTCTGACACCTGCTCACACCTAGCTCAAAAGTGAATGCGATATGACAGGTCCAGTGCATTTCAGTGTGTGCATTTACAACCTTGTACAGAGTGACGCATATCTCCGACGTGACCGAGACAATTCAGTACAGTACCTAGGTGCCTGACAAGCCAGACGAAGATAAAATGAAAACTGTATTTTTTAACCCCTTGCTAATCGTCGTCACTAATGCGTGTTACTAACAACAGTGTACATTCATGCATGCAATAGTTGTTTATTTCTTTCTTTTTTTTCTTTTTTGCCAGTAGTAAGGTTTGAACTCAGGGCTAAGCTATCCCTGGGCTTTTGTGCTCAAGGCTAATGCTCTACTACTTAAGCCACCTTTCCACTTCTGGCTTTTTTGGCTGGTTAATTGAAGAGTCTCGTGGACTTTCCTGCCCTGGCTGGCTTCAAATCTCGATCCTCAGAACTCAGCCTCCTGGGAAGCTAGTGTTACAGGTCTGAGCCACCGGCGCCTGGCCAATAGTATCTTCTTATTAATTGCATTTTTGACCAACTTTAAGCAGATTAATCATGATTTCTTGTCCTACTGATGTTGCTCACCATAAACTAATTATAGCACTCATGTAACAAAAATTATGGTCACCAACAATAATGAGGGCAAATATTCTGTAATTAAAGTAGTGGCATCACTGTCTTTTCTTGTTTGCTTGCTTGGGCTTCTGTGATGAGAATGTTTTTCTTTTCTTTTTTCTTTTTTAACATATATGGGTACTGGAGTTTGAACTCAGGGACCTGTGTTTCTGTTCTATCATTTGAGCTACTCCCCTAGACCAGACAGCTTTTTTTTAGTAAGTCATTAATTCACTTTGTGATGTGACAGCAGCTAAAGCTGGATCTTATAACCTATAAATGCACTAACTGTGAAGACACAAACAGCAACATGTGAATGTGAACTCACTGAGAGCTTGAGGGGAGAGAGACTCATTTTCCTTCTTACCTAACATGAAATGTCCATATTTCTGCAAGGATGGCTTAAAACTAAGTGTCTATTACATGGGATAGATTTCACACAGATCAAATGTCTATGTCTCATCAACTCATTTGTTAACTACTAAAAATCTCTTTCTTTTAGTATTATGGATTAAAACCAACATGAGATGAAGTTCTAATGTTTCTTTTTTCCATATTTCAATCAGTTGCATTCTCTAAGCCCTGGTTTTAATGCATGCTATTTTATTGTACTTATTTATTTATTTTTCTAGTCCTGGGGCTTGAACTCAGGGCCTGGGCATTGTCCCTGAGCTTCAGCTGAGCTTTGTTTGCTCAAGGCCAGCACTCTACCACTTAAGACATAGCACCACTTACTGATTTTTCTGTTTATGTGGCACTGATGAATCAAACCCAGGGCTTCATGCATACTAGGTGAGCACTCTACCACTGAGCCACATTCCCAGCCCCTGTGTCTGCTACATTATCAGCTGTTAATTGTAAAGGGTGCGTATGACCATATCTACATGCAAAACATCAGAAGGAACTCCTTGCTTTACCAAATTATTTTCACATTCAATCTGTACACATAGTAATTCCAGAATATACATCCAACCTTTATTTTTATATATGCTTATGGTCTTCTAATCATCCAGGGACATTTATATATCTCTAATAGATTGTACAAATCCCACCCCTAGGATGCTATTCAAATGACATTACACATGGAAAACAATATGCCTAATTCCCATTTCCACCTGTCAAAATGCCCTCCTGTTCTTCAAGGATGGTCTCAAATATTATCTCCATGACATTTTTAGGTGATGCAGATTAATTTCTAATACATATTTCCTTTTGCTCATGAAGTTGCCAATCACTGATTGGAAGAAAGTATGGATTAACGCAGGGTGCAACTATTTGGAAAGCCTTAGAGAAGATGGAGTTGATAGGTGAAATGAGTTGTGATCTTTTCCTGGCCCTTATTAGAGCTGAGTCAAGAAATGGGCCGGAGGTCAGTGCCAGGAGGCCCTGGCGCAGGACTTCTGCAATGAGGGGCCTTTAGCTGCTGGTGCGTGATAAATTGGACTTTAAAGCATTCTCTTGAAAGTAACTGCATACTGGGGCTGTCTTCTCTGAATCAAAGAAGAAAACGCTTGGTCCTCAACTTTAAGAATTTTTCCCCAATGATATCTCTCAAAGCCTTCGTACCCTAATAGTAACCAAAACACATTCCGGAATGTTGAATGGAATTGGATTTCTTGTCCATCTCTAACTGCTTCGTAACACACGGGGGTGAATCACCTCTACCTGCGCTAGTGGTTGACAATACTTCTCTACGGATGGAAGATAGCCAATGTACCAGGCTTGGCCTTTTCTTTGGTGTCTCTTGTCACTACTGCAACATCATCGCTAAGTCAGCTGAAAGCAAACGAACCTAACTCTACATTGATACCTATTTGCATTTATGGTGTGCATTTCATACGCTTTTTCACATCTCAAGACATAATCCTTCTTCTTTCATTCCTTTATTTATTTATCATTTAAGAAGGCTTTCTTGAAGACTGAAAAGGTGTCTAGCTCTTTAACAAAAGGCCTCATGTCCTTCCATTGAAGTCACCCGTCCCCTCTGTCATTGGATGATTGGATGGGGTCAAGCCAGGGCATTCCACACAGAGTTCAGGCAAACGGTGGGCAACACAGATGGGCTAGAATAGGGAGCCATCGATTGGGCTCAGAAGGGAGATACCCCACAAAAGGCCAGGCAAGTGCAGGGAGCTCTTTTCTATATCACTGTGAGCAGACCTCTGAACTTGCTAGGTAGTCCTCTGATACAATCAGACATGGAGACTGATCACTCAATGATCCTGAGCATTCCTGGGGAAAATACGGAGAAACATAGTTTGTGAGGGATGGTATCGAGAAGGGGGATTCACAACTGTAGCTGGAGTTTAGATTCAGGGTAATAATGACCATATACTTTCTATTTCCCAAACACTAACCGTGGTTGAATTCCAAGAAATTTTTGTCCACGTTGGGTGACGTGACCATGGCTGAACAACTATTAAGTGGCACACTTAATCCCATTTTCTACTTACTAGTAAACGGAGGAAGGGCGCCAAAATAAATCGGGTAGATGAAAAGACAAACACGGGGAGAATATTAACTTTGACAATAGTCGCAAAGATTAAAGGCGGTTTTTGAATAAGGACACCGGGAGGCTCTGAATCCTGAAGCTACACTGCTTAAAAAAAGCACAAACACATGGCATCTTTGGAGAAGTCAGTGGAGACGTGCGGCTGACAGCTTTTCAGACTATTTCCATTGCTCGTCTCCCTCTGGGAGCCATTCTCCCTCCCTGAGATAAGCAGAAATGCAAAACAACAGCTTGTCAACCACAGCTATAGCTATAGAAGCTAAAGCAAGCCACTGGACGGAGCTTGGATTTTGCCTTTGAGGCCACTACAGCAATGATAGCTTGCATTCTTTTGTTCAAACCACCTAAATGGAACACCTCTAATATATGTATATATTATATATATACATATACATATATATATATAGTCCCTGCATATGGAAGCATGTCTTCCTTGTTTTCTATGGCAGGGTGACTGATAGAGGAGAGAGTCATAACACAGTGTCTCGAGTCTAATTTCTTTTGTTAAACAGGTATCAGGTTGACCTGTTGTCTTGGTCCCCAAAATGGTTTTCTTTTTTTTTTTTTTCATAGAGACGTGCAATCGATATCATATGCTGCAAGTTGGGCTATTTAAGAAAAGTTAAATCCTCACAGACAGGGAAATATGTCTGGTGACAACCAAAAAAGAAAAAAACCCACAGCCTGGGCAGATTTCGACTAAACAATCTATTCGCCTTCCAGCTACGCCATTCCCTTCTGATCACTTGCTTTCAGGGTTGTTTTTCTACGAAATGGCAAAGCTTGGATTACATGAAGAAGAGAAAGAGAACGAGAAGAAGAGCATGGGAAGAATAGATACGGAATAACTTTGGTTGGTGTTATAAACTCCAGGTGTGGTGTTGGAATTGGAGCTGGGGGAGGGGCGGGGAGAGACTGGTCAGGTAAGAGAGAGGATGCACAGCCCTGGCCTGGCAGTGGAGGAAGCAACCCCTACTTGTCTTCCTCTTCCTCAAGACTGTGGAAAAGGAGAAAAGCTCTGAGGGGAGACCCCCACCCCAGGTCCGAACCAGATGAGACTTTTCCCCAAAGAGCTATAACATGGAGTCCCCACCCTCCTGTCAGTCACATGGACAAGACTTCAGGGAGCAAAATGTGGCTCACCCAGCTCAGAACCCTGTTGGAGATTCCCAACAGCTCATAGACCGTTTCCTCCATTTCCTTGACACCGGGCTTTTGCTTTCAAGTAAACTTTGCCTATACTCCTACTTTTCCTGCCTCATGATTCTTTCCTCGGCAGAGAGAAAGGACCCAAGACCCCAACGTGGATTCAGACGCACACCTCCGGCTTCTTGTTGCCTTTATTTCTAGGATCTCACAATAAAATTATCAAATAAGCAAACATCATCAGAAATGTTGCTTTTATGTATTTTTTATCCTCATCAATAATGACTGAGAACCTTTTTTGTTTCATTATTCATCAGCAGTAGAAAAGTAAATAGAAAAAAAAGAACCCTCAACATTAAAAAAAAAAAAAAGTGTCAGAATCTCACAAACAGTGGTTGGAAGATTTATTTTTGACAATATTATTAACTGATTGCCTTATTTTAAGAAATGATGCATGATAATACACTCAAGGAGAGGAGAATAATGCCAAGTCCCAGAGTAAAATGAGCTATATGGGAAGGTATAACTTCACTGCAGAAAAGTGCTTACAGAATAATTTATGAATCTCCATGAAAATTAGGCACAAGTGTCTCTTAGCTGACACATCACTGAACACATTTGAGTTTCATTTAATTTATTGAATTTAACATTTTTATTTACATACCCACACGAGGGACCAAAGATCTAAAAACGATGATTCAAAATTCCCAGTAATCCCAATGCTTACTGCTTACCGCACCATCATCAATCCTAGTTGTTATAATTTGAGTATATCCAACACTGGTTAAAAAATGCATTATCTACAGAAAAACTTTTATATTTAGGTAAAATAAAATGATAAACATAATTTCTATTAGTAAACTTTTAACTCAGCGTGCTTCAGGTAAGAACATTGACAGGACTGATGATACATTTCCACATCAAACCTATTGAATTTTTTTTAATCTATAATGACGAAAATCTGGAATTAACCTGATGTGCATATGGGAACAAGTTTTACAGCATTTGCTTGCAATCTGTAAAATATTGTGTGTATTTGGCCCTATTTAAATGTACATTTGTGACCTCTGGAGGAGCTATAAGGGTGTAAAATACCATGACTATTACACTATTACACTATTTCATATACCTGGAAAGTTCAGTAACAATGAAAGAAAAAAGTGTTAAAAATATTTGTCTTCATATTTCTTCCCTTTGGCAATTCTTAGGTCTTTACTTCAAAGTTAACAGCCATGTATAAAAAGACATCATTTTGTATATAGTGCGTAGCACAGGAGAAATTTCACTACAGCAAAGAATCCTTGCGGAATTGATGGAATCTTCTCATCGATTGCAATTTCAATGTTACACATGGTTAAAAATATATATACATATATCTCATGAACATCTAATTTACAAATCAAAAGCCATTCAAAAATGTTGCTGAGCAGATCCAGGAACTAATGATAATTTAGACAGAAAACTTCATCTCTTAGGCACATATTCTAACCCATCTCTCTTCAGAAATAAATTCAATAACTTATTGAGGCAGATTATAAAGAGATTTTTTTTAAAGTTTTCCAATTGAAGAACAGAAGTGCCAAATTTAAGTTCCTCTCGTCCACCAATCTGCCGGTGATCGTGTAACTGTGACACGTTCCGCTGTAAGGTTTACGACAGGCCTTGCTAAGACAATGAGCACCTGTATTGTTTCCATGAGAGCAATTGCTTTACTTTGGGTTAACTTGACATTTAATTTGCTATGTGTAAGAATACACACACAAAAGGAAATACCTGGCGATGACACAGAGGACCATCATCGGGCCGTCAGTGATCGAATCCAGTCAACTTAGCGAAAGCATACAACAAAGCTCAGCCTCTACCCCAGGCACACAGGCTGATTGCTTGAGTGAACTGAATAATGTGATGGCTGTCATGTCAGTAGAAGAATCCACCTTGTAGGAAGGTCCTTTCACAAGGGCCATCATTCCCCCCCCCCCCACCAGCATTGGACTACTGAAAGACTACACTTGGGGAGAGAGGGTAAGCTGCCTGATGATACTCTGCTGCGTCCCATTTTCAATCGACCTTATTTGTATATTGACATTCATTTCTTTCCAATTAACCCATTTCCTATTCACATACTTCATTGTATGCCCCAGAGTGGGAAAGCTGAGGATGCTCTAACATTTCTTTACATACTAGCCTTGCCATCCCTGCCTCTATGGCTTTATATGGGAATATTTTCATAAAATATTGATAGGTAGATAGAAGATAGATACATACATACATCATGCATACATACATATAGATACATATAAATAGATGTACACACACATTTTTATTTTCTAATTTGTTTTGCCTTTGTTCTCACGTTGGACTGAATCTGCTTGCTTACTCACAGCTAATATTCTCCCACTTGACCCATGCCCCTAACGCAATATTTTACTAGGTAATTTGAGATGGAGTCTCACTGTTTTCTGCCCAGGCTAGCTTTAATCCACCAACTTTCAGATCTCAGACTTCTGAGTAGCTAGGATTTCAGATGTGAGCCACCTGTACCCAGATCCTTTATGTTATTTATAAGATAATTCACATTTAGAATGCACTGCATGAAACTGCACTATTCCAGCAGAAGAGAGAACGCATTCAGAGCAAGACTTAAATCTTAGAATTCTATCATTTGAAGGGATGTCAAAGAAAGACTTGGAAAGAGATTGTTCACCACTGTTTTTGGCATATTTGTTTCAAAATGATTGCACCATTTCTCACACAATTTACACTGTGAATAGCTTATCAGAATCAGTTTCTCACTGCATTTTGTGTCAGTATTTTCAAACACATGGAAATAGGGGTGCAGAAAAAGGTTTCTTACCTTATAAGAAGCTATTCCAAGTCTTATCCTCAAACGTCCTGTACCTACAACACAAAAAGGAAGGTCTCTAAAATGCTGTTATGCATAAACAAGTATTCCTCAAGCAAAAACTGTAATACTGCCCTCTCTTCTCGGTGAATTAAATGAGTATTTCTACCGAGAAGCAGGAAACAACGAATCATTTCAGACATGTTCCACTCGGTAAGAAAAAATAAAAATAATACCAACATGACAATAATGAATGATGATATGAAAACATACAAAAGAAACAAGTTTGGCTTTCTACAGTGAGTCTTAGTCACGTTACACAGCAGAGAGTTCACAAAAAGTACTTTTTCTTCCCATCTATTTTTCCTACCATACATATAATGTGTTCACAGTCATTTCTTTAAGTTATCACACTTATACATAATTTATAATGCTCATGTGAAAATTTCTCATCTACTCTATAGAATTCAACCACTAGCTTGAGTCTCATGTGACAACAAAGCACCATAGAGATTATACAGAAGTTTAAAATTTATGAAGCATTTCCAAACATTTGGGGTTTGGTTTCCATACAATCTCAGCTACAGGTATGACTATTTGCAAAACCAATTATTTTACAGTACAGACAACCATTTAGATAAACAAATGAGCTAAGTCCTAAGATTGCCCCAAATGGAGAATGTTAAGTAGATTTTAGGGGAGGGAGAAAAGAAATTTAAATCTTCAAACTCCTCCACCACCTCACTTAGTCAAGCAGGAAGCATGGAAGTTTAAGGAAGACATTGGGATTAGAACTTGCAAAGCAGAGGAGAGAGTAGAGAGTAGAGAGATAAACAGAGGAGGAGGAGGAGGAGGAGGAGAAGAACAAGAAGAAAGAAGAGGAAGAGGAAGAAAAACAAGGAGGAAGAGGAAAAGGAGGAGGAGGAGGAGTTAAGGACTAGAAATGGTAAGAATCTGCTCAAGGCATCCTAATCTCAAATTTTCCTAAATCCCAAAGTATCTTTCCAATTTATGCCACGGGGGCTCAACATCACTTTTAGTTTGATTTGTGATGTTGCTATAAATTCATAAGAATAATCAGCATTCTAGGTGGATCAAGCACTGTGCGGCTCTTTTTTATGCTAGACCAAATAACTCTGCCTATAATAAACAGTGAAAATTACAGCATTCTGGTGAATAACGCATGAATCAAATAGGCACTGGGGAAATTAGGACGTATTTTGAGTTGAAAGAAAATAAAACTGCCATAAGATGTATGTGATGCAACCAAAACTTTTCCTTGTGGAAAATTTATAGCTTTCAGTGCTACAATCAAAACCTTAAGAGGGGTTTCAAATCATGTATATGTTCTCACTGTAATAAAACTGAAAAAAAAAACGAACCCTCAACCAAATAGCCAAAATGGAACAATCAAAATAGATTTGTACATCAATAAAACGAAAAAGAAGAAGAAAAAGAAAAAAAAGCAAAGAGAAAAATCAATGTGAGTAAAAAGCTAGCTCTCACAAATGACAACTTATTCATATAAGGAATATACTTCCACAGGAAGAAAGAAAATAAAATGCTCAAAGAATCATTATTCTCATGTAATCCAAGATCCAAATATAACCCAAGACCCTCAAAGGATAAAGTTCTAAAACATAGAGAATCATTGTTAGATGAAGTAACACAAAATGGCATCAGATCATAGAAATGAGTTTCCGGAACAATTGGATAAATGAAAGAAGATGGAGAGAATAACTTCCTATTTTCTTTTTTAAAAATATTTTTTCATTTTTTATTGTAAAGATACTATACAGAGGATTACAGTTACATGAGTAAGGTAATGAGTACACTTGCTCTTGAACATTGTTACCCCTTCCATTGTTTTCCCCATACCATCCCTTCCCTTCCTACCTTCCCCGAGGTTCTTTTTTTTTTTAATTGTGATTAACTGATTACATAATTTCCTGAATTTCACAGTATTGTGGAATAATGATGCTCATTTAAAGTCACAAGTTCATTCTAACTTTCCTGGAGCAAATTGTCTATCACAGTCTATAACACATAACGGTGTACACATATACACCATACATGTGATCAGCAGCATGGGGATATTTAGTAGTGGTTCGTCCAGATGAGTGGAAGTTCTTTGTTTCTTGAGTCCTGTTAGTTTTGTCGTATCACCTAACATTTTGGATTTAGCATCCACTTATCAGGGAGACCATGTACCATTTGTCTCTTTGCTCTTGGCTTACCTCGCTCAACATGATTCCTTCTAGCTCCATCCATTTCCCTGCAAATGTCATTATTTTGTCATTTCTAATGGCTGCATAATATTCCATTGTGTATAGATACCACAATTTTTGGATCCATTCATCTGTGGTGGGGCATCTGGGTTGTTTCCATATTCTAGTAACTTCCTATTTTCAACCACAAATAAACTCTACATGAATTTAAATATAAGCAAGATCTGCATACCTCCTCCTTTCTAAATCACAATACCCAAACCAAAGAATTCTCTCCATCTTTAGAATATCTTGAGCCTTCCTTTGAATCTCTCGATTTGGGCTTGAATCCTAGGAAACTTTTTGTTTAAGACCCTGAACTGCTCCTTCCCTGTGGAGTCTCTTTCTTTCCTTTTGCATAAGTTCAATGCACCCAACTTTGCTTCAGATGAGTTCTTGGTTGGCTTTGCTTTAGACGTGCCAGTATGGCTCATAGTTGGCCTCTCTTTTCTGGAGGCATTCTGTCAACCTCTTGTCCACAGGACCTGCCTGCTCTGGTGTATAAACTACTTTTGGCAACATCCTTGGACTTTTTACCCCTGACTTTCCTACGCCCCACCCATCATAGAGACTGCTGAATATTTATTAGCCTAAAACACTCTTCCAAAAAAAAAAGATAGTCTTTACCAGAGATCTAATTTTACACATCCATTTCAATATTTAGTGAGTGAAAGACTGTCAGAAGCTGTAATGTCAAGAGACAAGATGCATCCTTTTGTGACGTTGAACCTCTTGTAAGCTGTGCTAGATTGGTGTGTTTGGAAATAAGGTGCTACCTGCAAACCTGTAAGTGGAAATGCAATTTTCTCTTATGCTTCCTAGGCTAGAGTGTCAGAATTCTCTAATTCTTTGGTTTTGTTTCAAATGAAGGAGGGGGGACCAGTGAGGAAAAACTGTTTTGATAAAAGCAGATCTCAACAGAGAAATGTTTAGAAAACATAAGTTTGTATTTGTCATTATATTTCACATTTCCAACAAGAACCCTGGTTGAGTATACAAACTCCTTTATTCCTTTTTTTATTTTCTTTTAATTTGGGGTTTAATTGAATAGACACTTCGCATTTGTGCTTATTTTTTTAAAGAAAGTATTTTAAAAATTGTCTTTTACATAATGTGACACATAAATTGCACACCGTGGAAAGAATTGTCTGCCTCCCTGAATGAAACCATTTTAATCTCAAGAGTTTTATTATCTGTTAAAAATCTATTTAAATATAGGCATTCAATTTTACATTACTTGACATTTATGGGGAAGCTATTTTACAGCAGCAGGTGTCTGGGTAGACAAGATCACAACAAATATTCATGATTATATGACATGCTAGATTGAAAATATGAAGAAGAATGATTTAAACATTCTGGGCATTTCCTGTATATGAATGTATCTTATAATAGTCTGGACTGGAGATCTGATCATGCATTCTATGTGTTGGACAACTACAATTAAAAAATAGCCTGGCTATGTTAATGCAACATATCACAACATTAATTGAAACAATTCTGTTTTGAATATTTAGCTAATCCTTTCATGATGAAGCTGGCAAATAGAGCTATCATTGAATAATGTGGGATTTTGCAGTTCGTAAGTAAGGGTGTCGTTTTATAAGCAAAAATGAACAGCAACTTGGCTAGTTGACTAGGGAGAAAGCCAGTGGTCCTGAATTTTCTGAACACCCTGACTCAGCCATGAGGGAGAAGAAGGTATGTTTTATTTCAATGGAATCTCCAGACGAGTTTTAGATGTGCAAAGAAATATTATTTATCTATCTATTTATTTCTTTAATAGCATTTGCTCAAATTGTCAATTTCAATTAGGGTGAAAGGAGCTGGGAAAATGAGCTTTAATAAATGAGAAATTTCTTCAACCGGCTTCATGTGTCTGATATATGACAATTCAAACTGGGATTGTTATGAACAAGGAAAGAAACAAATCACTGCAGGACTTTAAATTACACTGAAGAATCTGCATGAAACTTCTATCCATCAAATGGCCACTGAAAAATGAGGTAATTACCTAAAATAATTTGCATGTTACAAGCTAATACAATATCACAAAGTAAAGTCCAGTTGCGAGAGCAATGCACAATTTCCTGATTAATGTCTCATGTACAATATCCCTCCATGCTCGCTCAGAGCCCAAATAACAATATGGCTAATCAATCCCAGAAGAAAAGATAACTCGCATAAGAAATGAGTTTGGCTCTAATAAATCATGATTTTGAACTCAGTGAAATTCAGTTATGACAACTAATCACCGTGCATTGTGTGTGTGTTTTTTTAAAGGCAATCCACAGAGATTTTTAATTGGTATAATTATAGATTTTTTGCAGCAATTCAAGATTAGTGAAGGCAAAAAGTATCATTTCTTCAGATGGTAAAATGTCATTTATTAAGTTATTGACAAAAGCTTCACACGAAAATGCCAATCTGTACTCTCGCTCCGACAGCAGTCATGATTTGAGCCACACCTAGACAGGAAGAAAGAAAATGTCGGCGAGATGATGGAACCAAATGATTTTTTAAAATTAAAAAAAAAATAAAAAAGATGGGGAAGTATTTCTCTCCTCTTCACAAAGTGGAAAACGCTCCTTGTCGAAGTGGAATTATTCTGCACCGTCATCCGAACGCAGGTGTGGAGAGACAAGGAAGACAAGCAGAGGAAGCAAAAAGCTACACTGGTAGATTCCAACAGTCAGCCCCAACCTGTCACTTACTAATCAAATAATCAATGATATCATCAAGTATTTTAGACTATCAATGTCTTTTCACTAGCCTTCAGCTCATCTGTTCTTGTTGTATGTGGAGGAACTGAAAATTCCAAAGGCTACTTTTTTTCTTCTTTGCTAGCAGACTGAAGAGGCAAGGAAGCTTTCTTTAAGGCAATGTGCTGTGGGCTGTAGGCTGTTACTCTCTTTGTATCTGACCACTGGTGGTCAGTGTTCTGGTGGACATTTCAACCAGATTACCTCTGTTCCATTCCACGTGACTGTGATCATCATCCATGCTTTCATCCACACATCAGTTGGGTTGTTTCCATTTCTGGGCCAACGTGGAGAGTAGAGTCATGAGCCAAGTTGAGCAAGTCTCTCTGACACCCTGGTTCATTTTCTCTCCAGTCCTTGTGGTGCTGGGTCCCTAAATTGCTCTCTTTTTTAATTATTTGAGCCATCTCTACCCGTTCCATATGGCTGCACTACAGAAAGATGCACGGACTGCGTTTTACACACACCTCTGCCAGCACCTGCTACCTTTCCGCTGACATTAGTCACTTTTACCAGAATCCGGTTGTATCTCTTCCTTTTGATCTTTCTTACCATAATGATTGGTGGTGGATGAGCATTTCCCCATCTGCTTTTGTTTTTGTTTTCCATCTATGACCCCCTTTCATATTGGATTATTTTGTGACTGGCGTTTTGAGGATCTTCCATACTTGTGGGTATCAATCCCTGGGAACATTGACATCTTCCCCTGCTCTGGCTTCCTGTTGAATTGAGAGCTGTGTAGCAACCTCTTAGTTTCTTGGTTGTCTGCTCCATTCCTGTGCTTTGGGGGTCTTGTCCAAAGAGTCTTTGTCCGTACCCATCTCCCTTGTATTTTCATAGTTTCAGATCAACATGCCAGCATTTTTTATTCTTGATCTTATTGACTTTTGTGATGTGATCTAGCTTAATTCACTCTTCTGCATTCAGATTTCACCAGCAAAATTCACTAACAGGGTCTCCATTCTCCAATATATATTCTTGGACAGTAGTTGGTTGTAGATATGGGGCCATGTCTAGGCTCTCCCTTCTGTTTCTCTGTTTTTGTGCTAATGCCACATGTAGTATTCATACAGCATTGTAATCATAGCATGGTTATAACCATGTATTAAAGTCAGTTTTGCTAATTTTTTTTTTCAAAATGGCTTTGGCTGTATGGGGTTGTCTTTGGGTCTGTATAAAAGTTACTATTGTTTTCACATTTATTTTTCTTTGAAGACTGTTATTTTTATTGAGTTTATAAATCATCTGGGGGAATGTAGGGTATTCTATTCACATTGGTTCTGCTGGTCCATGGAAATGGATATCTCTCCTCTCCCCTCCCCCATCCATTTTAAAATATTCTCCCATTGCATTCATCAATGTTTCATTGAGAGATCTGTCACCTGGTCAGGTTATTTCTTGGCATGTAATTTTTGACAGTTGCAACAAATATGACTGCTATTTGATTTCCATTTCAGATACTTTGCTTAACATATAGAATTGCCACCGATTTTTATTTTTTATTTTGTATCCTGCAATTTTGTTGAGTTTGTTTATTAGTTGTAATAGGGGGATTTGGGAATTTATATGTCACATTGTATTATGTGTCTCCAGGATACTTTCATACTTTTTTTCCAGCTCGGATTTTCTTTATTTTCTTTTCTCTTGCCATATTTCTCCATCTAATCTCATGTTGAATAAAATTGGTGACATGACACAACATTGCCTAAGCTGAGATCTCAGAAAGTTTCTGAATTTCCTCACTCATACGTTGCTAAACAAAATAGGAGGTGGGATTATTGTAACTGCTGTGCACTGTGCTACTTGTAAGACCAATCTGTCTCTGTTTTAATCAGGAAGGACTGCTGAATTCTATCGAGTGACTTTTCTGCTTCAGCTGAGATGGCTGTGGTTTTAGTCCGCCCTTCCTCTGAGGGGGATTGTCACCTTTACTGATTTTCACATGATGAGCCATCTCTGCAACCCAAAGCAGAATACATCTGATCATGTTAAATACTCATTTCAATAGGTGTTCAATTTGATTTTCTCAGTATTGATTACTGATATCATGGTGGTTTGTATTTTTCAAGGAGATCAGCCTAGACTTTCCTTCTTTTGAGATGTATTATCTTCTTTTGTTATCTGAGTTATTCTGGCATCTTAGGATGTGTATTTGGAGGAATTCTGTCCATTTCTGTGTGCTGCAGTAAGAGAAGGAGCAGCTCTGATACTTCTCCTTTAAATAGAACTCAACAGTAAACCCATCAGATATTGGGCTTTTTGTTTGGAAGATCAAAGGATATTAATTCCTCATTCAATCTCATGACTTGTTGGTCTGTTCGGGCTTTTCTTTCTTCCTAAATCTTGATAAGATGTATGTGTCCAGACACCTACCCATTTCTTCTAGATGATCATAGACTTGTTTATAACAATCTAATGATCTTCTGTATTTCCACAGTCTCAGTTAAAACATTTAACTTTAATCTCTTTTTAAAAAAAATATCTAGTTAATCTCACTAAGGGATTGTCAATTTTATCCTTTGAGAAAAAAAGTCCATTGATCACTTGTATTAAGTCTCCATTTCACAGCAGGTGTGATTTTGGCTATTTCATTTCTTTTGGTATCTTGGTGTTTAGTCAGTCCTTGATTTCCTAGTCAACTGATCTGCTAGTGATGGGTGATCTATGTGGATTCTTTATACTTTTTTGTTTTTGTTTTCGGGTTTGGCCATGGGGCCTGAACTCTGGGCCTGGGCGCTGTCCCTCAGCTCTTTAGCTCAAGGCTAGTGCTCTACCACTTGAGCCACAGCGCTACTTCCGGGTTTTTTCTTCTTTGCTTATCTGGTCCTGAGGAATCGAACTCAGGGCCTCATGCATGCAAGGCAAGCACTCTACCACTGAGCCACCTTCCCAGCCCTCTTTATACTTTTCTAAGTGGTCACTGGTGGATAAAATTTTTTCTAATTAGTACCACTGTTGCTAGCTCCCAAAAGCTTTGGCACATTTCTTCACAGTTCAAGCCCACCTTTTCATTTTCTTCTAGATTTCCTCCTTGATGCGCTTGTCATTCGGAACCAAGACGTTTAACTTTCATGTATTTTTAAAATTTGGTTTCAAGATTATTTTTTGTTGTTGTGTTGCTACTAATTTTTAGCATTATGGCCTTATGGTAAGTAAAGGAATTCAATAGGTTTTCAACTTTTTTAAATAATTCAAAATTGTTTTGTAACTTAGGAGGAGGGGAAATGTGCATTTTTTTCAGCTGTTGATAAAATATTCTGTAATTATCTTTAAGCTCCATCTGGTCGAGAATGAAAGTTCAATTTAACTCTGGCATTTCTTTGTTTTTTTATTGTTTTGTTTTGTTTTCTAAGTGAGCTCTTATTACTCAAAATAAAATGGTAAGGTCCCCAGACTTCCCTCCTTTTGTGGCTAGTACTTGTGTTTCTAATGTGGATGCTGTAGTATCAGAAATTTTGTATGTATGTGTATATATATATATATATATATATATATATATATATATACACACACACACACACACACATATATATATATATGTATATATGTCTACAGTCCTTTTGGTTTGGCTTAGTTTATTTTTTAAGATTACATACTTAAGATTACACACACATTTCTGCATCTCTATTCATTGTTTTTTCCTCATAGTAATTATCACCTCACATTCTATTTTATTTTTAATTTGTCTCTTCCTTTCCCCACACATATAGTAGGGTAGATATCTTTATTACAAGACCAATATCTTTATTATTCATTACAGTTAGATGTACTATGTCTAGAAGGGTGGAATACACACAGATATCAATCAATACTTGCTAAAAGAATCAGTGCAAGTATAAGGAATGAGTGGTTTGAGAGGCAAAATACTAATAAATGAGATTAAAAAATGGAAAGTGAAGGAGTTGAACAAAGAAAAAGAAATAAGTACATATAGAAAGAAGAGACACCTCCTTAGTTCACTGCAACACGTTAAAAACAAAAGCCTTTCTCAGTGGCTAGTCTAAGAAAGCTTGTGGAATACTTTTAAAAACATAGCTAGTCATGTTTTTCATAACATGAAAAAAACTGCTGAAAGATCATTGGTTTTCCCAGTACTTCACTTTTTAGTCCTTGGATTGTTCATACACAAAACTTAACCACAGCAGATGGTAATTATGAAACTCACTTGATCCTAGAATCTATTTCTGTATCTGAATTTTGTGGGATACATTTCAGGAAAGGCTGGGGAGAAAGGGTTGCTGGTCATGAGATCTCTCTGTGTCTCAACATGGTGATAGCCAGACGCTGGTGGCTCACGCCTGTCATCCTATCTACACAGCAGGCTGAGATCTTAGGATCATAGTTCAAAGCCAGCCCAGGCAAGAAAGTCAGTGGGACTCTTACCTCCAATGAACCACCAGATAGCTGGAAGTGGTGCTATGGCTCAAAGTAGTAGAGCACTAATCTTGAACCAAAGAGCTGAGGAACAGCACCCAGGCCCTGGGTTCAAGCCAAATAAAAGGAAAAGAAAAAAGTGAGATGAAAGGGCATGAAAATACAGAGCGGGGAAGACTCTCAGTCTGGCTAGGAGAAGCCCTACCTTGAGATGAGACATGGAAAATTAAAGAGACCAGAGAGCAATTAGAATATAATAAGATGTGACCAAGAGAATGAAGGTTCTTTAGGTCTGGTAGAAAAGAAAAATACCCCCTAGCCTTATGGAATACAGAGTGGTCCTTTGCCTTGCTCATATTAAAGAGAAGAAATATATTCTATAATGGTGCCAAAACCCGGTTACACTTGTAGCTTCGTAACTGCTGCCACTTCAGAGGCCATAATTGCCACACGGAAATGTACAAGATGACGCTATGTTGAAAAACAAACTTTACAATTTAGGCTGGGGAGGGGGGGTGTAGCTGAGGAGGTGGGAGGGAAGGGGAAGGGATGGGAGGGGAAAAACAAAGGAGACAACAGTGCTGGATAAGAAATGTACTCATGACCTTGCTCATGTAACTGTAACCCCTCTGTACGTATTTTCACAATAAAAAAAAAGAAGAAGAAACTAAGAAAGACAAAATGCCTCCAAGATGATGGAAAGATTGTTACTGGACAAGAAATGGGAAGTAAAATTCTCATACCACCTGGATAAGTGAGTGGGAAGGACCGACACAGGACAGGAAAGAATTACTTTTCACAGGGGAAAAAGCGAGGCTGAAGAATCGTCGATGTTGAAGCCATGAGTAATGCGGAGCCCTCCGACACTCAATAATTCACTTCATTATCATCTTTGCTTGATCTATTTGTATAATATCCGCTACAATTAGGAGCATACCAGCTATGTGTACTCACATTTAAATAGGTTTATAAAAAGACAAGTGAAATTATGCTGGTTGTAAGAATTGCAAATTAGACTATTGCTATGTCACAAAGGGCACATGCTTATGATTATGCTGTTTTCCCTTTGCCATAAAAGTTTAAATTTTAATAAGGATTAAATGACATTTCTCTGTAATTGAGGAAAATAAGGGAAAGTCAACGCTCCTCCTTAGGAATGTAAATCTGTGTCTAATTGTTCTCACTTGACCGCAGCGTATGTGAGATTTATTACTAATATTTCTGAAAATAGCTTTGTGTCTTTTCTACTTAAGAGAAAGCCACTTAATAATATTCAATTTTATATATATAATAAAATCCTTCATATTATATATAAAATCCTATATATATATAAGGAATGTATATATTATAATGTACAAATAATATATAATAGTAGATATGTAATTTATATCATATAATATATAATCCTATAGTTCTAAAATTTCACACACACACACACACACAAACATATATATAATCATCCTAGAGCCATAAAAGTCTTGGAAATATTTTTTGCTCAGAATTTTCTCAATTACTTCAGTCAAGCAGGTGTGATCTCAACAATTTTGAGTAATGATTACTTTGACTTAAATACTTGTAAACATTTTTTCAGAACCTAAACGTCCAACACTTTTGGTTCAATTTAAATATTTTGAAGGATGTGCTTGCACCAAGTAAAATGGCTCTCAAAAATGAATACAAAGCTTCCCTATGCATCAGAAATATTGTGTATGCTCATGCATATTGTATGCTCACCAGAATCCTCAAAAGAATCTAAAAGCAGAAAGAAATGATTACAAGAACAAAGAGTTTGATAGAAAGTGCCAAAGGCATCTTCCATGGAGAACAGTCTGTGTTTTTTAATTTAAGTTTCACAGTGATATTATATTAAAGTTTCCATTTAACATGTTCAGAAGTGTTTGCAGGGTCTAAAGAAGAATATTCTGGAAGTGAAGATAGAATAACCCATACCAAGAAAAGTCATTTCAAAGTCTCTGGTCTCCCTGTAAGTCCCACCATTGCCCTGGGAGATGGTCTGGACTTTGGGGCTGCAGTGGAGAGGGGTGGAGCAATTAAGTTGCAAATCAGGATCTGAGCAAGATTCTCCTTTGGGGGAAAACCCTACAACACCAGGCCTTCCTTTCGGCTTCATACACATCTTAGTTCATAGTATTTTATGGTCTTTATGCAAAACCACCAGTTCTACAACAAATCAGGATAACATCTGTCTAAAATACAGATATCTCAGGTGAATGAAACTGGCTTAGTTTCCTTTAAAAAGGGGGCTGGAGACTGTGAGGGGAAACCAACATTCATTTTAAATTTGCTACTTATGATTCCATGTTAATTTGACCACTCAACAACCAGCTCTGGTCCTTCACACCACCTCATCAAGCAATAATTTTATCACGTATTTGGCTTCTGAGGAAAAGGAGAATCTGCAACATAAGAAAATCATTGTCAGCAGACTGATCGCAATTTGGCCTATTGGATATTGAAAGGAGAGAGATCCTTAACACACACCGAATTCAAATACTGCACAATGAGAGCACAATGAGATTTCAGGCCTATTGCTTCATGCAAATATTAGCTGAGGCCCTGAAAATTGCGAGAAGCAGAGGCCAGTTAGATATTACAGATGGCCACAAGCACTTTCAGACAATAGGAAAGGTATCTTTAAAAATGTAATTTGATTAAAATGGGAATTTGCAGTATTGTGTTACAATATTGGTTATGGAACAAGATGATGTGACTTATCTTTTATTGTATAGAGATGAAATTTGGAATACAAACATGTAATTTTCTAGCTCATTATAATCTTCCATTTGTGTGATAATAGGAGAAGATTCTGAATCATTCAGAAATAAACTCATTGCAAATACAATTACAGATACAAAGTCCTACTTAAAGCTCATGATGAGGAGTGTCAACAAGCATCAAGGGTCATTTAGATATTTGCTCAATTTTCTTTGTAGTATTCAAGTTACCTAATCAATGGATATCTTTCACATGCATATTTAAAGACAATTGAATACTGTGTATGTTCTATGTCACATACAGAATTCTACTGAGCTCTAGATGTCACATACAGATCTCTATTAGATGCATTTCCTATCAAAGTAAGATCACACTACATATTGTTTTTTAACTGGCTTCTATTTACCATGAAAATGTCTGTCACAAATGAGCATTTTGCTCATGTTTTTACTAGCTCTACAGTGTTTCAAGATTTCAGCTATTCTCTTTAGAAATAGAAATACTATCTTTGTACAGTAGGAAAATTATTTCTGGTGATTCCAACAATTTAAAAATCCACTCTACATTCTTGCTTCCAAAAAAAAAAAAACCCAACATGCAGTCAAGATTTGCTTTATTAAAATAAAAACTCTGAGCCGGGCGCTGGTGGCTCACACCTGTAATTATAGTTACTTAGGAGGCTGAGATCTGAGGATCATGGTTTGAAGTCAGCTAGCACAAGAAAGTCCTTGAGATTTTTATCTCTAAAAAAAAAAACACTACGAAAAAGCTGGAAGTGGAGGTGTGCCTGAAGCGGTAGATTGCTCTCGAAAGAGCTCAGGGAGCAGAGCTCAGGCCCTGAGTTCAAGCACCAACTGTGGTGGGCAAGTGCACATGTGTACGCCCCCCATGCCCCCCACACACACATCTTCCTGTGTCTCTCCCATGAGGCACAGTCTAGATAGATAAACAAAAAAAAGTTGGACCATATAGGCAGCCTGTGGAGGGACAGAGGTGGAAAACCACTGTTTGCCACTTTGTTGGTATAATTGACCATTGTTCATAGGAAAATAAGAATTATCAGGGAGAAACACAGTATCATCAAAGATGATTTCTTTCTCATTTCAGTTGCATTTTTCTCATCAAGATTACCAATTGCGAAGTGTGTGGATGGGACTTTCAATCACATTTTGCCGTCTCAATATTACTGAAGCTTTCTACATTCGCTTTTCAAACTTGAATCACATCACTAATGAAAAGATTAGTTTGGTGGCTGATGAATACATTTTAATGGTAAAATATCTGAAAGTGATTTTCCTGATACTACAGAGGGTTACAAATTATGTAGTCATAACCTCGCCGATATTACATCGGGGTTGAAATATCATTAAGGCTGTTCTGACTGATAATTCTGTCATAAATAAAATAATCTTTTAGAGTAAAGTGATATGCCTGCTCTTAGGCTAGATGCCCAACAGTCACAAAATATTACCGGAAATTAAAATGCACAAAGACTTCTAATGTTGAATATGAATAAAAATATACAATAGAGAGGAAAGAACAGTCAGTAATCTTCTAGGTGAACCTACGAATGCTTGAACCAAATTTGCTTTTAAAGAAGAAATCCTGTTAGAATGCCATTGATGGTAGGCACAGTATGCAGATGAGTCTTGTGTATATTGAAACAAGAAATTAGATGAAACGCTCTATTTTCACACATAGGAAAGAAGAATTCTTCTCTGAAAATGGGATGAATCAATCAGGTTTCCTCAAAACCCAAGCAAAAGGACACATCCTTCCTTCAACAAACCTCCATGTGAATGCTTCCAAATCCCGCCGACAGACGGATTTAGAGATCATAGTTAACATTTCCTTCATTAGCAGTGTCATTTTCTTTTCTTCAAGTATCTTCTCAGAGACTATTATCCACACTGTAACATTCTGCAAAAAGACTACAAGCTTCAGAACTAAAATTCTTAAATTAGGTAAAAAAAAAAAAACCAATAAAGGACCACAATGTGAACCGACGTGCTTTGATTTTGTTGTGGTTGTTGTTGTTTAATATTTATGTCCTGACAATCATTTCGAAGTATAAGAGATACTGAAAGTAAGCATTGTCTCATTGAAAAGAACACAGAAAGCAAACAGATGTTTAGTATAAAATACTTCCTAAGAATAAATAAATAAATGATCTTGTACAACTACGTGCAGAAATGAGCAACATTTTTGCACAGGGCTTGTGAACTCTCTCCTCTCTTTAAGGAGAAGAAGCCAGACAGGAATCATGGAAGGTTATATCTTTTCAACAATCGCCTCTTGGAAATTTTGTGTTAGTGGAATTCAAACATATGTGTGAGAAAAATTCAGACTTTTATTTCCATCACCAAAACAAAACAACAACAACAATAACGAAAACACCATAGTATATAAACCAAGTATCTTTCCCTTCATTCTCAGGCATGGCTGTTAATTCAGTCACTATTTGGGAGGGAACTGAACTGAATAAACTCAATCCTGAAAGTGCTTGGAATCTGAATAAAACCTGACTCTTGAAGACAATTAACTCAGCAAGTGAACTGGTGAGATTTCAGATTCTGCCTTTAGAGAGTAAAACTGATCTCATAGGATTTCGAATGTATACTTTAAATTGTAAGACATGGGTGATTACTCCAAGAAACTGGAAAAATACTCTGGGCAAATCTTTTTGGTGTGTGTGTGTGTGTGTGTGTGTGTGTGTGTGTGTGTGTGTGTGTATGTGTGTGTGTGTAAAATACATAATTTGCCAGAGAAATGGAAAGGGCTTATACAAAAGGGCATAAAAATGAGCCAACAAATCCTCAGTACTTCATGTCCAATTTGTCTTTCAGTTTCAGTTTCTTGCACAAACTACTGAGGCATGAGAAATTAACTAGGTTTACTAATTTCCCACCATTTGTTAAGGTTGTTTCTAAACCAGTAACATCTTTAACCTGCTGTGTGTCACTCATACTGAACCTGTATCAGGTCAGCATTACTAGACATGAATTGAAAAAAATATCCTTTCTAAACAGTGTCTTGATTCTGGGGTCTAGTCCCTGAAAATAAAGATTCTCAGCTGACCTGGTTCAGTGAAACATAATAAGAACAAGGGCATCTCCACAATCTGAGCCCTAGTTTCCTTGCTGCATAGAACATTGATGCTTGCTACTACTGTTCATAACATCCGAGTGAGCTATGGTTCTCAAAGTCAAACCATCTTCAGAGGGAAGAATATTTAATTGGGGAATGACTGATTCTGTTTACAGGTGTGTGTGTGTGTGTGTGTGTGTGTGTGTGTGTGTGTGTGTATGAGTGTGTTTTCTAGGCTAGAAAAAAAAAGAAAGAATTGTGGTCAAGATCACCATTTCTACTGGCATTGTCTAGGAGAGAAGACACATGGGAGGGAAGGAAGGCCACTGATGATCCCATCTCCCTAGGGAGAATTTCTGCTTGCTTGGTCTCACCAGGCAGGAGGAAGACAGGTCACATGTTAACCTGTAAGTTGAGACACTTTTCCTAGATTTGCATAAGCCACTGCTACTGTACAACTGAGAAATCAATGGCCATAAAGAGATGTTCTATGATGGAGGAGGTGGCTGAGAGGTGTGGTAGGCGGACATGTTATTATTCTGACACCCCCTCCTCTGCCCCCATCAGGGACCTCTCCGAGGTAAGTGGATATAATCACAAATTATAATACTGTAGGTAAAATGGACCACGGTTTTGCGTTAGATGGTTGTTGAACAGGAAATGATTTAGAACAAATTAGAAAATGCCCTGCAGTACCATTTGGCTATGAATTTTTTTAAAGGTCAAAAATAATCATGTTATTTCTGAAATGAAACACAGATGAACCTGGATATGAAAAAATGAATGAACTATCCATAACCTATCATTACGTTCATAATCAGATATAACTCCCTCTAAAGTCGGATCGAGGTATTCTAAAGTGCCAGCTGTTAACAAAAATATGGAGGCACACCTTGGAAAGTAATAAATGTACAAAGAAAATGAAATATCCTGAATTCGTGTTGCGTTAGCAATACGGGGGTTTAAGCTGGGAACCTGGCATGTGGCACGAGGCGCTTTACTACTTGAACCACACCCTCAGCTGTTTTTTGCCACAGTTATTCTTCTGACCGTACCTTCAGCTTGTACTCAGGGCTGACCCTGGGCCAGGATACTCTTTCTGCAAAACTGAGGTTGCAAGTGTGTGCCGCTGCTCACAACCTGTTTGCTTTTGAGGCGGCCTCTATTTGTATTTTGAGGCCGTGGTATGGGCAGTGGTGCCAGGCTTAGCAACTGTCTTCTTGTCTCCACTGGGATTACAAATGATGTGAGCTAACCAGGGCTGTTCTTCTGCATGTGCATCTGGGAAAGGAGAAGTAAAGAATGCACCCAGTGTTGGTTTCCCAATCCACAACCATCAAATATTCTATCAAATATCTTCACACGTGGCCATGTTGTCTTCTGAGATAGAGATCTCCCTTACTTGCCCAAGCAGGTGGGGCTATGCTATGAATGGGATTTCAAATGTGAAACAACGCATAAGGCTTACATTTGACCATTCACGTGTCTTCATGATGCATTCATCCTGTATCAGACACGGCCAGGACAGCCTACAGCAGGAAACCTGGAATGTGCATAGGTAGGTTTTTCACTATAGACATCTTCTTCGGGAAATGGTATCGGTATAATTCCACACAATGGGTGATAAAGTGGCAAAATTTGTGTGTATTTCATTTTAGACTTAAGGGATATTTTGGACGTTTTCCCATCCCATGAATATCAAAAGTAAAGAGACGCGAATGAGCCCATCTATTTTTCTCATGGAAATGACATGGGTTTCAAAGACTGATTATACATTCACAAAGTTGGATTCATGTTTGTAAAAATAGACAAGTATTTTTAAAAACATGAAAAAGATGTATTTAGTGCCATGAAACAGCTTTCCAAAGCTTTTAAAAGACTGAATTGTTACATAAGGCATGAAAATCAAGACATCTCAGGCTAATGTATTATTAAGAATTTTTAATATTTTAGTATGCATCAAATTTGAAATAGATGCTTTTAAAATCTATTTTTTTTTACAAATTTAAAGACACAGAGATATGGAAAGCTGTGTGATGCCACTGTAAGAAAAATTGTAATTTTCAGTGCTGAAACATTGATGATTCAGTAATTCATGCATTTATTTTTTATAATTTTAAAGCTGAGGGTTATTTCGTTTCATTTCAGATCACATCAAAGTACGCATGCACAAAGAATTGCTTTTACAGCATAAGGAAATATATCAATTAAATTTAAACTATCAAGTTAATCTTTAAAGCCCCTAGAAAGATTGAGCTGTAGAGATGTAAGAAACTCTACAATAGTGGGCCTAAGAATTGGTATTAAAATTTTATACCTCCATAATTAGGCAGCAAAGACCCATCATTAGGAACTTGGAAATAAAATCATTTATAGGATTTATATGAGTTTATGTATTTTAAATTCATTCATATTAGAGTACACTCACAGAACACGAGGGCATGTATAAACACAGAACCATAGGGTACCCGAAGGCATACAGAAGCAATGTTTCCTGCATAACTTCTTAAATGACAAGGCAAGAACCCCAAATCTGGACAATTGTTTAAAGTTGCTATTTTTAAACATGCTAGCTTTCAAAAGCAGGACTACCTTTGCTAGTATATGGAAAACAGATTTTAATAAACTAAAAATACAATGGTAAAGTCAGTCTGTGGGAAAAAAAGGAAGGAGGGAAAGAAGGAAGGAAGGAAGGAAGGAAAGGAGGGAGGGAGAAGGAAGGAAAGAAGGGAGGAAGGGAGGGAGGGAGAAGGAAGGAAGGAAGGAAGGAAGGGAGGGAGGAAGGAAGGAAGGAAGGAAGGAAGGAAGGAAGGAAGGAAGGAAGGAAGGAGGAAGGGAGGGAGGGAGGGAGGGAGGGAGGGAGGAAAGGAGGGAAGGGAGGAAAGGGAAGGAAGGAGGACCATGGAGGTCACCTCGATCTTTTCTATTTTACTTTTAGGAATCTATTCTATTCCCTTTCTTATATTTTCAATCATTTGTCAACAATTTATCCACTGTCGAGGGCCTGGGAAAAGCCCACTGCTGGGTGTTCGAACCTCATCCTGCAGGGACCTAGCTAAGCAGGTATCTCAGTGGTCATAATTAGTGGAGTTCATGCCTCAGTATTGCGGGCAATGGGGTCGCCATGAATGTGGATTTTAATAAACCACTGAAGGGCAAGAAGTCTGACTGAGAAAGGTGGTCATGGGAAATAGAGTAAGGAAGCCTCTTCAGTCTCTAAAGGCAGGGTTAATTAGGTGGTGTGTTGGTGCATACTTTAGGTTTTTGGGCACTTAGAAATAACAGGCTCTTGGGTAATCATCTTGGCTTTTAACTTCGTTGTAGGAAATTCTGGCTGCTTGATCTGATCAGACCCAAGTATAACATGATGGATGTGGAGTCTTACAGTGGTACTGGTTTTCTTCACCTGTCAGGAGAACGATGTTTTGTAGAAAAATCTCCCTGTTTCCTTCCAACAGAATCAACATCCCTGCTTCCTGGTGAAACAATAAGTAATCTCACGGCATTCTGGTAGCACATACATTCTACCCAGTGGTGTCTGCCCACTGGCCTTCTTCAAGGATCTACCACATCTTCCTACATGGTTCTGGAATGCTAACAGCGCTTGATTGGGTCGAAAGCTGACATTTCATCCTAGATGAGCCAGCTTCTCTTGCCTGGTACTTTTGGTCTTCTAACCCAAAATGAAGGATAGGAAAAACCTACCCAAAGAAGGAATAAAATCAAATATATCTACACGGGAGGAAAAATAAAACAGGTTTTCCTTATTCATTTCATGGCAGAGAAATCTTGCTACCCTTGATTTTTATAAACACCCAGGGGTCTCATGGTGCACTGGTAGTTCAAAGTGAGCCTGCGCAGATCTGTTTTATGTGTCAAGCAAGGGAAAGTGTGCACCGGTACAGGAGACTTTGCAGGTAGATATCGAAATTCCACCTGCAGCTTTTTCAACCATATAATGCAAAAGAGGGAAGATTTGACTCGAACTTGATTGGTCCATAAGACGTGACGCTGTAGAGTGATCCTGTGCTATACTTCTGCTATAACTTTCTACGCCTCACTCTGCACAAGACTTCAAGGCAAACAACCTTGTCAAATCCACAGCGCCCTGACAAGTCCAAGAGGAGGCAAACATTTGTAACTAATCAGAACCACAATAAGAGGTTATCAAGTCTGAGTTTAAAAAATGTATCCTTCTTATATAAACAATTGCATTTATTAAACCAATAATTAAGAACATAAACTTGGAAAGAGGCCCATGCTGTAACATCCATTTCCTATTTTTCAGAAATAACCGTTTAAGACCATATGTTCAAAACTGTATGTATTTTGTCATGTAGATGAAAGGTTAAATTTTCTTTCTAATACCATCTATAACATAACTGAACACACACACACACATACACACACACACACATTTTTGCATCTGTGCCAGTTTAGGGGCTTCAATACCAGCCTTCGTGGTCTCAATCTACATTTTGCTCATGGCTGGTGCTATGCCACTTGAACCACATCTCCAGTTCTGGACTTTGCTGGTTAAAAGTGGAGGGAAGAGTCTCCCTTGTTTTGTTTATCTAGAGTGGCTCTGAACCATGATTCTCTGGCTCAGGTCTCGGCCTCCTGAGTTGTTAAATTCAAAGCCATGAGTCACACATGCGTGGTTGCCAGTGTAATTTTATAACCTTCAAAACATTTAAAAAAAACTGTTTTTTTTTAAAAAAAACAAACAGAAGTTTACTTCCAGTATCTATCGCTGAAGAAATACTTTTCCATATACCAAAAGCATCTTCCCCAGTCTGAATTAATATAAAGCAACACTGTAGAGATTACATCCTTAGAAAAGATTTGAAGTTCAGCAAGACAGCCACTAGATAACTAACACACGTGCTATGAATAAGTCTTGTATCAGATTTTGCTGCATTGGATTAATTTAAATTAAACTAAATGGAAAAAGTTACTTTTCAGAAACCAGACATATTCAAAAAAAAAAAAAAACAACACCCAAAACCCACAACCTCCTCTACAGATTTTTTATGGGAGTTCCCAGGTTGATTGCCACCTAGGGTGTTGTTGAAGTCACACAAACAATGGAAAGATCCCTATCCTAATCCACCTGAGAATTAGAAGACAAAATGAGCTGGGTGGGGGAGTGGGTGGGAGGGGTGGGGGGAGACATACGTAGAAGATGCTGAGCTCAGGGACGGCCGCTGCCCTGTTCCATGGTCTCATCACACATAGGGATACGAGGAAACGGATGGCCTGGGAACATCCTGACACCACTTCTGTGAAGCCGGAAGAAAGACAACTGGTGCTAGCCGCAGTGTGGTCAGCTGTGGACAGTCCACCGCACGGTCCGGGTCAAAAAGGCCTGGTCCCCCATGGGTCACTAGGGAAAGGTAGAGGATGGTGGGCTTGAAGAATTGAGGATCATTGGTCCTTCGAGGGCCATCTGGACTGATTCCCTTTCACTCATCTATTAGAAAGAGTGATGTTGTAATATTCATTGGGAAATGGAAAGACTTGGGGGAAATTTAAAAAAAAATCATACTAAGAAAGCCAGACCGAGAGGCACAAGGGTTGTGTGATCTCCTTCCTTTGGGTCTATAAATCTCTATGGACACACGCTGGGTGGTGTTCAAGTGGTTATAAATAAATTAACTGAAGCACAATAGACTCTCTGGAGAGCTCAAAGAGTACCATCTTTTAGAAAGAATAGGTTGAAGCCGAACAAAATCAACGCTAGGACCAGGGGGTGTGGGACAGGGAGGATGGGGCAGACGGGAGGGAGTAGATGAAGGCAGCCGGAAGGAGGGAGAATGTAGTCCAGAACTCACTGCAGACACCACAACATTGAGAGAAGGGCAGAGGTGGAGAATGATTAGCAAGGCACCATCGGAGGAATGTGCTTCTTGACTTTTTTCCTGTGTCACTCTTGCTTATTCTTTTCATTTCAGAGACATGGAAGAAAGGGGGAATGAAGAAGGCAGAAAGAAGAAGGTAGAGAAGCGAGTGATTACAATAGAACTCGTGAGCAGGAATCTTCTCCAGGGAGCTCCATCCAGGAGAATGTTCGGGTTGATCCACTCGGCGTCGTTAAGTAACTGGAAGTTAATGTAACGGGGAACGTGTAAAAATATCCTCGAATCAGATTTCTACGCTCTTGAAAAGCTGGAAGACATCCGAAAATTATATGCACATGGCTTCCCAGCAACAGTGACAGCCAGGAAGCGGGGGCTCACCCCAGTCAGCTCCCCCTGAATGGGAGTCTGCATTTCTAATGTTCGGTGTCTACCCTTCACACAGATGTGTGCTGGCCTTCATCTACATGTGCGGTTGCTACCACTTAGTTATGATCCTTGTTATGAAGGGTTCGTTCATTTGCTAACGGGCCCGTGGGTTTGCACGTGGGGAAAAACACACACCTTTTTTTCTCTTTGGAGAGGAAATCGAAGATGGCTTCCGTAAGTGTGAGAAATCAATCACAATCCTGATAGCACCTATTGAGATGTGTTCCCCGCACGACCATTTGAAACTAAATTCACAGAAGAGCACAGGGGTAATCAACTGACTTTTTACTCGTGACAGGTGTTCAAATGGGAGAGGCGCGAGGCCTACCACCCCGTCCATGGGGCAGAGGGGTTCACACGTGCAATCCTGCCTGCCGTTCCATTGTACCCATTCAAATGATCCATCCACGACCCCCAACTTGGGGAAAGTTTCAAATACAGTGACTGGGAATCAAAGACCTTGTCAGCTGGAGCAGAGTATGCTAGATGGCGAAGAGATTGACCAGCGCAAAGAAACAGTTGGCAAGTGCCACTCAAATGAAGGCGGACACAGTAGGAACCATTACTTGCTAAGCAGCTATGAAAGATCACCATGCTAGAAGGCAATGGTAAACAGAGTATGCCTGGACAGAGGGCAGGAGGCCCTTGGTAGAAAACACTGAGAAATAACGGGAGGATGATACCCGGACTAATGTGAAGGCCTCATGGAGGAGAAGAAGATGAAGAAAGAATTGAGCAAACTGACCCCCGCCCATCAAGAAGGTACAAAGAAGAGCACTCAGCACCAGGATAACATGCGTGTGTGTGTGTGTGTGTGTGTGTGTGTGTGTGTGTGTTATTTTTTTCCCATGAAGCTTAAATTAAACTTGCACAGAGATAAACATTTATGACAATTAGGACTACAGCTTGAAGCATTTTGGCTCACAAACTAAGTGTCTTGGTTAATGAGCAAAGATTTCCATACCTTTGCATGCATAAATACTAAGTAGCGAATTTATCATGCACTAAATCATATCTAGGGTTTTTCTTCCCCCTCTTGAATTTCACCAGTGTTTGCATCAATTGTCACGTAACTGCTCTAAATAATGTGATCTCTTCCCCCTTTGTATTCAACGATCTCTACCCAGCCTAATGATTTTCTGATTTCTACATGCCAGCGATTTTTGGCAATAACAAAAGATGCCTCTTTTTTTTCCCCCTGCATGTTGCAAGTAGCTTAAATTATATTTTACAGATCCATTTAAAGGATCATTAGTTAAGTTAATATCCTTGCTATTCAGAAGCACCCCATATTTTGTCAAGTACAATCTAACACTACAATATTCTGTAGTAGCTCAAGAGTTAAAAGTAATTTCCAAACCCACGAGCAGTGTTGGCCTGAACACATCATTATAGTTTCTTATGTGTTGATGTTCACAACCTTGAGACTACTCACAAGGTGACTAATGAATACCATGTTGATAAACTTTGGGGAGCAAGTGATATCTGCCATATACCACCACAGGGGGGGAATGAACCTTGAGTTTTGTGCAGCTATTTGTACATTCCAGCTTTTCTTTTTCTACATGATCGTGGCTTTCCATAAACACAAATAACCATGACCCAGAGTGGAAAAGAAATTTGAAAACACTCCTGAAAACTCTTTATGTTTCTTCTCTTAATGTATTAATGGACTCTGGGAAGAAACTCCACACACTTCCATCAAACAGAAAGGGTCCTAGCAAGGGTGGCGAGCGGGGGATGGACCGACAGTTGGCTTTGTACGCTGAGAAGAAGCCGAAGGACCATTAAATATCCCTTGCTGACATACGCTTAAGCATTCACGGATCTATCTTGCTCCTAACTGTACATCCAACATACAGACAGATCTCATACATCATTAGAGCTATGGGTTGGGAGTCCTACCTAAATGACCGACTGTCACCTGAAGAGATGAGCTGACTTCTTCATATTGCACAGAGCTGACCATCCCACACTCAAAAAAGATCCACTCTCATTATATCAAGGATGCTTTTCCATTACCATGAAAGGTTAGTGAGTGGCGGCCGTGCCCAGAGCCCACGGATGGCTAATAAACCAGAGGGCTTCAGAGCTGGTTTTGCAGCAATAGTAACACAGGGAAGGGCTGAACAGCACTGATTGATCCGTAAGTGGCCATCCATTATTCCTAGGAAGGATTAGCCGCATTAATTGCTGATGTGGGAAGACTCTTGTAGCCATAAAATAAGTAGTTATCATAATGGAATTAAAGGACAATAAACCAGAGTCCAGGGATATCATGCATAGTCCATGGAACCAATTCAGAATTGTATTAGGTTCCCTCTTGCTCTAAACCTGTTATTGCCACAAGAAAAGAAAGCATCATGATTCAGAGAGGAAAAAGCCTAGAGTAATTATAAACTTAACATTCTTTAATTGTTTTTCAGAGATCATGGATCAGATCCTTCAGGAAGATTTTAGGATGAGGCTGATCAATACTATATATATAATATAATATGTATTATATAATATTGCTATAATTAGTATAGATAGTATATATAGTATAAAACATGTAATGCATAATATATAATATATAAATTCTAGAATAATTAATATAATTATATCTTATATAGTATATATAATATATAAATGCTATATATAATATATGCAATATAATAATACAATTATATTAGATAAAATATTATACAGTACAATATATAATATTGTAATTATTACTATATATTTGGGCATCTCAAAATTCAACCCTCCTGGCACAACTGTAACTGCTTCTAATAAAAATGTAAAAGCAACCGAAAGGAGTTATCGTTGAATACCACATAAAGAGCTGTGCGGTGAAGAAAGAATCTGGAATTCGTAGTCAATGCCTGAAATCATTTGGAGACACTGAGGCAGCCTTAAGGACCAAGATGTGTGCCTACTAGGAAACCTACCGCTGAATCACAGCCCAATTTGAAGCCAGCTTTTCCCGCCTAGAGACCACGCAAAGCCACCTGACCACCCCGCTACATGGATGTGAATGTGTTTTCACACTATCAGCAGATCAATCACCTTTCAGGGTATGTGAGTAATAGAGGACCGTTTAACCAATATAGCGCCACATTTTCTTCTTTATCAGTCCTCGGTACACATCACGAGCTGAAGCTCAGTGTTGTTTCCTTTAGCACCCTCTGGTGGAAGCGCTGTAGGAAGCTGGCAAAGCCGAGCAGCGTGGCACACACCTGTAATCCCAGCATGCTGGAGACAGATTTGAGACCTTCCTGAGCTACGAAACACGACCTCTCTCACACACCCTGTCCCAGCCCCATCAAAACAGAAAAATATCCAATCCAGAACTTAAATAACAAGATTTTACAGCCAAATATTTTCAAGATATTGGCCAATCTTAAACAGTTAAATAAGTATGTTTGGTTTTATAATTAGTGACACTTAAAACCATTTCCATTCTTCCCTGGTAGCTTTGTCCATAGCAGTACATGTAAACCAATCTCTCACATTGGATATAGGACGCACCTATGCACACGTATGAACGTAGACTATAATTGAGATCATCAGTAACATTGAATGGGAACTCAGTAGAAACCTCATTTTAAACAGCCTAGTACTATCTTGACTCAGAGGATGAATTCCTGTAATATTCATCAATCTAGTCGTTCATTTCTGTTACATGTTTTTATTTTGGTAGATTTTACTTATGCTACACTGAAAATATATATAAGTCAGCTAGGGAAAAATATCACCATTTGTACAGGTATCTGTGTGGATATCTGTGAAATACACGCAGACCGAAAGTATCTGCTGTAGAATGGAAATAGCACGTAATTAAAATATCTTTATTAGCATACTACTTCTGTTTATATCCTCAACACCATTCCGAAATTTAATCTTTTTCTCATCAACACAAAAGAGATTCTAATATTGTGACACAGAAAAGATTATAATTGCTTAATTATTTGTGCAATATGGCAAATACACATCTTGCACATATCAACAGAGATGTTATGTGGAATAAAAATGTTTCCATTATGTATTTGGGCTCTGAACAAATGTGCTTACATCACAAATGAATCTGCTCAGCTGATAGAGTCTGGAGCTCCTCGTAGGCACGCTGAGCTCGGCCTACGTCGAGAATGTCTCTACCTACAGCAGCCATCCCTGGGCAGAAGAACATCTGGATTCCAGGTTTCTCGATTTCTAATGCCTGGCCACAAAAGCCGTGTGAAGCAGCGTTTCCCCCTCAGCAGCAAGGACTGGAATCACACCCTCCTCCCACACATTCACTTAGCTGAGTGAGTGAGCATAAGACCTTACAACCATGTCAGCTCTGTTCCCTCACACATCCCTTCCCAGCCAATGTACGCCCTCTTCCTTTTAGGTTCACAGACTGGAATCCTTTACCCACTCACCTCGCTCACATCATTTCCCATCGTCTTCAGAGAAGATGTTTTATACATGTGTATAGGCTGAGTAGTCGCATCCTTACTGCCAAAAATATGTCCATGCATTCAATACAGAGAAAGACTGACATAGAGAGAGAGATAGTTATAGATCTATAGCTATAGACAGTATAGAGAGAGCTCAGATAGAAGATAGAGAGATAGAAGATAGAGAGAGATCAAAGACAGCTAGAGATAAAAGCGATGGAGATTTGATATATATGATAAATATAATGTATAGTCATTAATATTTATGACATACCTTAATATTCTTTTTATTAATAGACACATAGTGATATGATAGATATCAGAGAAAGAGATAAGTAGAGATAGAAATCTAATATACATGACATATAATATATATATATATATATATATATATATATATATATATATACTCATACACCCTGATGAGTATTCTCATTTTTTTTTGGTGGGGGAGGTCTGGTCATGGGGCCTGAACTCTGGGCCTGGGCGCTGTCCCTCAGCTCTTCAGCTCAAGGCTAGCGCTCTACCACTTGAGCCACAGCATCACTTCTGGCTTTTTTCTTTTTGCTTATGTGGTGCTGAGGAATCGAACCCAGGGCCTCATGCATGCAAGGCAAGCGCTTTACCACTGAGCCACCTTCCCAGCCCCAAATAGTCTCATTTTTAATTTCTTATTATTATGATGAAGGTGATATACAGAAGGGCTATTGTTACATAAGACACATAAAGAGTATTTTGGGGGGATAATGCCATCCCTTTCCTCCTTCTCTCCCCGTTTTTTTCCCGTCTTCCCACCTCCACTACACAAGTTGTGTAGTTCATTTTCAACATGGTGTTTAGTGAGTACCACTACTGCATTTACTTGCTCTCCCTTTGTCTTTCCATTTCCCTGCCACCCTTTCCCCTCCCAAAGACAGATAAACAAAGAGAGAAAACAAAAACAGCCACAAAGGAAAAAACCACGTTTCCATTTCCTGCTGTTCATTCTGCTAAATATTATGTTACATATTGTTTTATACAGACATTATTATTTTATGTCCTCTTTCATTGTGTTTTTGTTTCTCTTTATATTGGGACTTGAATCCTGCTCCATTTTTCACTCCTGCTGGGCGTGTTTTTGATGACTGAATGTTGAGTCGATTACACAATGCTGACATGGTTGTTATTTAGCCACTGGTTGGTGAGAGATTTGATGTTGTGGAAGGAAGGGGTGGTTCACTCCTTTCCAGGAAAACAGGAGAGAGGAAAGTTTTATCACTCAGGACAGCAGGCAGTTATGAATTTAAAGGTTCTTTGTTTCTGGAATACTTCATTTAATATTTTGTACTGTTATCAATATTAAGTCACTGAGTAGGAAACCTAAGATTCAAAGGATGGTTGTATAAAGATTATTAGCATAATTAAAATAACAATGATAACAATGATAGATGCTTAGTTATCAAATGTTGTTATCTTATTCATTTTTCATTTGTTATACACATGCAGGGTTCCTGAAACAGTAATCTTGAGTTCATTATGAAAACCATCAAATATGAACTAGTGATCACAGAATTGGGGAGAGGAGAAAGAAACCATTCTTTTTGTCCCCTAAAACACTTAGAGTTAAAAACCTCCTATTTCCTTCTGAATTTTCTAAGATCCATTTAAAAAATAACAGGTGAAAGAAAACATATTAAAAAAAATAAAGATAGTGAATCCAACTGCACAGGTAACAACACACCCCAGACGTAACATTTTAGGGGTGGGTATGCCACAGCAATAGAGCTAGCCATATTCAAATGGCAGATGGAAGGAAGGACCGTCCTGTATGGGGTGGCTCGTATGGCTTTCTTGGCCAATCCAACCAGCATAGCGAATAGACTGACATTTGTCACAGAGCACAGCTACTCAGTTGATATGGCAGTTACCCAGGTGTGTATGGACACATGCCTTTAGCTGTTTACCTATGATGGAAAACCATCTACACATATGATTTGTATGTCATTGATTTGTACTTTATCTATTATATATTGCTTTATGTAATACTGATTTCGCAAAGGACAGAAAAGAAAAGAATGAGTGACCCTGAAGAGGGAAGCGTCCAAACTGGAGTTAGCACGGGGCCTGAACTGGCCGCAGAATCTTCTGCCTCCGGTGGAATAATAGGTTGACATTTTAAAAACGCACTGCGCGAGGGAGGGGAGGAAAAGAACAAATTGAGAAAAAAGTCTTCACATAATCGCTGAAAAGATACAGTTTCCATGAGCATGAATCTCCTTTCATTGCATGCAAGGTTTTCACCACCGCGGTCTTCTCTGATATATTGAGTTATAACCCCTTCCCAAAGAGGAAGCTTTTGATTTGGTTTTCATTGCCTTGGGCGAGCATGAGAGAGGACCGACAAGACTGCAGAAGATGTTGATTGATTCTTTTGATCCTGGGACATAATAGAACGTGTTTAAATTGGTTATGTTAAAAAAAAAAATCTGAGGATGAATTGGGACTTTAGGCAAATTGCACAGAAGATTTTTAATCTTTGATTTGTTCAAATTTGTAACATAGGAAACAGGGGGGGAAAAAAGATTTGTATCTTATCCTGTCAAAATCCTTTCTATTTCACATCAATCACCACCACCCCCCACCCTCCCACTTGTACCTTTTAAATTCTTATCTGGTTCTTTTTATTTCTAGAATTCCAAGTTTGGAGGTCTTATTTGAATTTTAAAAAGAACAACAAGAAAAAAGAAGATATCCAAATCATCCACAAAGCTATACTGAAGCCACCACACAGTCTGGAATCAGTCTGAAAGTTAGAAAACAAAAACAAAAGCAAGTTAGAAAACAAAAACAAGAGAAGACAGGTAAAGCTGGGTGATTTTCTTTAGGATTCAAATGGTCTCTGGCTCATCCACTCCATGGCTGAGATGGGGACAGCTCTGATGGAGTTCTCAAAGCCATCAGGAACCATGTGTTCCTACCAGGGTCTCCTCCTACTAAATCTGCTGCTGCTCCCAGGCACCCATGGCTCAAGCCTGTAATCCTAGTTACCTGAGATCTGAGGATCCAGGTTCAAAACCAGCCTAAGCAGGAAAGTTGGTGAGACTCATTTCCAATTAACCACCAAAAGGCCCGAAGTGGAGCTGTGGCTCAAGCAGTAAAGCACTAGACTTGAAGGGAAAAAACAATTCTACATGATAGAGAGAGGCCCCAAGTTCAAATCCCAGTATCAGCAGAAAGAACAACAAAAACTTGTTACTCTGGGAGTTGTGGTTAGAGGGGAATTTGAATTCATAATTGAAAGTGGGGTGTGTAATGGTTAACTCCGTTCTCAGGTTGAGACTGAAATAACTACATGAAGGCACAAATAATGTAATTTCCATTTACCCTCTAACCCATCCAGATCATCCTTTCTCATTAAAATCTTTATCCGACCAGGCTTTGGTGCTCATACCTATAAGCCTAGTTACTCTGGAGGCTGAGATCTGAAGATTAGGTTCAAAACTAGCTTGGGCAGGAAAGATCATGAGACTCTTATCTCTAATTATGCCCCAGAAAACCAGAAGTGGGCTGAGACTTAAAGTGTTAGCATGCTAGTCTTGAGCTAAAGAGCTCAATGACAGCACCCAGACCCTGAGTTCAAGCCCCAGCACTGACAACTACCTCCTTCTCCCCCACACCTCTGCCTGCCCACCAGACTCTCCACATCCGCACATTATCTCCCACAGAAGAACCTTATTTTAAATTTTAAATCTGAAATCTAGAGTTGGATCTGGGATAATTTTTGGTTTCAAACTAGAAAATTTGTGGTCCATGCAAAGAATATGAATACAAGATCGCTTAAAATGAGGTTTTTTTCTATTCCAGGTCCTTTGCATCATTATATTTCTCAAATAGATAATTAATGACCTAAAACATGGGTTCCGGTAAATGTGACCAAAGCAAGTACTATATAAAGGTCCATTTCTTAAATAAAGCTACCTTGTTATAGTAGAGAAATTCTACAGAAATAAAAAGTAAAAACAAGCTATAATATTGAACCTAGCACATTAATACAATGTCCTTTTAAGAAATAATGTGGCCAATGTTAACATTCTGCTGTTAATGTTTCATGTGGAAGCACATCGAGTCTCTTCACTTCTGGAAAAATTTTCACAAGGCCACAATTTCCTCTCACAAATATGGTACAAGCTGTACCTACTGAAATTATCCATTCATAGTATGACTGATATGACACATCAACTTGCTTGGGTTATAAGTTGGTCTTGATATTTACACGTTACCCTCGGCATATTAACCTAGATAAGATTGATATTTGAATCAGTATACTGGGTAAAGATGTTTGCTCTCCTTTAAATGGGAGGGGCTTTTCCAATCTATTAAAGTTTTTATAGAGGGGCTGGGAAGGTGGCTCAGTGTTATAGCACTTGCCTTGCATGCATGAGGCCCTGGGTTCGATTCCTCAGCACCACATGAGCAAAAAAGAAAGAAAAAAGCCGGAAGTGGCATTGTGGCTCAAGTGGTAGAGCGCTAGCCTTGAGCTGAAGAGCTGAGGGACAGCACCCAGGCCCAGAGTTCAGGCCCCACAACTGGACCTCCCGCCAAAAAATACCCATTCATAATAAAATAACTTTAGAAAAAAGAAGAAATGGTAGTGCAACAAGAAATCCAGTGTGTATATATGTGTGTGTATGTATATATATATATATATATACACACACACACATACACACACACATATGTATATATAAAGGCAAAATAAATTATATTTTTCTATTTCTGAACACCTTGTGAGTTAGTACACTTTTCCCACATACAATATTAATTTTTAGCTTGGTAATTTAGGTCACATAAAAATTAATGTTGATCTTTGTATGTTGTAAGTATAAATCTGACGCATGTCAAAAAAAAGAACATTTTAGGACTCTGCCTCTTTCTCTTTTCTCTTTATGCTTTTCCTGTTGTAGTCTTCAAGTGACAAATTCAGAATATGAGTCATGAGGACCTAAATTTCTGTTGGCTAATTCACTAACTCACGGAACTCTTGCGGGTATGATTTCTTCGTGATGGAAAAGTGGTCAGGTGTTCGCTCTAAAGGATTGTTGTCCAAAGAGAAAGAGAAATTAAATGGAATGTTCCTTATGTCTGGCAGATTGGAAGAAAAATATTGGTGACAAGCCACCCAAAGGCAGCTCTCCATACCAACTCTGCTCCGGTGGGGTAGTGCTTCATGGCTGGTGGGGTCTGCTTCTTACCTTGTGTGGTAACTGTTTGTGGGTTCTTTTTCTGCAGTAGCCATCTAGAGAGACTTGGGACTGAGGTGGTGAATACCACCGAGTGATGAACCAAGTCCCCATCAGGTCCAGATCTTACTTAACCTTCACGCATGTGACCTAAACGTACCTCACCAGCCTTCCTTCCCCAGGGGCTGTGCTTCTCAGCACCAGGGGGGATGAGATGATGTAGAACAGAGTAGCTACAAGATTCAGTTTCTAAGATCCTTACTGAAAATTGAGTTCATGAGCATACATGAATGGAAGGACTGCTATTCCACATCAGACCTCATCCATGTGCCTGATTATTATGTGTTATTTACAGGCTTTAAATGGGAAAGGAGACAGACAGGAATAGGAACACATCCGATCAGATGCATTATATATCTGTATGTTTAATTCCTCTGTGAGTGGCTCACATCCACAGACATACACATGTATCATTAGTAAATAGACAAATGTGAAGGCTTTCTTGACAACTGTTGTGGGTAGGTAATGGATATTTCTTTGACTGCATAATGGATATTTCTTTGACTGTGGAAAGGAGAAAACTCAAGGGCACAACCTACACTGACTGAATACCGGGAAACTGTCACGGGGAAAGGTCAAGGCAGAGGGGAGAGGAAAGAAGAGGGGAGGAAGGGGAATGGGCAATGCCGTCATAATAGTCAATTCGTAGCCTATAAAACTAAGAAGACAGGGGAGGAGATGGGTTGGGAGGGATGGGGAGAATGTTGAAAGGGTTGAGAGCAGTCATGATGCAGGGTACTCATGAACCCCTTGGTTGAACAGGAATCCCTTTGCACAACTAAAGATAATCAAGATAAGATTTTAGGAAAGTTCACTAATGCGTCCCTTTTAGAATTATTCTCACCAGACACATTGAATTCCCTTGACCTAACAATCATTCTATTGAATTTGTAATTCAACTAGGGGATAAATGTTGTTGTTGTTTTCACGGTAAGAACAATATGGCATTGAATAATTCAAAATTCCCACGCTAGAAAACTCCCGGTTGGCAGTGTGCCAAACTGTTGAAATCCCATTCATCTCTTTCTCAGCAAACAAGAGATTCAGTGGTTGGCATGTCATGTAGTTTTCCCTGTAATCCTCAGTGCTTCTGACTTCATTTAACATATACACTATGTTTGACTTAGAATGTTGCCCCATTCAAAACATTTTTCTTAGGCAAAAGAGACAGCTAAAGAATAGGCCCCAGTGGAATATGTACAATGATGTTAAGGACTAAAATAACTCCATTCTTTCTCATCTGTGTTCAGGGACAAAGAAGTAACATCCAAAGTTATTTTAAAATGACATATGCATAAAAATGCTTATTTTTCAACTCTATGACTATAAAAAGAAATGCCTATTGAAATTATTTGAATAGATATATCAGAAATCAGAATAGTCTCTTCAGATTTTACCCATCCAAGCCCTACAAGATGTCGACGCAAGACAATATAATGTCAATCTGTAATTACAGTTATCATGATATATAGTCTAGCATTTTTCATGACATTCAGGACCAAATTCAGGGATTTAAATATCTATAAATATTATATTTCTAATACCAGGACAATCTGCTTGAATTGCCACGTCAGTGGGGATTGGAACCACAAAACAGTACAATAGTTCAATCTTAAATACCAACGTGTTATTGTTTTCAAATCCCAGCTTGATTTAGTTCATTTTGCAGGTGCACCTGTTTGCATATACCCAGTTTAAAGGAATAAAATAAGGCACAGGTAATAAATACCATCCGACTCTCCTTCACTCTCTCTGCTATGCTTGTGTTTATGTTGCCTTTACATGTGTAATGCTCAAATAAATTTCCCCAAACTCTATTCCTCCTCTTATTACAATACATATTTATTTGAATGTCTCCTTTTAACTGTGCTTTATTTGAACACTGGCCTCATTTTGTCAAGAACACATCCACCAGAGATTTGAGGACACGTATTTATAACTATGATGGAATCTTCTCCCAAAGTAAATTCTTATTTTATATTTTTAACTGCTTTAGAACTTAAAATAGCACTGCTTGAGACCCTTCTTATGAGGAAAAAAAACGTTGGGCTTATTAAAGCATCAACAGAATGTTTTTAAGAGCAATTTGTCTTTATTTACGATTTATTTACCTTAAATAAATTTATAATTTGGCTTAAGTTTGTTTTGCTTGGTTATTTAGAAGAGCATGCTCATGAGCTCCGGAATCTGCCCATTTCATTTTGAAAAGACTGTATAATCGTTAGAAATTTAAATCTCCAGTTTGGGTTTGTTTTAATAAATTCCAGGCAAACAAATCATTTTGATGGAAATGGATTAATCTATTAATGTAGAAACCTTAATGCTAAATTTTCACATTGAAATAGATTTATTTGACTCTTTCTGGAAAAACAGTGTAAAGAACTCTAGTACATGGGTCTCACTATAAAATAAGAATTGCCTTATTTATTAATTTTAAATTCATTATAATTTTTATTATCTTTAATAGTTGTACCAAAAGGGTTTCAATTGAATATGTCAGTTTGTGTGGCCAATGCATCTTGATTCCATGCTGCTCTTTTTCGTAATTCTCCACCATCTCTTTCAATTAGGATGAAAGTATTTAAAAGGGCTTTAAATATATCCCGTGGGTGTGTTTGTTTATTTGTTTGCTTGATGCAAGGCAAGAGATTCTCTTAGCTCAAAGTGGATGCAGAAGACCTATATAGAACCTTCTGGGAATTTAGTGTAAACACATAGGTAGCTATAAGAGAGACCATACACTGTGTCCGAGATAGTACAATGTCTGCTCAGGGACAAAATATGGATATTTTCAGAAGCTTGTGGAGCTGATGCTACTTGAAAAGGATATTCACACATGAATAAAAAAATGTGTATATGAAGTTCGAGGGAATGAAGCGGGGAGGGGCAGGACAAAAATGGTAGGAGAATTAGCAAAGATTACTAGTGTCAAAGTCTATCCAGAATATGTTTCCTTCAACCTGTTCACAATTGTTAATAAACTGCTTGTTAATGTTTAAAGAACATCCTCTTAGAAATATGCCTCTCTTTCTTTGTATACAACGTAATTCTAGTAGAGCTGTGTAATCTCAAAACAGAAAATTAAAATGGCTATTTTTCCTACCACAGTTGGTGTCGTATGAAGGAAATAGTGTCCTGAAAATTGAACTGTCTTCTATAGCCTCTTATTTTGAGGTAGTTTTAGTTTTTAAGGAATTATAAAAAAAAAGTACAAAAATTCATGTTGTATAGTAATTTTGTACCTATATTAAAATCTCAACCACAGGGGGAAAATCATCGATGAGCCTCGGTCACTTGCATCTGAGTGTATGGCTGAGTTCTCACATGGTACGGTGCCTGGACAGGGGGGACAGCTGTCCCCTGCAGAACACACCATGTCACGTGTCCAGTCCAAAGAACTCCAATTCCAGAGAAGACACGGGGTTGGAAAGAGGAGAAGACGCTCTTACCACCAGAGTGAATCACTGCCCCTCTGCAAAAGTCAGGCCGTGCCTTCAACCTCGCTATCTGGAGGTTGGAAATGAACGTCGCCAGTACAAGGTCAGCTCTCTGTGTCCTTAGCTCGTGTCGTTGCTGCTCTCCGCCAAGACAGCTCTTCCGTTTCCCACAGCCAGCATACCCGCACATGCGTGTGCGCGTGCACACAAACACACACAACAGCCGCCTTGCATCGCTGTGTAGAAACCTTATCCGTACGGCATGACTTCTCAGAGCCTGAAATGGCTCCTTGATTATCTCCAAATCATGAGCATCTTTAAAATGCCTGGCCAATTGGAGCTGACCTCTTGCTAGTTTCTTGTAGGCTTTTTCTTCCTCTGTGGTCCCCTGCTCCTCCACACCCAGCCAGCCAGGCATTCTTTCCTTACAGGTGAGGGTTGGCACACCTGCGTGGGGACTCCCGGCCTCACTCGGGTTTCCCCAGGTAGGTCTCCCTCTCCCTGGTCCTGACTGCGTTACCGAACACGGAGCTGATTCCTGGGCTTCCTCTCTCCACACTCTGCCTCCCTGACACTGTGCTGGTATTTTGGTTTTGGTTTTCCTTTTTCTTCTCCTCTTTCCCCTCACAGCCTTGGAAAACATAATACAACTTATTAGGCATTTTTTTGGTCTATTTATTTCTATAATAGAGACATCTGCAAATAGGCCCTTCTAGCCTTTGCTACATCTAAAGATAAACCAGTTCGGTATAGAGCAGGTGCTCAACATATGATGGCTGAATGAGACCAAGAAGTAAAGAAATGCAAGCTGTATGTGCACTGCATTGCTTAATCGTGCATTATAATATAAAAACTTACAATACGATTTTATATTTTAATACATAAATTTCTAAAGACTATTATAATTTGAGCAATTACAAATAACTTTAGCAGGTTTAGAAGGAAGAATATAAATCTAAAGACATTTCCCTTTATTAAGTGATATTTATTATGATGGCAGTCATAAAAATTCACACCTCTCTGAGAATATCAAATAAATTTAATTTAGTGCTATATTAAATGGTTTCTCATTCTAGTCTCCCATTTTCAATGACTTAAATATCAATAAATGTATTTCCTTATGGATATTATTTCTAACATTTAAATGTCTGACCTCTAAAACAGTAGGAATTGATTAACATTTACCAACATGGAGGCGTGAATAAATGAGGAAATTAATTATTGCACTTCGTAACTGAGAGCGTATGGCTGTGTTAATGCAATATATAAAGGCTTTAGGTTTTCAGATCATCTGTTGAAGATTTGGGTTCTTACACGCTTTGATGGAAAAAAAAGAGGAAAATTGTACAAATAATTCAGCGCCAAAGACTCAGAGCCCAGGAGCAACATGCAAATAAACAATCAGAGAAAAACATTTGTACTGTCTTACGCGGCCTCATTAAAACAAAAACAAGCATATAGGTCAAGTGACTGTTGTTTAAATGGCTTCCTCCTGATCCGGTCTAAGACCGTAAACGAACATGGCACCTGGAAATAATAGAGAGAAGTGTAGATGTCCAGATGGGGGAGATAACAAAGGAACTGTCACTGTGTAGCTGTCGTAAGAAATGCACACCTGGGCTGGGAAGGTGGCTCAGTGGTAGAGCGCTTGCCCTGCATGCATGAAGCCCTGGGTTTGATTCCTCAGCACCACATAAGTAGAAAAAGTCTGAAGTGGCGCTGTGGTTCAAGTGACAGAGCGCTAGCCTTGAACTGAAGAGCTGAGGGACAGCGCCCAGGCCCAGAGTTCAGGCCCCACAACTGACAAAAACAAAACAAAACAAAAGGAGTGTATACCTGCTTATGTCTGGACTCAGTGCTGAACATTGTGCAGTGGCCTTTCCATTCTTACAGGGCCAAAATCCTTATACAACTCCCCAGCCTCCACAGCCAGGCCTCCCAGCCTCCACAGCCAGGCCTCTCCAGCCTTCACAGTGGTAACTGAGGCCCCAGGCCTCTTGCTGGACTTGTATTATCAGCGATGACAGCAACGTTAGGGCCGTGGCAGGCGACAGCCTGCCCTCTCCCTTCTCCACACCTCCATTGTGGAAGACAGTATGGAGCTTCCTCACAAGGAGGAAAAGCAGAACGGCTGGCTGATGGAGCAGTCCGCTGCGGGGAGGATTCCAAGGAAATGGAGGAACTGGATCCGATCGCTGCACTGCCAAATGCACTGCAGGTCTAGTCATAGGAACCAGCCCAGGCCGCCACCCCAGAGTGACTGGGCATGTCTGTGCATATCTAAGGGACTACTGTCCACACCAACCCCTGTCCTCTGCGGGCCTGCATGCAGCTGGATGGAGCCGTTCACTCATGTGAAATTAGCCTCAACACATTTGTGCAGAGCGAGGAAAGTTGATCTCATGGAAGAGTGGAAGGGAATAGTGTTGATTAGAAAGCGGGAGAGATGGACGGGGTGAGAGGAATAATATAGATAAAGAACAGCAGAACACAGACAGGATAAGTTATTTCTGGCCTTCCACGGCGCCAGGTGGGGAACCACTAGTTACAAGGACTTGTGATGCATTTCATGACAGCTAGCCTGGCACAGGAGCTACTATCAGATAGGAATGGTGGAGGTTTGAGGAAACGCAAGTGGTAGCTGTGGTTGAATAACGTATGCACCCAGAAAAATGCACAACTATGTCTCCGTAAGAATAGGAATGTGAATCAAACCCAGAAACTTCTAAACAATTTAAGATACAAAAGAGAAAATAAAGTATATTTAGCATAATTAAACAACAACAACAACACTATAGTGTTTCTGGGAGGTGACTGGGGAAAGAGGTAGAATACCGAAGATGTGAAGACTTTTACTTCAAGTCTTAACATCTTATGCACTATACAAATAGTACCCCTACAGAGTAACCAGGAACTGAAGCTAAATTGGAAGAGCAGAGACAGACCTGAGTGGAAGGAGAAACGGAGCATGCACCATCAGAAGAGATAGCAAAACAGTGGTGCCATGTGCTATCCGAAGCAACTTTGCAGTATATGGCTGCGGATGTATTTCTTGCACAGATATATTTTTTCTAGTGAACATTTTTTTTTACAGAGCCTGCTTGCACAAGACAGAACTATATACTGTGAAGTGATTAGTGGAGTCACTAAAAAGTAGAAGAAATCCAAAGTTCCCAGAATTTAAAACTACCAGAGCTTTGTAGTAGCAGTGCGAGGAGTAGAGATTCTATTATGAGGAGCTACATAAAAAGAAGAGAAAAAAGTATATATATACACACATATATTTTTGATTTATATACATATGTGTGTGCATATATATTCCTACTAGAGCAACTACATAAAAAGAAGATATACTTACACATATGAAATATACTTGAATATAAGTTATATCTGTATATCTTTATATTTATACATATATGTATATACATATATAATACATTTTAGATACATGTAACTATATACAAATATATGAGATTTATAAACAGATATATGTATATAGGTTCATATATACACACATGTTTAAATACACACATGACTTTTCTCTTGTATATATAACAACTATTTCTTCAACTTAAGGTTCTAGAAAAACAAGAATAAGACAAACCTGAAAATGACAGGCAGATAGAAATAATAAAGATTAAAGAATAAATTCACAACATAGGACGACCTAAACACACACATACATACACACACACACACACACACACACACAAACCCTACACATACTGATGAAATTTCTGAAAAGCTGGTTCTTCAATAAAATATTGGTAAAGTCCTAGTCAATGTGACTTCAAGAAGCAGACGTTGTCATTAACCTGGTTAATCTCTGATGGTTTTCTTTCCTAACCTCTGCCACCAACACACCTCCTGGAAACACACTGTGCCTTTTCTCACGCCTTGCTTTCCCATGCTGGTCTCATGCTCATCTGTAGAAGCAAACTTCTCCCATTAAATCCAAAGATCTCTCATTGTTGCAAATTAAAAATGGTGTTTTGGTTTTTTTTTTAACTTCAAGGCATCAGGGTTTGCAATTATGTTCATATATACAGATATATTTTTTAGTTTAAACTAGGATTGTCCATTCACACATTGTTGAATATGACTGACCTCCAAAGATGCAACTTCTCCAATCTGTATTTAACATCCTCGAATATCTCTGTTCTTTTCCAAGATGAACTCATTACCATGTTCCCCCTATTGGTGTGCTTCTGATACAGGGACAATATGATAATTTTTGAATTGATTTAGCTTTTCTAAAGACCCACTAGAAATCTAGCACTAATAATCATAGAAACGCACACCCTATCATGTCAGAAGTTTCACAGGTGGAAAAATGTGCAATGTGTTTACACAATTTGCCGTAAGCCAATTTAATCTGCATCCAGCCATATGGTTTGGGGAACTGGGAGTTTCGGAGAATTCAAAATGAAATTTCACCAGGGGCCATGCAAACGCTTTATACAGACTTTACAAGCCCCTCTAAGCACATCAGGGATTTCCCCCCTTTTAAGAAACAATAGACACTATCACACTTTAACGCTCTATATGTACAGTGTTTTTTTGTACTTTTCTGAAAATTACAGCATTACCACATGATCTACATAGAATGTTGTCATAAGGCTTAGATCGCATAAGTAGGAATTTGCTGCTTATAGTGTAAGACTTGAAGCCCTTAATACAATATAGAATGATCATAAGATCTTGTGATGCTTATCATTTTTAAAGGGTTAATTATTCCGATGACAATAAAAGTTGCTGAGGTGTCATCTAAAAACTTCCTGAATAAATTTAATGAACAGATTACATTACACAAATCTGCACCCTATGCTAGATAATTGGGTTTTGGCCATGTAAAAAATTTGAGAGCCAAAGTCTTAACTATGATTGCCTTTTACTTATTTATTCATTTTTAGTATTTTAACTTATGCAATAGGACATATCAAAGGCAAGGCTATGTTAGGCATTATATAAGGAATGGAAGTTTGAATTAAATGTGCTCCTTTGGATTTTAATTTACTTAGAGTTTGGCAATAGCTCAAATGAAAAGAGTTCAACAAATATTTTGAATAAATTTTTGAGATAGTAAAAAAAATCACATTAATTTCCATAAAGGAAAATACTCTCTGAAACATACCAAGTTATTTCCAATGCTGAAGAAAAAAAATGCCTGGTTGTATAGTCTTCTTGAAAAACGATTCCTTTTAAATAATGATTTTTTTTAACCAGGTACGGTAGAATTTCTTAAGTTGATAGCATAACAGGAGAAGTCGAGTCAAATTCACAGCCAATTGATTAGTTTGGAAACAATCACTTCAGTAATTAGTAGAGGTCAGGAAAAGTGTCTTTATAAATAATTTATCCAAAACTACTCTATAAAAACCCAGGGAAATGTCAGGCCAGGTGCAATCTTTTTAAACTATTCCTGTATGAATCAATTAAGGTGCTTTATTTTGACATGCCATGTCAGTATTTACCAAATGTAGACAGACAAGCCCATCCCTGCAACACGCATTCACAAATAACTTGACTCATTAATGTTTAATTAAGACAGAGGAAAACTGTCCTTGATATTTTTGTGCAATTAGTGTTCTCTGTACCCCACTGACTTCTCATGATGAATTACTTTTCAAATGAAAAGTGAAGTGATTAAAACTGGAGACGCTTCATCTAGGATGCATGGCCCATGCCACATTTTAAAAGAGAACGCCAAACACTGGGATGCACACTGCAGATCTGAGCGAAGCTACTGGCTCTTGTCAGTTGCATTCCAGAAGTTTCTTTCCAATGGTGAATCTGTAGGTAAATGCCAATCATCTCTATTTGACTAAACATTTATACAAGTACTATGTCAGTGTCTTCTGTGTCTTAAAGCAACTCCTTCTGCTTAAGATAAGTCCAAGACACTAATTGGATCGTGAAGATCAACATCGTAAGTCTTTAAATGGTAATCTAGTCATTTTACCATTTCACTCTTTCAAAGGACCCCACAGTCCGTTTTCCCCAATGTTTTCATCTTAGCCAATAACCAATGAAAATACCCTGCACAAGCCCAGGTGCCGGTGGCTCACGCCTGTCATCCTAGCTACTCAAGAGGCTGAGATGTGAGGATCGCAGTTCAAAGCCAGCCTGGCCAGGAAAGTCCGTGAGACTCTTAGCTCCAATAAAAATCCAGAAAACCAGACATGACGCTGTGGGATTCGATGGTAGAGCGCTCACCTTGAGCTGAAGAGCTCAGGGACAGTGCCCAGGCCCAGAGTTCAAGCCCCACAATGAACAATATATATATTACATGCTACATATACTACATATATATATATATATATATATGAATACATGTGTACATATATAAACTCAGCAAATATATATAAACTCAGCAAATATACATAAATATCAACATATATAAACATATATATATATATACACATAGATATATGTATATCCTTCACAAGAGCAATAACAGAACTTTCAGCCTGAGAGGTCAATGGATTGGTGCTATCTAACTAAGGATGGATGTAAACATATGAATGAAGTTGTTCTTACTTCAAAATCGTTCCCGTTATATGCCTTCAAAGAGCTTTTTGCTCTTTGTGGATGGGTAGAACAAAGGTTTGATGGGAAATATTTATGAAGTGTTTGACCGCCACATTCAGATAGGATAGGATTCAAGGAGCGCTTTATTGCTATATATTTTACCTTAGGCCTGGTTCTATTCACCCCATTAGCGTGCTGTAGATCACGCTCCTGGTTTCTTTTAATATTTTCAGTTAATCTCTCAGCTCTACAATCTCTCCTCCTCCATAGGATATGCCATTAGTTGACAATTAATAGCTCCAGAGCTAGGTACCCTAATGTGTGAACTTGTATTAATTAATTGACTCTTTTAACAATGTATGGACAGGGATTAGGTTAAGATTAGGGGCCAGGAATAATCAATGCTGAGTTGTGTAAATAGGAATCATTGAACTTTGTTGTGCAAAGAATGGGGGGGGGGAGAGAGAGAGAGAGAGAGGGTGGGTGGGAGGCAGGGAGAGACTAGACTGTTAGCAGGGAGGCCAGTGTAGGACAGGTACAGATCTGGGTGCAGTTGAAATTAGGAACTGAGTCCAAGTAGAAAGTAGAGAATCCTCCCTCAGAAATTTGATTTGAATTGCTTATCTTCTAAACCATGGGCTCTGTGTTACGGTTACCTAAATTCCATGGAAATACAGCAAACCTTCTCCTTGCTTTTTATTTTTTTTTAAATTTTTATTGTGAAAATACCATACAGAGGGGTTACAGTTTTTCATGGCAGAGGGAGGGAAAAGGACAGAACTTCTGGTAATTTCTAGATTCCCATGATCATCTCAAATGACCAAGAGAAAAGACACCTTGGCAAAATTAAGAAAACTGCAGGCAAGAGGAGACATATTCTTAATGTGGACCTGGCTAGCCGTGCCACTTCATAAACGATTCAAGGAGTTTGAGCCATCGGTAGGTTTCCTGAAGGAGCACTCTGCTCAGAGTCCCTGCTGTTAGTGCTGACAGATTGATCACACACGGTTGCACATGGCTGCGCCCGTGCCCGCTCAAGTGTGTAAGAGGTGTCCACACCGGCACCTCTGAGAATTCACCTCGGTAGTGGTTTAATTGCAACGCTACCTCTAAGCAAAGAAGTGAAACCTGGCAGGGAAAGTTGGCTATGTTGTAATTCTTAACTTCCTTTAATGAAAGGAAGCAGGCTCCATGGAAGTGTATGTTTCTGATGCCACCTCATCGTATAGAAGAGCACACGTGTTCTGGGAATGACTGACATCCATGACTTCCTTTTTACCTTAAAGGGATAAGTTCATATATGCCGTGAACGATAGCATGACGTCTCACAAGAAATATTCATGTGCATTTGTGCTCAACTCATTAAGAATGGAGCTGTTAGACAAAAGCGAAACACAAAAGTATAAAGGTTCTTAAAGTTAAAAGATCTGAATTTGAGTCTGAGCTCTCTAATTTATTAGCCAGATAATCCATTGCTGTTAGAATAAGGATATTTATGGCATGTTTTATGTAGACTAACAAAATCACATGTTAACTTATTAACATTTATATATATATTATTAACATTTATATATACATATTATTAACATTTATATGTATATATGCTCAAACAATAAAATTAGATATAAATGTTTGGTATACATCACATATACTAATAATTTTATATAAAAGTATATAATTATAGTTTATCTCCCCATAGTGTTTTAAATACATAGTATATGATATACGTATATGAATCATCTTAAATTTTCTCCTTTAGTTGAAATCAAATGCGAGAGTTAAACTGTTTAATTAAATTCGATAATATCATGTCATCAAGGCATCAAGGCATCTCGCTGCATCCCAGAATTAGCTGGGGTCGAAGAGGACCCTTTCCAGAAGTGTCCCCAAAAGTACGTTGGTCATATCCCACAGGACAAGATTACATGGACGCATTAATGATGTAATGGAGCAAAACAACCCAGGCAGGCACCAAGGTTGCTTTTTTTGCCATAAAAAGGTGGGCACATTGTGAGACGCTCTTAGACTTACTTGGAAGTGAATGACACGGGATGAAATGAGGATGCTACGCAGGAATACGTCCTAAGACATTGCTGATCGACATGTTAATTATTCACCATGCCCTTCACCAACACAGAATTGCATGGTCGCCAATGAACAGGTGTAAGAAATAAGAAGATGGCTTAAGCCAATGCAAAAGATTCCTTATAAAATGGTCTTTTTTTTTCTTCCTCTACTGCTAGGTTAAAGGTGTTTAAAACTAAATTTAACATTGCTTTTCTTTTCACCATCGCTGGTGAAATGCTTGGAACGAAAATTATGAACCATCCTTAGCCTATGAAAGAAGCATATAATTTGGATTTTAGGATCAGTTTTATTCTGGGCTGTATTTTAATGTTGTCGTTCTGACTTTTATAAGCCTTGCTTTTTAACTTATTACATCTTATTACACATTAGGTATCTTTCCAAGTAGTAATCAGCCATTGCCAAAGCAGAGAAAGGTATGAACTAGTAAATTACCCAGCGTGTATCACAGCATACAGATCATCACCTCAGCTGGCTCTAACTTTTCTGGGCAAGGCTGCCTCCTTCTGATCCTTCCTCCTTCCTCCGTCCTCCCCATTATATTATTATTATTGTTGCTGCTGCTGCTGTTGTTGTTGTTACTATGGCAACTCAGACGCACAGTGTGACAGCACTGAGTCTGCTCTCCCATTTTCTTTCCCCAAAGCTTTCCTTTGGTGGCTTTTGAATGAACGAAAAGAAAATATGCAGCTGGAAAAAACATCTGTGAAAGGGAGAGGCACGCTGCTGAGCTTCACCTTTCCTTTATCATACGACATTCAGTGATTCATGACAATGCATTCTCTATAGCCAATCAACTGCATTCTGTCTCACAAAGAAAACTACCTGCAAGCATTGCGGTATATTAGGAGACAAAAATCCATGCAACCAATGACGTACGTATGCACATATATGTGTATAGATATACATACACACATATGTCTGTAGGTATGTATATAAAACATTGTCATGTGTGTGCATGCGTGTGCATGTCTGTGCATATGTGCATGTGTGCGTGTGTGCACATGTGTGTGGTATGTGCGTGTGTGTTTGTTGTGTGTATGCACGCACGTGTGTGTGGTGTGTGTTGTGTGTGCATGTGTGTTGTGTGTGTGTGGTGTGTGTGTATGTGTTTGTTGTGTGTATGTGCACGTGTGGGTGTGGTGTGTGTTGCGCGTGTGTGTTGCATGTGTGTGTGGTGTGTGTGGTGTGTGTTGCGTGTGCGTGTGTGTTGCGTGTATGTGTGTGTGTGTGTGTGCGTGTCTGTGTCCCGAGGCTTGGGTGTCCTTCTGCTCATGGCCAACACTCTAGCACTTTAGGCACAGCTCCATTTCTAGCTTTTTGGAGGTTAACTGGCGATAAGAGCGCTTGGCGGCCTTTCCTGCCAGGTGGCTTCCAGCTGGGATTCTCCGCTGATAAGTAAGCTCCTAGGGCCGGAGCCACCAGTGACGCGCTTGCCTATTTCTTCAAATATTACATTTTTGTAATAAACGCATGCATCCGGGTGCATTTCCGTCATGGGAACGGATTCCACGCAGGGAAAAGTGAGTTTCATCATTGTCATTTGCCCTGGAATGTTATTTTCCCAACGGCAAACTCGGATAAAGGGGAGGTGTAAACTGTTTTCAGGTGGGCATTTGTAGCAGGCGTGGACACAGGACGGGTGCCAGCCCTCTGAGCAGGGGTCACCGGGATGCGGACACCACAAGCGCTCGCAGTGAGGAGGAGAGCTCCCCCCAGGCTGCCCAGGCTCGGGCAGCCACTGCTGACGTGTTTGTTGTGCTGGCTGGCCAGGACTGAGGCACACTAGCCCAGGTCACCTCTCCTGTGCTCCACTTCCTAGTAGAAGGATCTGGAACCCCAGTGCTCTAGTGAGATGAAGGTGGTTTCATGTTGTTTGGTTTGGGTTTGATTTTGTCTGACTCCCACAGGCTCGTGTGGTGTGTTTCCAGTATTTTTCTCACTTATTTACTTACTTATTTACTTGTTTATCTGTGGTCAGCATCGCCAGGAGGCAGCCCTGGCGCTTTGAAGAATGAATGCCACTGTCGCCCTCCATCTCCGGTGAGAAGTCTCAGCTGGGAGGGAGAAGGGCTGATAAATGGCACAGTTCGGTGCCTTCATAATTTATTCTCTCTGATTTTATGCTCTTTTAGTCTCCTGCTCAACCATCCACTAACAAGCAGTGATATTAGCCAATAAATCAAAGACGTCTGCTTGTCACCACCAGATGCCTGGCCACCTCACCGCCGAGGGTGAGGGGACAGAAGGAAGGCCTCCCGTGGGGAGTGGGCACATGCTCCCTTTGATGGGGACCCAGCGTGAGGCGGATGTAGGGAGATTCTATAACTTCTATGATATGCCTTGTGGCAAGGAAGAACTCAGTGGAAAAGAAAGCGGGGAGAGGGGCTGGGAAGTAAAGGAGGACCACTACTTTACGACAATTCTTTTCATAATCGTAGATCTCTTCCTTTATCACGCCCAGGCTGGTTAAAGAGTGTGTGCATACACTAAGTTTATTCACCCAGTTTACCCAAGAATGTATTAGTCATCCTACTAAATAGATAGATGGATAGATAGACAGACAGAGAGCTCAATAGAAGAGCGTGTCCATCAAAGTCTATATCATTTTAAAGAAAGATGCTATATAATGATATTGGTTTGCATGAGAGTCAAGATACTAGAAGAAGGAGATCGCATTTCTGTTACTATGAAAAACTGCTATCAACTAATTAAAACCATCTGTTAAGTGGAAATTGTTTGCATATTTCTGTGTCTCGTTCAAGTTACTCATCTACCATAATGCATGGATGTATCTTTCCTGGAGCCTAAGCAGGAGTTACCAGCAGACTGAATTTATAGAGTTCAATCTAAGCACACTCATTTCCTGAAGTGTTCCCCAATAGAATACTGTAATTTTTTTTAAAAAAATAAATGTATTCTTTCCCTTCAAGCAGAAGGAAATTTATAAAGGATATTTCCCACTGGTTTTATTTTATTTTACTCAAAAGGATTTCTAAGTTTTTGTCATCTGAGAATTTTTTTTGTCATCTAAACCTTATTAGCATATCAAATGTGTTGCTAGATTAGTCACTTAGCAGTTTTCGCGAGACTGACAATGTATTTTAGAATGAAGTCGATCTTAAGCTATAAGTTAAATTCTAATGTAAGGCAAGAAGGCCCATATAATTCTGATTTATTTTTATTTATTAGGACTCTTTATTTATGTTGAGATCTCCATGACTCCTTGTTAAACAACATCTATATTATCTATCCTTTTAAAACACATGTGTACATTTGTGTACATGCTGATCTACATGGAAAAAACTTCTTTGAAAATAGCAGAAAATGGCAAAGATTAAGAAGAAAAAGGAAAGGATTTATATATTTAACTTAAACCTCATATACCCTCATCTCTTCTGGAAACTACTTTCAGCTGCCTCTGAATTTAATCACGATTTTAACATTTTAATGCACAGCAAATTAAGTCTTATTGTTTACCAAATGAGAGGTCACTGTTGCTAACATTTTTGATTGCACATAAAAAGTCACCTCATTCCCTTAATTCTTATCCAACCTTAGATGACATTTTTTAAACATGTCCAAGAAGGTATGTTTCATTCCTTACACCCAAGTTCTAATCATTTCTCTCATTCTCTGAAAATTCAGTCTGCAGAAATCTCTACTTGCTGGGTTTAGGTTTAAAAATAGAAAGTAAAAGCACAAAAGACCTATATAGCCCAATTAACCCACAACCCTCTTCCTAGTCTCTTTGCAAAAAGTAGACTTGAATGTGTGTCAGAAATCTAAGTCACTTCACAGTAGGACCTGGGTCTCTGATTTCCTCTCCTAAGATTCTTTTTTTTTAAACCATAGAAGATTCTAACATCTTTTGAAATTTAGTAACAGAATATTATCCAAGGATTTTAAATGATCACTGAGTTGATGATAAATACACTCAATAATATTAAGTTATGTCATGATTTATTACTTTATCTTGATGTTCACAATTAGTGTTAAGATAGGATTAGGATAACTTTTTGACAATAATATGTTTTTGTTAACCAATTCACTGATATATTTAACTAAGTACTTTTTTTCAATTACTTTGATGTTTTGGGTTCATCTAAAGTCTGTTCAGTAAAAGTTTAACTTGTTTTTAATGTCTAAGTAGTTTTCCCTCACATAATACTCTCACTGTAACAACTTACCATCAGGGATTAAGCCAATTTCATTATATTTCAAACTAGATGGTGTAATCAGTTCCATCCGAGTGATGAACAATTCAAAACTCACTTAAAGCCTTGATCCTATTTTTCTATTCACTTTTTACTTTTCTCCAAATGTAATCTGAAAGGCAAAGCTAAGACTTCACATGATGGTACATCTACCCAAGGTAAATCTTTGATTTGACAGTAAGCATGACTATAGCTGAACAAAACTACACCCCTCAATGGATGCATGGGTCAATAAAATGTGAATACACTACACACACACACACACACACACACACACACAATGGAAAATTACTCATCTCAGAATCAACACAGGAAATGAGTTCATAAGGGTGGAGCAAAGGGAGAAGGCTCCAGGAGTAAAGGGAAAGGTAGAGAGAAGCAGGCAGGAATTCGCTGTAAACACCACAAAATAAAGGAAAGGAAAGGTTGGGTCAAAAGGGGTGATACTGATCAAGACACATAAACAGCTTTGTTATATGGCATCTCCTTCGGACAACTACTTAAAGATAAGTTTTCAGTATGTAAGTTAGAAGAAAGTCAGGTTGTTCAACATAGGATGACTAATAGATGTTCAGGTGGTCTGTACAGTGGTAATTCAACGTCCAATTCAGACGATACAGATTCATCCTGACCTACCACAACGTCCAATTCAGACGATACAGATTCATCCTGACCTACCACTATTAGTGGATATTCAAATTGTAATATTCGAGATGGTGGCCTCAGAGAGTCAGGAGCGGAACACAGCTAGGATGAGGTGATCTAGGTCAGAAAATAGCCACACACAGCCAGAGTGCTTGTTCAGGATAACATTTCCTCGGCAGTAAGAGAAGACATCTGGGGTGCAGTGACTTTTAAACAACGCCTAAATACGGTGATGATCAAATGAATCAGAGAAGTGAGGCCGTTTAATGGCTTTTTAATGAACCTAATGTTTTCGTTTTAATGAGCCCTCTAAAATCAGCTTCAATCATCTTAGGAGAGTGGGAAATGACTGAGAAATGGCTTGCATTAACTCCCTGTTCTGTGCAGTTTCCCACCAGCCATTTTTGGCCCAGTGGCTAACAGGAGTCAACAGGAATAAGTGAGGACTGATGTCAAGAACGAGTCTCAGCGAAATTCAGCTGAGACACTTGCTGTGTGAACTGGTGGCTAGGTTAGATTTCCTCATTTTGCAAAGAGAGCACACCCAATGTCTGAACTGTAGTTCAATATAACAGCACAAGTGAAAATTCATTAGAGTAGTGAAAATGGACTTCAATTTGTCCTAATTAACTTTACAAAATCATGTGGAATATCACCTGGCATTTTACTAGTGATACACAAATACTGGGAGTAAATTCAATAACCAACTATTTGATTGTATTCCTTTGATATAACCTGAGCTTAAAACCACATCAGGCCTTAGTTTCAGATACAATAAAGGACATAATTTATCTACTACCCAGACTCAGTCTTAAGTGAAATGTTTAGCTATGAGGATTTTATGTGACAATAATGAGTTGGTATCAAACCATCACTAGAAATATCATGTTAAAACAAACAAGCAAAAAAAAGAGCAAGATAAAAATGATACCCACTTTGATAAATCAGAGTAACTTTCCTACCCAGACTGGCTTCAAACCACAATCCTCAGATCTCAGCCTCCTGAGTAGCAACAATGACAGGCATCTATCTGGCTTATTATTTGTGTAATGTTTTACAACCACATTCCACCAGGGAGGGAGGGGGGCTTATGAATCACAGAACTATGAATAAGAAACCACAAGACATACAAAACATGTTTTACTATTAATATGAAGCCATAAAATGTTGTTTAAATGCTACTGTACTTATTGAAGTAAATCCTGGTTTGGTATAAACAGTGTGCTATTTGAGTGACATAATTAGAAGTTACTTCTAGTACTGACTTTACTACAAATTATTCTCTAGCCTTTCCTATCACATATCAGTTTCTCAGCCCAAACTGATACTTGAAGTATGGAGGAAGATTAATTTTGAAATCATTTTACGTGTTAAGTATGATTCCATCTAATCTACATAAATCTTTATGAGCGACATATACTTAATAGGTACCTATGATCCTAGCTACTCAGAAGGCTGATTTCTGAGGACCATATTTAAATCCAGCCTGTGAAGGAAAGTCTGCGATACTCTTATCATTAAAACAAACAAAACCCTGGAAATGGAACTGTAGCTCAAGTGGTAGGTAGATTGTTAGCCTTGAACAAAAAAGTTCTGGGACAGGGCTTAGGCCTGGAGTTCAAGACCCAACACCAACACCAACACCAACACACACACACACACACACACACACACACACACACGGCTTGACTAAATAGTCTTTTGATTCATTAAACTAGAAACATTTCTCATTTAAAAGTGGTATCTCAAGGACTCTAAAAACCTATTTAATTGGATTCTTACTTAATCTGGACTTATTCCAATATTCTCCTTTTCACATGTGAACTGCAGCTTTGCTGTAAATTCTACTGACTCAAGGCCCGAAAAGAATGTAAGGGATTCTAGCAGCTGGAAAGTGCGGCTTTTTTGAATTCATGTCTCATCTCTCACATCACCCCTCATGTGACAGAAATAAAAAACAAGTGCCCAGAAACTTCAGGAATCGGGCAGCAATATGGCTGACCCTGCTTTGTGTTGTGTTAGTCTAGGAGAGTCGTTGCTTAGTGATCTGCACAAAAAGTTCTACACGTCTGTTTTGTCATTTATCCAGTGAGATGGAGAAGATTACAGCTGATGATACCCCCCCACACACACCTACCTGTGTCCAAATTGTACTGTACTACAGAAGGAAGTCCTATACACTTTCTGTTGGGATAAATCCAGCTACCTGAAGACGACACTTTGCAAAAACCATGCGGCGGGGACATCATCGTGAAAAAAAAAAATCACCATCAGGAATTGGAGATGAGAAAAAAAATCTTCAGAAATTAGAGAGATAATCACAGCGATTATTGTGAACAATAACTGGTAACAGTTCCATTGGTGACCAGAGAGATGCCAATTAGCATCCATTCCAAAAACCCCAGCTTCAAGGTTACCGATGGGGACCCCACAACGGCTCTGGCCACAGGCAGTCCTCCTCTATTTAGTCCTATTCTTCGCAGATAGAACTGTGCAGAAGGCATGCTGGGAGAAAAGAGACTCTCTAGGGGAACAGTAATTGACAGGAGATTCTGTGATCTCTTTCCACAATGAGCTGGAAAGGACTGGGATTAAAAATAAATAAATAAAACCATGTAGAGAGATGGGGTGCCGGGATGAACAGAAGGATATCATCTATTCCCCAGGGTTGCTGTCTGCTTGAGTGGTTTTATTTTTGTCTCCGGGCTCTCATTCTATGGACTGCACCAAGAACTGAAATCAGAAGAGGCTATTGGGTCAAGAGACTGGTTTGTTTTCACACTATTGGGAGTGGGGCGGGGTGGGGGTGGGGTTCGGCGACTCAAGGAGTAGGTGGCCCAGAAATCAAGAGGATCTCAAGCCTGGATGTTGGGGTACAAGACCTAACTCATCATGCCAGTGTTTGACACAAGAGCTGACTACAGGAATAAAGAGTATCCTGGCTAGCAAGTGGAGGGCCATCACTGTGATTGTACAGAGGAGTTGGGGAGGTCCACTGTGCCCCAGAGGAATTCATGTGCGGACTCTACAGAAACTTCCTAGCCAGAGAAGGGGAAAAAATGACTGAGGAAAACACTTGACCACACAACTAGAGAGAGATCACGTAGCTAGATGTCTGCTTTCCTCTTTCTCCTGGAGTCTCTAGCCACGTAGTACAGGAAGCCTTAAAGAGAAAAAGCCAACATCTCAGAAGTAGAGCCCATCTCCACCTTGCCCACACCCCGATCTCTCAGCAGTTCTTCACGGAAGAGAAGATGGGATTTACATAAAGGCTTTATGTTGACGGTGGCGTTCAAAGAATCACAGTGATTGAGAAGTTGTGAAATCTGTCAGCAATGTCAATAAGAACGTCTTGACAGATTGCAGTCGAAGGGAGAGATGGTGAAACAGACGGCTTTGTGCTTGCCCCCCTCCCCGAGTCGAGATGACTCAATAAGCCAGTTTCCCGTGATTTTTTTTCATACCACATGCTTCTTGCACACAACCCTTCTGGGGTTTAATCAGAGAAAGAGCAGTCTGTTGAGACTCCGGGAGCAAAAAGAAAAAAAAAAAGAAAAGAAAAAACAAGAAAACTGTCAGTGTCAGACATGCCGAGAGACACGATGTCTGTCTCCAGCCTGGAACCTTCTGAAGGAATTTTCCGGAGCAACTGTTGAACCTCACACCCAAGTCCCGATGGCTGCATTAGTATGGAATCCATCTGAGGTCTCTCTCCCCCACCCAGGAGGACTTTCATTCTGGTTCTATTCACGAGGAAAATGGCTTCATTCATCTAGAAATGGAGTCTGGTTTGGAAAAATGAACGAACGAAAAACAACAACTATGGTTTGCCTGGTGTTGAGAGGGGTTTTCGGGACATGGAACATTCAGGAGAAAGTCTTGGAAAACCAAAAAGAATTAGCAACCCCATTAATCTATGCCTACAAGAGAGTACCAAAGCGGTCTCATAGAGTTATTGCTAAGAGTACACATGAGGATGGGAGCCATAGCTCACGCCTGTAACGAGTCTCAGCTATCTGGGACTCATTTCTAGAGGATAATGTTTCTTGGCCAACCCTGGCTAAAAACTCACAAGACCCAGGAACTAATTACTGAGTGTGCTATTCTGTAAATCAAAGTACATAAATGAATTTAAGGATACCAAATACACAACTCGGAGTGTTGGGTAATCCTTACTAGGAAGGGAGCAGATTAAAAAAATATCATCAGATGTAAATACTACAAGTATAATTCCCCGGTGTAAAATGGGTGCAGTTGGCGGGAAGAGCAGGAGGAAGGAAGAGGAGGTGATAGAAAGTCCAGGTCCAATGATGAAGACTCCAGTTAGCGTTCAACACCAAGAGCAGTGCCAGCTCAGGGCGGCCTGAGCTGTGGACTCCACCCAACCTGTGTGCGTGGTAGCAGTGTTTGAATGGAAAGGCCCAGTGGTTAACCTTGAGCCATTTCTGCCTGGGATGAGAACACAAGGAGATGGAAGAGGGTGGCCCGGAGAAGACTCCAAGGTTGGATGGAGTCTTGGCTCTGAGGTTGTTGCCATGAACACAGAGATCTGTAGACTTGCTTCCTACAGGAGGGCCCCGTCGGTGACGCTGACTGTGCAGGCTTTGTGGCTGTGAACGTGTGGCATGCTTTCCCAGACACTCCGGGGATGGTTCGTGTTACCTGCTTTAAGAGGTACTAAGAAATGCCAAGGCAGCAGTCACCTGCCCTAGGAAAGCCCATCACGTGGTGGTCAGAGGATCTCAGGGAACACTGGGCAAGGAAAAGCTCTTACCTAACCTTCATGTCTTGATTCTCTTTAGTACTGTGCTACTATCCTTAAGGAGTTGTACAGAGGCGCTTCAACTCCACCTGTCAGTTGGTGAGCCCCATGCCTTGCTTGATTCACCCCTTTCTTCATTCTCCCTCATCTTTCCCAACCCTGCCCTTCCCCTCACTCTTCCTAGTTCCAGCGGATATCATGATGTCATCTACCATCCTTCCTCATTTGCTTGCTCTAGCCTGGCCCCTTGACCTGGCTTTACTCCCTGAACAACACATATTCCCGCTTCTTGGAAATCACTTCATTGAGAGCCGTAAGTTAGCTGTTCGGAGGAGTTGCAAGCTAGATTCCTTCCATGATTGTACCATACCGCAGCTAACGTGACCTTGATATCCCAAGACAGATACGAGGCTCCATCTTCTAACTCTGCAACGAAAGCTTAGACCTTGCTGAACTGAAAACACACACCCATTTCACTCTCCTAAAGTCAATTAGATAATCTGGAGGGTGTCACTCCATCAAAGATGCCAGGAAGAAAGAACAAGTCAAGAAATTACTTCAATTCCACCTTTCACTTACTGTCTCCCAGAAGGGGTTACTTTTTTGTTGCTTTTCCCACAGTTACCCGTACCGAAATAAAAGTCCTCGCATGAAGTTTCAGGAGAGTCAGACACAGCCCCAGTCAGGTAGTCTAACAAGGACCTGTCTCCTCAGACTCCATCCATAAGGGTAAAATGACTGATTCGCTCAATGGTCCGTGGCTTTAAAATTTGTGAAATATAATCACCTCATTTATCATTTGGAAAAATAAAAATTTTATCTTCTGTAGCAGGAAATTAGGTGGCTAAAGGCTGAAAGTACAAATCCATCTTCAACTAATAAGGTTATTAAACAGAACCAGCAAACAGTAGAACTTGCTTCTCCCCAGACCGGGAGAAAGGTTAAGCCACATGAAATATTCACCATCAGGACATTCCAGGTAGGCAGCACACAAGCTTTGTTAGGAATTGTAGGGAGATTGAGAGCATACTTAAAGGATTTATTAAAGCAATAGCAACCACCTCGACTCCAGTTACTGTGATTGCAGGGATTTTTTATGGCCCTGTGTTTAATCTTCCTGCTCTGTAACAGATAAGTTATGCTTTCAACTGATTTGTGTACAAAGAGTTTTCTCAATCTTTTCTAATGCGCCCAGGTACAGAGGAATCGCTCTTTGACTTGCTACATGCAGCATTAATGGGCTTGTCTGTAGCAAGGTAGCACTGGAAATAAATATTAAGGTTTAATGTTACAGTGATTTATACTGCAGGGAATATTGTCCTAGATTGTTAGGTATGATTATTATCTTTCATAATAAGAAATGGTGGAAGAGACAGGATGCTGGCAAAGGTAACTTTTCAAGCTCTCCGATGAAGAAAATCTTTTTATTTTTTTGCAAGAACCCATTGGAAGTAAGATCTCCATTTTTTTTTCCCCAAAGCAGAAAGGTGAGTTAAATAGGTGCTTCATAAAATAGAGCTGTTCTTACAGTGGCCTCTTTAAATACTGACCATTTCATTCATTCCACATTACTGGAAAAATAACTTGAAGAAAGACTCATGGGTGGATGGAAGACGGCAGAAAAACTTCATGCAAATAGAAACTGCACAAATGACCACCGCACTCTTCAACTCTATGGACACCTGGAGAGATGCTGGGGTTTTTGTACATTTTTAAAAAATAGATTTCGCTAAGTTTCTAGCATAGCAGCGTTCTTGTATTTTCATACCTGGTTACCTTTTACCAATAGCTTTGGCTATCTGTGGTAAAACAAAATGACAGTACTTTGAGATGTAATCGCGGACAGCACCAAATTTATATAGCTTAGGTGCTGACAATGTAGGCATAAGAGAAGACAACACAAGACAAGGCAGATGATGGACTTCTGGTGGGACAGGAATCCAGACATCCAAGAGGAGACACTATGGTAGACCAGATAGAGTGTCCCAGGTCTGTTGTTCTAGGGACTTTTCATCTAATCTTGGAAGTGATATCCTCCTACCTTCTGTGGAATTCTATTTGCCAGTACAAATTATCAGCTATGACACTCAGCTTTGGCCCAGATGTGTAAGCCACCGACGGGAATCACTGGGGATCCCAGAGAACCTTCTGTGTCCTACCCTGAAACTCACCCCTCAGAGCACATCCTCGGTACAGTCATTACACGGTGAGCCTTGCCCAAATTCTCGGGAACACCAAAAATAAACAAACACAACCTCTTCCATCACAGTGTTTTTCTTAAGCTTGAGCTCAGCATCTTTAACGCACCAGGAGACATATGTTTTATTCTGGATTTCACAATGGATTATAGTGCTGGCTGTTTTGCTAGCTTACACACAGACACACACACACACTCTTCATATCTGTAATCACTTGGTCCCATTTTGATTTAGAAAGTGTGTTCCATACATTAGACCATAGGAAAGTCATGTCCAGCTCCAATTAAAGCCGGGAGGTCTCTCTTTGAAAGGAGGCCAAGTTCCTCTATAGGGACAGGTCATACAAATGTGTGCACCGTTCCCCTTTCCTCAATAAAATGGAACTTAATAAGTTTCCTTAAAAAGGGACCCTTGAAATAAGGTTGCCAAGCTAGAGAAGGTTCTAGCTTCTACTCTCGCACTGAACAGAAAACTGGGGAAACTCATCATGTAAGAAACTGATTTTTCGTTCTGCATTTTGCATGCATATTTCTTGAGTACGAGGGCACTTCATGTGTGCAGATGATCCTGAATTGCTTCTCTTGGTGACCGCCAAAACACGTGTCAACAGTTATCTGAAGGGTGCACTGCTCATTGCTCAGTAGTTAGGGAATTCGTCTCTGTGAAGAACGAGGAGGAAGCTTTCCTCACTCCCAGGTACAGAATTCCCTTTTGTGCAAATTGGATGGAATGAAGGATGTAGAGTCTTCTCTATCAGAAGTAGAAAAATGTCTAATTACGTTATTGTAAAGAACCCTTTACCCACTCCAATTTTCTAGATAATTAATGCCACTTCATTTGCTCTCAAGTGACAGTAAATTTTCTCCCCAAACTCACACATACTTGATATGTCATGCCACTAATGACAAATACAAATATATTTTGAAATTCATATACTTATATAGATAGATACCATCTATGTATACATCACAGGCTGAATATATATATATATATATATACACACACACACACACACACACACACACACACAAACGTGTATATGGCATACATGCATAGATCTATATATGCATATACACACAGAGATATATATTTACCTGTCACAAACATGTATATGGCATATATGCATAGATCTACATATGCATATACACACAGAGATATATATTTACCTGTCTATGTGTAGATATATATGTGCGAGATATAGGTAGACATATGGCCATGTGTGTATCTGCATATATATCCTATATGAGTGTATGTGTGCATCTGTTTGTACATAAATATTTATTTATTTATCTAATGTTTGCCTTTAAGGGCATGGGCATAAAATACCATTAAGATATATAAAATGATAAAATCACACTGGAGAATAAATAATGAGAGTTTATGCACAGTTTTTAAATAATTGAACTTGTTCATATTCTACTTGAAGCCATATGTTGATAAGTTTCACATCAAAACCAAAAGTCTGTACCTAGGAAAGAAACAGCCACACAGAAAGATGTTTCCATGCTAAATGAATAATAAATCATAGGTTATGTGTTTCTTTGATTTTTTTGAAGATGCATAATTTAAAACGATAAATAATTAACATTTCAAAGCATTCTAATTTCACTGCTACATAAGAAAAACTAAGTCATAAAGTCAGCCTCTTCCTTGAGACACATCTTCATAAAGGAGAAATTCGGCATTTTTTTTATTATTCACATTTCTGCTTTCCATGGGGGTAATTTCAGTTTATCGCTTAAAAAATATATTAGGACATGTCAGAAAGTTCCATTTCCTCTATGAGAAAAGTAAGTACAGAGGGGGAAGCAGAGGAGGGGATGCATAATGAAGTCAGGGTTACTAAAAACCCAACGGTGAACACAGCCTGCTTCTCCCAGGCTTGAATGTTGTGGTGCATTTTTTTGTTTTCTTTTCTACCCACGTTCCTCCTCCCCTCCGAGTCAACTACAGAAACAAGAACATCTCACCTTGGCTTTCTAATCATCGCGTTGGTAGCTATGGGGTGCCCAGTGTTGCACGGGAACATGTGTTTGCATTGAAGTTGGTGTCAGCAGCTTAAGAACGTGGCTCAAGCTTCTGTAGGACAGCTAGCTAGAAAAGCAGGCAGGGTCTGGGAATGCTTAGTTTCCAGGTGCAAATTAGCATTCATGTGCCCTGCACCCTTGAAAAAAAATCTCTATACTGTCCACAACATAAATTGTTATCATCCACTCATTGATTTTTATAGTAAAGTAGTAATTATGAAGTCATTTCTTTTACTTCAGCTGAAACTGCAAGCATTCTCTAGATATTAAATAAACAGCAGGTAGCATAAATGATAATTAAATAATTTAAGGTCCTTATTGAAAATAATCATGTAGCTCAGAGTACTAATGAGATTCAGAAGCAGGGTATGACAGAACAAACCACACAACCATACTACTGAAGGCGTGAGATAAAAAAAAAAAAAGTTTATCTTTTGAATGTCGAGCAGCGGTGTGAAACATAGAATTTTCTAGAACACTTGGTCACACCAGCAAAAACAGAAGGCAGGAGATGCAGGAGAGCAGCTAACTGAATGAACAAACACATCAGGTCTGACAGGAAGCACACACCAATCAGCCTGGATAAAGGGAGTCAGGAATTTAGATTTTCATGTATTACCCTGTTAATGGTCACAAAGGATCACAGAAATAAACAAGGAGTTCATAAACCCATTTGCTCCTTTCCACATGTGGAATTATTAATCAGCCGTCAAAAGACTAGGTAAGATGAATATTGCTGCCTAATACAGAGCATCCCAGATCTAAAATTCCATTCTTATGATTTAGAAAAACATAAGAGCCTTTAGGAATGGCACGGGTGAAGAGAACTTATTTTCTCTGATCATAATGTAAGAGAAAGAAGAGGGACTCAAACTCAGGGTTCTCTGGCTCCAAACCTTGGCTCTACCATTGAGCCATGCCCCATCCAGCCCCTACCCTGCTTTGGGCTAGTTAATTGCACAGGGAATCTCAAGGGGTCATTCTTGCCCAGGCTGGCTTCAAATCATGATCCTTGTTCCTCAGCCTCTTGGGTAGCTAGGGTTACATACAGAGGCCGTCAGTACCCAGCTAACTTAGGCTTTTCTAAAGAACTTAAAAAACACACCCAAAAGCTTGAACTTACAGGCAAATCTTAGATATTAGAAAATACTAGGTATCAAAACTTACAAATTGTGGACAAATCCTCACTCTGAGGAAAATTCATAGCGGACAATGCTTTCAAATTAAGAAAGACTTTGGATATAGGAAGAAATGATTTCACAGAAAACAAAATAAGAGGAAAAGACAAAGGAAATTACAATAGAGAAGGAAGTCGCCATTAGGAGACATTTCTAAAGTCTTATTAAGAATGGTAGAAAACAAGACAATACATTTTGGAGAAGCAAAGTGAAGTAACAACTATTGAGGAAAAAATAAACATTATTATATTCACATTAATGCTAGTAAATTAGAAAATCCTAAGTGATAAACTTGGAAAATATGACTGAGATTACTAAAATTAATATGAATTGTTTTTAGTGCAGATATACACACAAAATATTTTTCAGGATTAGACAGTTTTCCATTGAATAAATTAAATAGTAAATTATTCCAATAGTGCTTATAAATGATTTTAAGCAGAGCCAGAGAGTGGCTACCCTCTTTTTAGTTTAAAGTTTATTGGAAAGGTGATGTTCAGAGGGATTACAGTTACATAAATAAAGTAACAAGTACATTTCTCGCCTCCGGTTGCACAAATCTTTCACCTTTACAACACTTTTTAGTTCTGTTTTACAGTTCACTCTTCAGGAAAAGTAGGCAAATATAACTTGGTTTCCCTTAATAGTGTACGGAAAAAGACCTAAATAATTTTCTTCAAAGAAGTTTGCTGCCATCTTAAATAAATAAAATATGATCAAGTACGTTTATCCCAGGAGATATCTCATGTTTTAGGATTTTTAAGTATATGTATAATGTATCACATCAAACTTCAAAGCAGATAATTCTTATGATGGTGTTACTAAACAAGTAAGACACATTTGAATAATCTGAAAACATCTACATGAGCTCGGAAATAAATCAAACATATATTGGTTCAAGAGTAAAAACTACTTTCCTTTAAAATAACCAAATAATATTATTCATTATTAGCATTCTATCTGTCCCCCACCCCCCATTCCCTGTCATTAATTGTGATATCTAAGAAAGGAATGGTATATCCTTGATAAATCATTTGCCTAGATTTCTTGTCCAATTACTCTGTTTGTTTAGTTGGTTACTGTTGAATTTTTAAGAGTATGTTTTGTATGATAAGCCTTTGTAAGCCTTTTTTTTTTTTTAGTTTGAATTCAGGGGTCTTGTATTTGCTCAGGTTGTTGACTTGGCTGGCAATCTACAATGTGAACCATGTCTCTAACCTGGCATTTGGCTTGTTATTTTGAACATGGAGTTTCATGAGCCCTCGAACTGTGATTGTTTTCTAGTCTCATGGCAGGGCTAAGCCACACTGGCTCCTGGCCTTGGAAAACATTGCCTTACAGTTCAGGCTTCTTATTTCCTTGGCAATATTCTTCACATTTTATTTCATTATTTTATGACTGATCTTTTTTTAAACTTTTATGACATCCCGCTTACAGATTATCTCCTCCATGGGTTTGTATCTGTGGTGCCCGAGTTATAAAATCACTTTTGGACTTAGAGTCATCTCTATTATCCATTACATTATCACCTACACATTTCATGGTTTTGAATTTTATGTTCAGACCCATGATCCAGACTGAGCAAATTGTGATGAAAGGTTTACGGTCTGTGTCAAGATTTATGTGTTGTATGCGGATGTGCAGCTGCGCCTAACCCATTTGTTAACGTGACTCATTTCTCTGTTGTATTTCTTGGCCGCAATCGGTTGACTATAGTCAATCAATTGCTGGGCTTTCTGTGTGACTCCGCAAGCATTTGTTTATTCTTTCACAACTACTACTGTTGGTCTCACAGCATTACACCTAACCTTAAGATAGCACCTAATTTTGTTTGTGGGTTTTTTTCACATCTACATGCTCTTTTGCTTCCTATCAGCGTCCACACCAGTACAAATTTCACTGTTGTTTCTGTTTCTGTCGGTATGTATGTCATACTAGGGTTTGAACTCAAGCAAAGTGCTCACTTGCTTGTGTGGTTGATACTCTACCACTTGAATTACTTCTCCAACCCTGCTTTGTGATGGGGAAAAAATGACATATTTGTCTGCTTGGGCTGGCTATGAAACATATCTTCTTGATTACCGATGGTTACTGAACATGAGCCAGTGGCTCCAGGTATAAACCGTGAGATGAGTTTGTCAGTCAACATCCGGGCAATAGCTGGGCACAATTCTGCTTGGGACTGCATTCCCTCTGTAAAACAATCCCTCCCCCCCACTTCCCGTTCTACCCCAAGGAAATAAATGGTGTCCTGCCAATAGAGTCTTTACCCATCTCTGAATGTGTAGCGCTTTTCTGTGGACTCAGTGGCTTTCAGACTTCCTTCACGTGAGTTTTATAGTTTTGCTTTACCAGATTTTGCACAGATCTTTGGTAAGTTTTTAAAAAAAAATCATTGAAAGTGTGCTCGTATGCTACACACGCACACTTTAACTGTGTCTCTTGGAGTTCCACAGTAATATTTCCCCCCATGTATACAATACACACTGACCCAAAACACCTGCACTTTATTTTCAGCCAACAGATCTACACACATCTTCCTCACGCTCTACCCGCCATGATTCTATCAGCTCTATTTCACAAAACATAATGTCTTCTGTTCCTTATTCAGGCAAAGAACAAGATTCCATTCTTTTATGTTTGGATAATTTTTGTATGTATGTGTGTGTGTGTCTGTGTGTGTGTGTGTTTGTGTGCGTGTGCGTGTGAACTCTGCATTTTCTTCATCTGCTCATCCATTGATGAGAATCTGGATGTATTCCAAATCTAAGTGTTTATGCACAGCTTCACAATATACATGGAGCTGTGGCTTTCTCGGCTGACTTCATTACCTTTGTGAGTAGATTCAATTCTGGCACAGCCTAGAGAATAGAATGGGACTATTTTCAGCTTTTGCCAGAAACCTCTCTACTAGTCTCCATAATGTCTATCCTAATTTAGTTTCTACTGAATAGTGAGTTCTTTGACTAACATCCTCAGGAGCATTATTTTTATCTGCTCACGCTGGAGTAAGACCGTACGGGTTATATTATAGAGTTGTATTTCCTCGCTGGCGAATGCTACTCAGCATTTTTCCATACCTGTTGGTCATCTGTATCTGAGAAATCTCCATTCAGCTCCTTTCCCCAGGGAGCTCTAACTCCAGCCCCTTCCTTTATGAGATTGGGTCTAAGTATTTCATTAGGGGATGCTAAAATACATGGATGGTGTTCCATGCTTATTTTCCCACTTAGTAATTGTTTTTTCCACACCTTCATCCACCTAACAAGGTAATTTGCTATTGTATTCATCTTACAGCCTGCCATTTTCTGAAATAAGTTATGAGTTTCCAAAGGTGTCTCTGTGGTTATTGCTGTTGTAGTTGCTTTGTCAGCTTTCCAGATTCATATGGTAAGCTCTATTTCTAGATTTCTGAGGAATTCTCCACAATGCCAAGCTAGTTGCACTTATTTACATTTACACCAACGCCTTTAGAAGGGTTTCTTCACCACTCATTGTCTTGGTTGTTTGTGTAGTTGATGACCACCTAGGATGGAGTCTTGGTGTGGTTTTGATTTTCATTCTTCGTGGCTAAGCATGCTGAACCTTTTCTTTGTGTGTTTGACATCTGTACTTTCTCTGTATGAACAATTGATTACCTGGATTTTTCTATTCTTGGTGGTTTTTTTCTTTTTTTTGTATCTATTTTTTATTGCAAAGATACTGTACAGAGGGGTTACAGTGACATGAGTAAGGTAACAAGTACATTCCCTATCATCATCGTTACCTCTTCCTCTGTTTTTCCCCAACCATACTTTCTCTCCCCGCCTTCTCAACTCCTCCCTCCCCCCTCCCAGGAAGTTAGTTGTAAAGTTCGTTTTCAACATGGTGTCTTGTACATCTCATTGTTACAATGGGTCAACCTGTATCCTTATTTCAGCATTTTGTTATTTCCCTTCCTCTCCCCAAATTAGAAAAATGTATATACAAGATGCAGGGCACCAGCATCAAGTACAGTGACAACAGGAATATACCATGGGGAAAGACATACAAAATAAACAAAATTCACATGGTACATTATAAGTACATTAAAAACAATAGCAAGAAAGATAACACCCCTACCTTGAGGTTCATTTCGCTTTGCATCATCTTATATGGTCATAGCTTTTGACCTTTTCTACTTGTCTCAGACATATACTAGTTATTGCAAATAAGGGAAACCATGGGACCTATGTTTCTTTGGGCCTGGCTTACTTCACTTAATATAATTTTTCCAAGTCTTTCCATTTCCTAACAAATGGGGCAATACCATTCTTTCTGATAGAGGCATAGAATTCTATTGTATAGATATAGCACTCGGTGATTTTAACTTCTTGAGATTGTTATTTATTCTAGATATGAATCTTTTAGTTAATAAATAGCATTAAAATATTCTTTTGCTTGTTGTCAGTCGTGGGGCTTGAACTCAAGGCCTGGGTACTGCCTTTGAGCTCCTTTGTTCAAGGTAGTGCTTTACCACTTCGAGCCACAGCTCCACTTCTTTTTTGAGTGGTTACTTGGAGATAAGAGTCTCACAGGGACTTTCTTGCTGGGGCTGGCTTTGAACCACAGTCCTAGGATTACAGGGGTGAGCCACCAGTGCCCAATTGAAAAAATTTTCTTTCATTCTGTGGGGTGGTCTCTTTGTTCTGGTAATAGTTTTATTTGATGCGCATAAGTCTTTTCATGTTTCCCCCTCCTTGCTTTCTTTCTTACCTGAGCAGTCAGAATCATATTCATAAAACAGTTATCCAAGAATATGTCTTCAAGCTTTCCCCCTATTTCTCTGTAGGAGCTTTAAGCTTCCAAGGTTATCTTAGTGCTGAAATAAGGTTTCAGGCTGACCCACTGAAACAATGAGATGTACAAGACACTATGTTGAAAATAAACTTTACCACTTTGAGAGGGACAGGGAGGGAGAAGTTGGGGAGGTAGGGAAGGAAGGGATGGTAGGGGAAAAACAAAGGAGGAGGTAACAATGCTTTATAGGGAATGTGAGTGTATTACCTTACTCATTTAACTGTAAACCCTCTGTACAGTATTTTTACAATAAAAAAGATACCAAAAACGAGGCTTTGTACTAAGTGAGAGAGAAGAAAGCTTCTTTTAGTCTTCCATATCTCTACACCATTTCCCAACACCAATTGTTGAAGAAGTTCTCTCTACTTCAACATATGGATCTTTGCCTTCAAGGAGCATATTCCCTAATAAGCTCGCAAACTTTAAAGCTGGGTGTTTAATATGAAAAAGATGCTTTATAGAAAATGTGGCTTCATTTGATTGTTTCTTTTTGGCTCTTATTTCCTTATGATAGTACAGAATTCCACAAAAAATGGCCCTGTTCCACAGAAAGGACTAGATATTTTCTAAAGAGCAAATGGTTACTGAATTCTAGATGAATTCTCAGGAACTTCCAAGCTATCCAAATTCCTCTCAGAAAAGATCAGAGAGTCTCACAACATCTGTACCAGCGAAGCTACGAGTCATTATTATGATCTTTCTATAATGCGCCCACAAGTTGTATTCATCCAGCTATAAATTGCCGAGTCTCCCTGCCAGATTCTCTGCTCAGATGCCCTTTCAGCTCCCATCTGCCCGCTGCTTTCTCTGACTGTAGTAATGTAAACAACTGGGTGGTTGCATATTCCACTTAAAATAAAAAACACCCACAGTACAAAAGAGTCTTCCCTTTAAGTAGGGAGATAGCTACCTAAATTCTTTCATTCTGGAAAAAAATGCTCAACATCATACTGTTTTTATTTCTTGACAAAAATTAATCGAACAGCTATGATATTAGAGCAATCCTCACATTTTTCACAAGGTTCAAAGCCAGCCCAGGCAGGAAAGTCCATGAGACTCTTATCTCCAATCACCAGAAAACCAGAAGTAGAACTGTGGCTCAAAGTGGTAGGGTGCTAGCCTTGCGTGAAAAAAGGCTCAGGGACAGTGCCCAGGCCCTGGATTCAAGCCCCAAGACCAACCCCCCCCCAAAAAAAAGAAGAAGAAGAAGAAGATTGTACATGTATATACATACATGACCTTAGGCTACATATATGTACATAGATACAATTAGACATGTCACTTCATGGTGGTCTGAATGATTTTGAGTGTAAATAAAAAAAACTGATTGCTTATAAGAACATCATTTGCTTAAGCAGACTTTTCTGAACCCCAAGAGTTTGCAAATTACATAAATCTATTAGTGCTTTGCAGCAAGTTTACTTTCTAAAGCAATGACAGGCTTGATTAGTAAGTATGCCCTTTATCTGTAAGGTTCTTATTTGTCTACTATTTCATAGCAAGCAATTCTGATGAATAGTGCAATTAACCTTTCCATTATTAAAACAATTAATTGCAAAAATTAAAGACACGACAGGGACAAAGCATTAATGCATAAATTATTAGGTTCAGAAATTATAATTATTAATCCTTGTACAGTAATTGTGTCATAAACAATGAACAAATTGTAAGCTAAAATCTGTGATACTTTTTATGCTTTTATGGGAAAATGGTAAATATTTTGCTTTGGATCTGCTTTGGTGTCAGGTAAGTGTTAGCAACATACAAGACATGACAATAATGAATTAATACTGATTAGCTACAAATGTAAAAATATATACAACAAACATTTTTTTCAAAATAGCCATCTTGAGAATATATCCAAATGACACTATATTTATGCTATATTTATCTTTACCAAAAATTTGAAGACGCTATTTTTCCTCTTACTCTGGAACTAGGAAGATGCAGAATAATTAGAAAAGAAATGATCATTTCTGATTCAGCCTCACAAGATTTCAACTAAGCTTCCAATTTGGGCTTTTATTAACCATGCAGAATTATTTTCCTAAAATGTCAAGTTGCAGAGAGGAAAAAAAATTTGCAACTTTCAGACTTTCTCTTCTCATCAGTTCTGTAATAAATGCATAACCAATGAGAAGGAACACTTAAATAGGAAAGGATTGCATAATATGAATTGCTATTTTGTTTTACAGAAGTATTGGGTTCACAGGCGTATTGTATTCTGCACTGACAGAAAAGGTAGTTGCACAAAGATCTTGACTTAAGCTCTTGAGAAACTGAAATTTGATCTTGGTTAACTAGAAGAACTTCCAATTTAAAGAATCACAGATGTTGCATTCTTTCTACAGTCTGTCTTTCTTAGGTAAGAGCTGAGCTTTCAGAGTTCTTTGTTATACTGAGTCACTGATTGGCCAGTGACCTCTATCAAGCTATGTCACCATAATTTCACCTAATCTATGGGAGCTCCTTTAAACCACTCATGGTTCTGTGGCACCGAGGGTTTGCATCCTAGTCTTGGTATTCCTCTCCTCATAAGATGTTATCTGATACTCGGTTGGACAAGATGACAAAGAGTTTCCTACACCACGATTATACTCCTGGGTCTGCTAGTCCTGTAGGGATCATTTTCACGAAAACCTGGCTCTGTGTAGGCACGGTTTTATACTGCAACCTAAAGCCAGAAAAATAGAGATTGCCTATTGTACTGTTCAAATACTCCACCAGCCAGTCCTGTCAAACTCGGCTATTTTGCAAAACGATATGGCAATTTTGCAGTAATAGTGCTTGATGATTTGTTTTGTCAAAGGAAAACAGGATGAAAGAGCACTTTGAGTATGTGGGGGGGGGCAAAGAAAGCATAAAAATAATCATTTTTAGTAGGAAAAAAGGGAGAAAGTGTTGCTGAAATATGTAATTGATAAAAAGTAGATCTATGAATTGATACATGGATAAATAATAGATAATGATAGAAAATCAGATCGATGTTAAAGACAGATGGTAGCTATAGAGAGATGATAGATGATAGATAAATGATATAGTTACATAGATATGTATACATAGATATAGACACATGATAGATGGCAAAGAAAGATAAATAGAGAGAGAATTAGAGGAGAAATAAAGATGGTACAGAAAACAGATAATTGATAGGTGACAGATAGTAGACAGATCATAGATCAGGTCTGTTTTTATTGAGTCTCTGAGAGAAAATTGTGCCTCATACAGAAAAGAATTTAGTGATGGACAGAATTAGATGATTAGCATCTGAGCTGATGTCACATGATATTTTATTCAAGTTGCATAGCAGAGCCTCAGCATTTACAATGACTGAAAAGACATTTTCCTTCTGAGATTATCATCTATATTTCCCTTTCTTGTTATATGTATAGTAGTCGATATATAAAAAATACAAGGCAAGCCATCAAGTAGTTCAAGAATGCCTAAATTAATAAAAGACAGGATTAAACAGTGGCTGAAATTACTCATCTGCTCTTCAATTGCGGTGCGGTTTTGTGAGGGGGCCTGGCATGTGGGTGGTGTGTATATGGTTCAGACGTTGTGGGGTCCACTGTGTGGCTGCGACACAGAAAACATCACAGGAACTGTGTGTGCTGCAAATATATTTATTATTTTACCGTACGGACGGCACATTAGCAAAGGGTTTTTAAACTGGCCAGAGCTCGAGAAGAAGTGAACGCATCGCAGTTTCCCACCAAACACTGATGAACTTTAAAAGAGGAAATGAGCATAAAATTCACATTTCCATTTACAAAAGTAATCAAATTTATTTCTTTAACACAGCTAATGTCTCTGCAGATGAAGCTTTGATGGCTGGTACTGCAGTGATTTCCAAGATGAAATAACCTGAAACCATCAAAACATGTCTCTGAGAGGCCATTTGTATCTGCCTTCTTCTCAGTTGATGAGACTTTGCCAAATGCTAGTATTTAGCCACATCGTGGAAAAATAAAATCTTGTCACACAAAAAAATGATTATTATTAATATCCTTTGGGTACCGAGGATGGAACCCAGGGCTGCATGCATCATGTGTAAGATTTCAAGAATCCCCTGAGCTGCGCCCTGCCCCTCTGCATCTGTTTTGTGTTGTTTATCCATGCTCTTCATCTTCCCTGGGGCCTCATGAGGCCTCAGCTCCATGAAGCTTTGGCCGCTGCTTTCCCAATAGCTGGGGTCATAGACAGTCATCACCACCCCTGGCTGAAACAGACTTTTGCTTTTTTCCACAAAGCTTGCACAGGAAAACTTGTCATCCAACATGTTTTGGAAAAAAAAAAAACACAGGTAAAAAAAAATCACATCGGGGCTGGGAAGGTGACTCAGTGGTAGAGCACTTGCCTTGCATGCATGAAGCTCTGGGTTCGATTCCTCATAAGCAGAAAAAGCTGGGAGTGGCGCTATGGCTCAAGAGGTAGAATGCTAGCCTTGAGCAAAAAAGGAAGCTCAGGGAGGGTGCTGAGTTCGAGCCCCAGGACTGGCAAAAATAATAATAATAACATCAACCTACTTCTGATTTGCATGATACCTCCAAATGAAACCAAGAAACAAAGTTCCAGAATCCAACCACGATATCTCAAAAGCCTATCAAGTCGGTCGGTCGGTGGGTGTCCTCCCATGAGCCAGATGAAGGAGGGGTGCGTGTGTCCATGCGGCTGCAGGGGTGGCACACTCCCAGACTTCGGGGCTGGGTGGAAGGCGGTGAGGCGGTGGCGGTGGGCTGGCGGAATTCCTACTTTCTGGCGTGTGCTCAGCTTTCTTACGCCTTCCACTGACTAAGGGAGGCCTTCCCGCACTCCAGGACAGAAGCAGATCTACTGAAAGACTTGTGATTCACGTCATTATCCCCATCTAACAGTGAGGATCTCCACAGAAACGTCCAGAGTAATGTTCGACCCCCTGCCTTACGACTTGTGGTGCAGAACTGCAGCATTACATTAACCAACCCATGGGACATTCAAACTTAAAGCAGATCTGGACATTGTTTTTATTGTCTTATGATAAAGCTTTGGGCTCCTGCAGAAGGCACTTGAAATGTTGAAGCTTTTGCTTAAAGGATGTCAAGGAAGGCAGCCGTGTTCAATCTATCTTTCTCAAGAAAGGGAAGACTTTATAATACCTCCGTCATCTTTCTGGTCTCTTCTCACGGTTTCCAAGAGGTATACTAGGGAAACAAGTCAGCAGCCTGACTTGAATGACCAGCTTTGCACCTGTTTCGATCTAACCAAACAGGGTTTAACACCCACATGGACTCAAATGACTTAACTCGGTGAATGGAATCAATTCGATGAATGCGCCCTCTGATTTTCCCCTAAATGACACGATTCTGCCTCCGTTTCACCTACAGGTAATTCTAAATGTTTCCAGCATCCTCCAAGTGTGGTAAATACCCTGGCAGCATCCTGATCTCACACTGGATCATCTGCTTGCAACGCACAAGCCAGAGAAACATGTATTTGTTCATGCGATTTCAACTTATAGTCTCACTCATGAGGGCAACAAACACACAGTAACTAGTCTATGTCTGAGACAGTCAGATAAGTTGATGTTAGGCAAACTGAACCCCAAGATAAGGACTCAAATGGTTTTTCTTTCTTGTGATTGTTTCTAACATACTTATAAGATGATTTCTTTGTTGTTTTGTATGTCCCTTCCCCACAGTATAACCCCTGCTTTCACTGTATTTGGTGTCGGTATAATTTGTGGAGGGGAAGCGAAAAAAACAAATTGTTTAAATAGGGATACAGGTGGACCCATTGCAACAATGAGATGTACAAGTCGTTATGTGGAAAAACGAACTTTACAACTTTGGCGGGGGGGGGGGGGGGCGGTGGGAGGATGGGAAGGGATGGGAAGGGGAAACAAAGGAGGAGGCAACAATGCTTGATAAGAAATGTACTCACTACCTTGGCTCATGTCATTGTAACCCCTCTGTACGGTATTTTCACAATAGTTAAAAAAAAAAAAGCTTTTGAAGAACGATGTCACTCATTACAGGGCTCGGAGTGTTTCATGGCTAACATTCCACAAAGATGTAATCGTGTTACCTTGTGAAATGCTCACACTCTGCCCTCTTCCTGAAAATGCAGCTTACCAGAGCATGGCGGGGTCTTGCATGGGAGACCCCAAACTGGAAGAAGCAATTATATAATGTAAGTTATTTTTCTCATTTTGAAAATGAAAATTTCTTTTGACTTCGAATCTGATCTACATCCTAATATGGTCACACCCCATACCTCTGTAGCCACAGCAAATTTAATAGCCATGCTTTGCTGCACCCGTCTATTTAATTGTTTTTCCTTCAATAGTTTTAAAGTTTTCAATTTATATGATCTTTTTCCCCCCCCTCACTGGGAACTCAACTGGATTGAAGTTTAAAGTTTTCCATTTTTCTTCATAAATTCTTCAACCTTCTGAACACAGTCATTTTAGCAAATGTTCTAAAATTCTTGATATTGTGTGTGTGTGTATGTGTGTGTGTGTGTATATATATATATATATATATATATATATTTAAATGCTGTTCTTGGAGCCGGAACTCAGGACCTGGACATTGTCTCTTGTGCTTTTTAGCTCAAGGCTAGAACTCTACCACTTGAGTCCAAGCTACATTTCAAGATTTTGGTGGTTCATTGGAGATAAGAGTCACATGGACTTCCGTGCCTGGGCTGGCTTCAAGCCATGATCATCAGATCTCAGCCTCCTGAGCAGCTAGGTTTCCAGGAATGAGCCTAACTTATATTTTAAAATTTAGAGTATGCTCCCTGCATTTGGCTCTATGAATGGAAAGGGATTAGCTGATTGAATGAAAACAACTGTGTTCCAGTCACATAAGCTTTCTTCCTTTCATTGGTAGAACCGGCAGCCTCAGACTCTGTGAATTCTGGAATTTCACTTGCAACCATAAAGTTCTGACTTAAATAATCTACTGTGGGAATGCGCACATGCCTGGAGCACAATTATTTTGAAAGAAACAGTTTATTACAAATATGTAAGGGTTATTAAATTCCAGGAACTTTCTCCTTTTGAAAAATTCAAATGTGACTTCATCTTGAACATTTTCTTTGTTTACTGTTAAATTACCTTGTTCCAATTTTCTCATACTTTACAGTAATTTCAAATTTCCTCCTAGAAAAAATATTTTGGCGTTGATCTTCAGTGTGGCATGTAGAAGCAGGCTGTGGTGGCATTTGATAGGTATGGAGATAAGAGTTGTCTTTTGTCACTAATAAATTCATTTGAAATGAACATCAGATTCTCTCATATGGCCTTAGATGTTTCTCAACACCATATAGCATAATTTTACATATTATATTTATTAAATCATATCAATATATTATTATGTGTTATATATATGTGTATTATATATTTATATGTTATTTATAGGGTGTTTATATATCATTATTTATATTAAATTATTTTATATATTTATATATTATATAATACATTTATATATATAAACATATATTTGTATAAATGTGTGTATGCATATATGTAATGTGTATATATATAGCTTTGTAGACTTTAGAACCCAACAATTATCTAGCATTTATCTAACAGTTAGATGTTCTCCTATCTAATTTACATTCTAAAGCCAAGGAGGGCTGGGCGAATGCTTTTCCCTGTAACTTACTCACCTTCCCCATCTTCCAGAAGTGTGTGCAGCATCTCGGTACAGGCCTTCCCTGTAGGAACCCCCCTGCTAAACAGAATTGCTCAGCAGGCCGCATCTGCATTTCCCAAATTATGTCTCAAGGATCAGCAGAAGTACTAATTGCCACACCCTCCATTTCATGTCCATGTCACTGAGCATTTATCCTCGTCTTCTCTGTATTTGCAACAGTGAAGTGTCCTCCTCTTAGCTGCTTTTAATCAGAACCAGAGGATTTGATAGCTCAGGAGGTCAGCAACCTACTCTGGCCTATCTGGGGTCTCTACTATGGATTCTATCATTTTTGAAGGAGCAAAGGAAAAACAAATGAGATCATAAAGCTAGCCAAATTCTTACTAGGATTTACTGAAATCCAGATTATTAATGTGAGTTTTAGGGTAAGTAGCTGACAGTTGGCAAGTCAGAATGAAGGAGCTATTTGAATAAGAAAAGTCCCCAAACAGGAGTAAGACCAGATTTGGTTTCTTTTGAGCCTGAAGCTAGAAGAATGCACAGTGTGATTGTAACAAGACAAGGAACAAACCAAAGGATTTGTTATCCTCCCCTCGCCAGGTCAGCTTTTGTCTTTTCAGTGGGATAAACCCCTCAGTTTTCTTAGGGAATCGTTATTAATTAGAGGGATAGGACTACAGAATCTTACAAGCTTAACCACAGGTAAGTTACCAACTATCGCCTGAAGCAAAAGCAGACTCAGACCGCACTGGCTCAGGCAGGAGGAAGACAGCAGGGAGGAGAGTTTCTAGGAGCCTTTTGATGAATGGATATTTGATCTCACATTTACTTTGTCGGTCTTGAAGGACAGAATTTTTTTTAAGATGCCTTCTTCGAAACAATGCGTAAATTCTGTCTACAAGTTTGTCCAACTGCTTAAAACCCCACTACGTAAAGAACAACATAAGATACCACAGAATGTGGAGGGCAGCAGCTGTCTAGAGAATTGGCAAGATCTTGTGGTTTGCATTTAATTTACCATGCAGATACAAAAAGTTTTCACATCGACAGCAGCAAGTGATACCTATAGGAAACTTAGCTGGTTAATTCAAAACAAGCTGAAAAGGGCATTTAATTACAGCCAGGCTAATAGATGCATGTTATATGCTCTATTCTCTTCTAGGTCCTTGAAATTTAAAAAAATAAAAATGAAGGCATTTTTGAATACAGCGTTGGTCACAATGATGACCATCGCTGTATGTTCTACCTCAAGTCAAATGGCAAAGACACGTACTTTTACCCTGAATCTTACCACCAAGTCAGGTTCCCGAGTTGAGCGTGTCCAAGTTGAGTGTTGAGGAGCCGTAACTGCAATTTATGTTTTCAAACGACAGTGGTGAACAGCCAGAGAGCTGGCACATCCACTCTGGGAATGCTGGTAAACGTTTGTCACAGAAAATTAAAGGACTGTAATTCTTCCCCATTTCAGAAGTAAGGCTATGCCAACACACGAGTTCTCAACAAAGAGCCGCGGCCAACTCTGTGATCATTTTGCTCTAGGAACCAGTCTAGATGGCCCAGGGACCGTGTCCTTTCCTGCTGACCCTGTCTCTCTTGGGTGTATCCTGCACTATAGAGGGATGTCGGTAATTAGCTTATCCATCAAGGAAGGATGAGAGACTTGGACTCAGCCTGATGCTGGAGGCCACCAAAGCCACCTCTGGCCAAATCAGTCTGTCTGTCTGCAGCCGTCTTCCATCTGTGCCTTGCGAAGTCTGACACTGAACTATTTTGTGGTTCATTAAGAAGGATCGTTTGGTGGGGTGGAGGTGGGGAGTGAGGGAGGTGGGGGAGGGAAGGGATAGTAGGAGAACTTCAAAGGAGGTGGTAACAATGCTCAACAAGAAATGTACTCATTACCTTGCTCGTGTATCTGTAACCCCACTGTACAGCATATTTGCAATGAAATAAAATTTAAAAAGAAGAAGGAGAAGGAGGAGGAAGAAGAGGAATAGGAGGAGAACAACGAGGAGGAGGATGGGGGGAGGAGCAGGAGGAAGAGGAGGAGGAAGAGGAAGAGGAGGAGGAGGAGGTTCTTACAATCTCTACCTCCTGATTAGCTTGGATTACAAGTGTGTGCTACCAGACCCAGTCTAAGGATAAATTTTAGTTTGCAAAGATTTTATGTATGTATATGTGTATATATATATATATATATATATATATATATATATATATATATGCCTCAGATTAGACTCACATAGAAACTGGTTATGTTCTTTGTTGACATGCGGGGCAGACGCTGATTTTATTTTTGGCATACGTCATTCTGTAATAAATCTGTGTCCTCGTTGTAAGAGATAAGTTTTCATACTAAGACAATACCCACCATGTCATGTGTAACGTGCAGAATGAGCAGTTTCGGGGAAGCCATGCTTTGGTAAGCATTCAGGTGGCATTGCCAGGCCTGGTCACAGGAGCTGCACAAATAGAACTGTTGTAACAACAGCACAGTCTAAACCGTTGAAATCTCACGTTGGTACAAATCCATACAGAGGTTTTCAGATGATGAGCACCTTGCCTCCTGGAGGAATCCATCACGGCTCGGCTGCCTACCACTTGGTAAATTATGAATCTGAAGAGATTACAGCTGTCACCTTCATCTCCGGGACTAGCCGGAGATTCGTGTTGCAAATGCAGATCCCCATGGCACACAACTGAATGTTACAGTGCTAGTACTGTCCCGCCACCTACCCACCTGACTCAGGAAGATGATGACCGCTCCACAGACAGACAGGCCCTTCCTTTCCTCCGATCTCACCTGCACAGCTCACCTCAGAGAAGAGAAAGCAGTGCCAGTATTCCATTTTTTAGCCCCTTGATTTCCAGGGGTTGATGGCGGTGTAGAAAGGTTGCAGGAAGGAAGGGATTTGTCATAGGCAACGAAATCTCTAATGCTTAATAACATCCATCCACACAATTGAAGTTGTGGCTTCTAAACACATCATGGTGACTGAAAACCAGAAATTATTATTGTATTGTTGTTATTATTATTGTTGTTGTTGTTATAAATTGCCATTATTCTAACAAACAGTATTGCTTTCCTGTTAACCATATTCTGAAATAATCTATGAAGAATAGACTTGGGATAAACTAACGGCAGAGGAGTGGCAATAAATCAGATCCTTTCGATGTTAGGCGGGTAAAATAAATCACCACAAGGTAGACCAATAGAAGGATTACATCAGCCTGGCCATGACCTTCACAGACCCAACAGCATATTCTGGGAGAGAGCAAAGGAGAAGGAAGGGAAGGGAAAACAGGAAAAGTGGAGAAGAATAATTAGAACCACAGACTGGGAATGACCTCACTAAATAATCTTCCCACACCTCCTTCCCTCTGTGGAGAAGGCCTAGTGGCTAAAGCAAATCATACAACTCAATACAATGTTGGTAATTAGTTGAAATGTTTAATTTAACGGTTTAGTAAATTCAGCTAATAGTTTATCTCAAGTGTGTGATTAAGTTATTCTCAAGGAAATTCAGCTTTTGTCCCAAATCTCAATTAAGATTTCTAACATGGACTATTTCAAAAGTTTCCTAAATCCATAAAAAGAAATAAGATGGATCTCCATCCCAACTCTTGCTCGGAAATACCCTGCAAAGATCAAAACAGAAGAAATAAACACAGCAAAGTTTCAAGGGCAGAAAACCACATTGTTATACCATATATTTACATTTAATTTAAAATGAGTTGCACTTCATATTAGTGTACTTTAATATACATTATCTTAGGGTAGAGAAAATCTTAAATGAAGAACCACAATACTAATAAATTCGCCCATTCAATTCCCAAAGAAACTTATAAGAGAAAAAATTCTTAAGCGAAAATGACAACTGAAAATGAGAAGAAACATACGCAACCTTTGAAAGGCATAAGTTGCATTAGGTAACACCTTAAAGAGTTATAGATATTCAGTAAGGAAATAAAAACCCAAAGATAAATGGAGATAAATGATCACTCCAAAGGAAGGTGTACATACACAGCTCTGAAGTCTTTGAGTTAATATTTAGATTCATTCATTCTGAGATGCCAATTAAAACCGTCAACTATCTATCATTTTCCTTTAGCAAGGTGGCAAATATCAAAACGTGGGTAACATAATTTGTTAGTGAAAATGGAGGACGAGAAATAGCAGTCACTCGTGCATGGGTGATTAATGTAATTATCAAAATGTTCGTCTAATATGTGGAATCTCTGGCCCTTCGATTCCAGTTCTAAGAGCTGAGTCCACCTATAAGGTTTGAGAATTGGTTTTTTTTATTGTGAACTAGTAATTGGCCTGTCACATCTTCATTGATGTCAGAGGGAGACTGCTAGACCAGAGAGAGAGCAGAGGATTTCTGGTGAAAGACCTCCAGGCCTCCTTATGTTCTTCATTTTCTTCCTGCCATAGCGGAGAGGCTATTTGTGTCTTTGGATCTCTTTTCACTTGGGAACTCTGCCTCATTTCTATTGACCAGTTACTAAACCTCTGTTCTGTCTAGGAGATACCTTTCATGCATTCAATGCTAGGAATCCCTTCAAAAATTCATTTTATAGCAAGATGTAGTGAGTGATGCCTGCCTGTAATCCCAGCTACTTGGGAAGTGGAAAGGGAAAAAAAAAAAAAGAGGATCATAGTTCACGGCTAGTTTAGGAAAACAAAACCAAAAAAAACATCAACCAGACCCTCTATCGAAGAACAAGGTGGACTCAGCTCTTAGAACTGGAATCGAAGGGCCAGCGATTCCACATATTAGAAGAACGTTTTGATAATTACATTAATCACCCAGGCACAAGTGACTGCTATTCCTCGTCCTCCAATTTCACTAACAAATTATGTTACCCACGTTTTGATATTTGCCACCTTGCTAAAGGAAAATGATAGATAGTTGATGGTTTTAATGGTGGTAGAATCTGCAGTCCTGGCTATGAGAAGAACACAGGTAGCAAGAACCCAGCCCAAGATCAGTAAACTCAAAAGGACCGACGCTCAAGCGGTAGAGGCCTTATGCAGCAAGCAAAGGGCCATCCCGGCTCATCGCCTCGTCCATGTTCCCACTGTTTTTATTTTTTATCTTTATTTTTTAGAATTTAGCCCTCATTTCTCCCCAAGTTCTATCTCACCGGTTAAGTACTGGTAGCCAACAATCCCCCCACTGCATTGGAAGTGCCACAGTCTGAGAGGTGAATTGTTAGAAAGCGTATTCTTTGGGCAGATGTCACGGAGTGCAATTACACAAAGATAAGACAGCAAACTCGACCGAGAGGTCTGCTGTACATATAGTATCTTCATGACCACAATGTCCTCATATTGTTCCTGCCTGAAACGTAATCTGCCAAGAGCACCGGTCCATGCACTCCCTGGGCACTCCAAAGCCATCTTTCTATTCAATGTGAGTGCACACAGTGAGATTTGCAAACAGTCAAGGGTGCCTCTTCCTCTTAATGAAAGTTCACACACATCGAGAAAATGGCACACTGTGTATTATAGAGAGAGTCTTAAACATGAATTTACTTAGAATTTGCATCCATCTATCTCTACCTGGTCTCTAAAAGCATCACCTAAAGCAGGTACCTAGATCTCGCTGAGTAATTTAGTTACTGGAATGGGGATATAATCTTGTTCCTCTGAGATGATAAGACTTTTGCTCGGTGTCCAGACTCTTTGTGGGGGGACATTTTCATTCCAAATAGGGGATTTTTCCAAAGGTAACCTCATTCCTGGGCCCTGGTTACAGCATCATCGAACTTCACAATGGACAAAGGTTAAGAGTGTGTAGATATTCACCTGCCTAAATTGGAGTACAGATATTCGGCTTATTCTCCTGGGTTTCTCTGGAAGAGCTGTGTAACAAGACTTTTAATCAATAACAAGTTGGATATATATATATATATATATATATATATATATATTTATGTGTGTGTGTATGACTCAGAGGTAAAATATTCTTTTGAAATTTATATTATTCAAGCCATATATCTGCTCAGCCTTAAGGTAAGTCCCACATTTATGGTCCATTTTTCACAAAACGATAACATTCTAAAGGCGAAGAAATGCTTATTTGTCCCCGGGTACCACATCAGAGAAGATAATACACAGATAGATGAGAAAGGGAGCTGTACTTGCCTTTGAACGAATGTGATAAAGAGAGGGAAAGGGAAGGAAATGAAATATTCAGTTGATCGGTTTGATTGCGTTTGCAGATTGATTGTCAGTAGAGGGAAACGTTCTCCTAGAGGTGGCTTCCAGATTTCAAAGGATTAGCATCGATGATGCGGTCCCCGAAATTCCTTCTTAGCATCACACCTCCCTTATTCCATTCTCCTTTAGGGAAGCCAATCGCTCCTGGGTGTCCATCATTATCAGGCCAAAAACTTTTCTTTCCAAACCTCAGACTTTCTTATTTCCCAAGGCTTATTGATGGCGAGAAGGGGATAAGATTTATATATTTTATTTTATTTTATTTTTTTGCTTTGAAATCCTTTTAAGAACAGCATGATGTAAGTGATCAAGATTAATTCTTCCTACACACATACACACACACACACACACACACACACACACACACACAGATAAGCTTTGGGAAGCTTTTACTTCTCTACTCTAACCAGACTTTTTTTTTTTCCCCTGTCAGAGTAACCCTTTCTATTCTCCAGTGTCTAAACTATTTCCAAAATTAATCAGCTAAAAGAAAGTGAACCCCAGAGCTTATAAGTCAAAACTGGTGTATAGTATTAAGAATGGCAATGGTAGTATCAGAGGTAACCCATATTCAATCAATTCTACAGCCAATTACCAAGATTTTTCTCATTTCTCTGTTGTATTTTTTAGTTCCACATCCCGGATGTAATGCGAATTCAAAGTACTTTAAATCAGACAGAAAGAGTTAGTGCTTGGCCATTTCTAAATAGAAAGGACCAAATTCAAGGTAAATATTTGCACTTCAATGCTAGTGCATCAGGCAACTTTATCAGCTGTATGTTACTCCAAGTTTAACACGGAATAGTTAAATGCAAGGACAACACCAGCTGCCCTTATCAACATATTAGCCCCAATTGCATTTTCCAAATATTATCTAAATGGTAATTCTATGCTTTTCCTTTCTGTGGCGAGACGAGGTTTCATAAAGGTAGAATTATGACTATAAATTTATTGGGGGAAACTATTTCAATTACTGAGAGAATATGCAACTCCAACTCTATTTATTTCCATTTATGCAACTGTCTTGATCTATTCGTGGACAGAACTTTATAAAGGATGAATAAATTCACCTTGAAATGGTACCAATTGACTTGGGCTGGGCGAGCCTCTAAGAGGAATCAGAGTCTCCTTTCCAAATATGCCTTGACACGGCTGATCAAAACAAAGAGGAGATTCATTTATTAAACTGACAGCTCAACCTGGGCTCCAGGCTTCTAGGAGGACGGAGCCTGGGGTGCTATTCATGGCCTGGGGCACTAGCCTCTACCAGCTCTCCTTTTGCTAGGCACACACTCACAGCCCGTATCTGATGGGGTGACATCTCCCAGGGCCTTGCAGCTGTGCAGATGTCAAGCTGAAACTGTCATGCAGGTTACTGTTAGAGGGGTGAAACGTGAGCCAGGAGAATTTTGTTTTTTGGGGGTTTGTTTTCCATAAAACCACCTTGGTTTCCCTTTGCCTACTTACCATCTATCAGAAATTTCGGCCAACAGAGGTATCACGGGGAACAGCTCCCTGACTACCACGGGGTTCGTTGTCACCCCGATTCTCATCAAGTTGGTATGACAGCATGGTAGGAGGGGGTAGGGTGTGTCTTGGGTAGTTGATTACAAGTCCAGAAGACGACCTCAAATTTGGGGGACAACTCATTTCTTTTCTAAGTGACGGTGAAATTCTATTTTTGCTGTATGGATTGCTTTTAAAAGAATGTCTTATCAGCACCTGTTAGTGTAGCAGGGATCCCTCCTGGTATTTCCACATCATACCGCAGCGCACGCCCCCCTCCACAGCACCCTCCCTCCTCCCCTTCCCCCCTCACCCCTCCCTGAAACCAGTTCTCCAGGCTTCCTTGTTCTGTTTGCATACATGCCAATGAGGTGCCAGGCCTTCTTACCCAGTCAACCCTCGGCCTTGGCTCTTCAGGCCTGCTGGTAACTGCTCCTTCCTAATCACAGCCTGATTTACTTCCTTGCCATTCATAGTCTCGACTTTTTTTTTCTCTTTTTTTGTATAACAGTTGCACAAAGGGGGGTGGGGGTTCACTGCAGTGAATATTTTATATTAGTCAGATTACGCATCTCCATTATGTGCTCCCCCCCCATATCTCTCCTACCCCACGGAGGTACAATAGCTCTCAATGAGATACATACATCATCTATCGGTACTTTTCATTTTTTTCCTTCTCTATCAATCACTTTCCTAGTTCCTCTTTGCCCCTACCGCCCCACCCCCCGCCCAACATGCTATATTTCTTTCTTTCTTTTCTGTACTGGCCATGTAACCTAGGGCCTCTTGCTTGCTTGTTAAGCGAGTGCTGAGCTCTTGAACCATGCCCCAAGCCCTACTTCCTGATTCGATAAATACAGGCTAAAATGCCGACTGGATTCCCTCTCCACAGCCATGCAGGACTGGATGACCTGAGGTAGACAAGTTGGTGGGAAAGGCTCTGGAGCATGGTCATGACTGGCTTCTGTGGTCATCCCAACTGCTCAGCTCGGTCCTAATGAATACCGTAGCTAACTACCCAGACAAGTAGGAACAATGATACACCAACACATTAGAAGCTCAGGTCATCTGCAAATATCCTGACTTTTTAATACCTTAAGCAACATTATAATGCAAGTGTTTTATTTTGGAACATTACGAAGAGATTTTTTATGCTAAACCAAAAAAACAAAGAACAGAAACAAAAACAGTTTTCTCCTGTTAATGAATTCTTCTGCCAAAGCAAGATAAACTCTGTAAAGCCAGCCATTTTCATATTTCAAATGAGCACTTAACAGTACGGACTTGTCTGAAGGTTATTTTTTCATTTTATTATTCTTTTTTAGATTTATGCCCTTGGTATACTGAACCATGCTGTTTCAAATAAATACATGTCTGTGGATGTATTTAGACATCCATCTCTCTGTTCATCTATCAATCATCTATCTCTATTGTATACAAGGACCAAGAGGAGAGAGAAAGGAAGAGAAAAAGAAAAAAATAAAAATATGACCAGAAACTGATTTTTTTTCTTGGTTCAAAGTATAACTTAGAGCTTTCTTCTTCTTCCACTTAAAAATATTGTCTATATGACTTCTATTGGACTATACGCTAAATTATATTTATAATTTTCTAGTTTCCCCAGAAAAATATCAGATGCAGGTTTTTGTGGGGTTTTTTTTGGGGGGGTCCGGTCATGGGGCCTGAATTCTGGGACTGGGCGCTGTCCCTCAGCTCTTCAGCTCAAGGCTGGCGCTCTACCACTTGAGCCACAGCACCACTTCCGGCTTTTTTCTTTTTGCTTATAGGGTGCTGAGGAATCGAACTCAGGGCCTCATGCATGCAAGGCAAGCGTTCTACCACTGAGCCACCTTCCCAGCCCCAGATGCATGTTTTATGTCATTGTTCAACAGCTGTACAAAGGAGTTTCAATTCAGCATTTCAACTGTCGCCTCTAACACACCTAGACCAATGTTACCCCTTTCATCATTTGCCCCCCAAATTCAATTCAAAAGCAACAATTGCTGCATGCTGGTGGCTCATGCCTGTCATTTTAGCTTGTCAAGAAGGTTCAGATCTGAGGATTCTGGTTAGAAGCAAACACAGGAAGAATGTCTGTGAGACAATTATCTCCAATTAATTAATTATATACACACAAATGTTGGAGGTGGTATGATGGCTCAAGTAGTAGAGTGCTAGCCTTGGGCACAAAAGCTCAGGGACAGCAACCAGACCCTGAGTTCAAGCCCCAGGACCAGCATACACATACACATACACACACACATACACACACACACACACACACACACACACACCAGCATACACACACACACGCGCGCACACACACACACACACACACACCCATGTAGGGCCAGTTCAATTCCAGTTCAGATTTTATGCCATCTTTTTCAAATTACTCCGATCAAGGGGATGTTAGTAGGCATTTTTTGGACAATGGTTTCAGCCCATTTCTTAATTAAAGATCAAAGGAGGAGAGCTGTTATTTCTCATGATTTGTTTATCCTATCAATCTATAAATTGTAGGTTAACTATAGACATATGTTTAAATCGTTTAGGGGTTTGGTATTTTCTTTATTCAGGTAATTTATTTGTCATCACCCTGAATTTTTCTGATTTGGACAACAGGAAAACTATCTCTGTAAAAGTCCTACCTTATAACCCAGTAAAAGTAATTCAACTAAAAACAACACGTTACGTGAATGTAAAAATCTCCTTACTTTCAGTACTAAGAATTCTGAGGACCTCAGGTATCTTCAAGAGTCTCAACAGAGATTTTTATTTATCAAAGGTGATATGTTGTGCACATTCCTAGGATGAACAAAGTGAAAACTCCTCTCCTTTGCCATGATCGATTCGGTGGTTTAGATTTGGGTTATGGGAAATGCTGGTTTCCTGTTTATCCTTCCTAAGTCATGTCTCCATTTTCCCTCCTACTTGTTTTGTGTTTCCAAAAAGAAAGAAAGAAAGAAGGATATGAAATGGCTTTGTGGAGCTGGATACCTGACCTGTGCTCCCATTTCTGTGTCCTGTCACTGATAAGAGAAATAAAAATCTCGGGGGGGAAGTTGGCTCAGTGGTAGAGCGCTTGCCTTGCATGCATGAGGCCCTGGGTTCGATTCCTCAGCACCACATAAGCAAAAATAAAAAAGCCAGAAGTGGCACTGTGGCTCAAGTGGTAGAGTGCTAGCATTGAGCTGAAGAGCTGAGGGACAGCGCCCAGGCCCAGAGTTCAGGCTCCACGACCGGACCCCCCAAAAAAATTAAAAAAATAAAAAATGTTTTAAAAAAATCTCCAAATCTCTGGCTTTTCCTTTTCCTTTGTTTTTTTTTAATGGCCCCAACCCCTGCAAAATTCCTGATCAAATGTCAGATGCCATTTGGATGGCTTAGCAGCTCATCTTGACAGGTTTTAGAGCTGTGGAAAATGTCCCCAATTTGCTTTAATCATCTTCTCTCATGTGGGGAGCCAAAAGTTGAGTCTCTCAACATAATAGGCTTGACTATCTCACTGGAACATCTTGAGGCTGAGTTTACAGAATCCGACCCTCATCCTGCCCTAAGTAAACATCCTCCAACTGCTAACGACCACCCTTTCCTCCTGCCCTAAGTAAACATCCTGCACTGCTATGGCCAATGAAAAGCTTCCTTAACGGCCAATGAAAAAGCTTCCTTATTCCAAGCATATAAATACCCCTGTGTGAAAAATAAAAATTTGCAGCTTGATCAGAACCCTTGTCTTGCTGTCATTCTTCGTGTCTCTTGTCCAGTCATTCCTTCTAGCTTAGGTTCACTGCCCTCATTGACGTCCTGCGGGTCGGGACACTCTCAGGTAGCAGCAACCAAATGACAGTGAAGCCTCAAGTCTTTCCTATTAGAGCCAGGAGCCAAGATTTTCCATTCTTCTCCATCATGAGCGATGATGAACAACTCCAGGATTCATTAGGCACCCGCCGTAGTGAGCTGTTGTTTATAGTCTTATTATTCAATTACCAACTGATACAAAGAGCCTACATGTCCTTTTAAAATGTGAAATCCAGAAGTCTTCCTAGAATTCATCCCTTTATCTACATAGATTAAAGCCTGCCATTTTGAAATGAAGATAGGCTTTCCTGATCCTTTACAACGCAACATGTTTCCTCATACTATAGACTGCAATTAATTATCATTTTCTTACTGGTATCTAAAGCCTGAATAAAAGCCTACATAATTTTATTGGTGTGATTCTTATGGAAAAAGAATGATATATACATGTACATAAATAAATACATAGCTTTATTGGTATTTTTATTCATTTACACTAAACTAATTCTTGCCAAGGTTTTACTATAATACCTGTAGAATCATAGTAAAATTATATATTATAGTGTCACACCAGTATGATACTAATAATATCAATGGATACTTTTGAAGAGCAATCTAATAATCCCTTAAAAGTCTTTATTTATATAAATGTCCAAATTAGATTTTGTAAGATATACTGTTCTCCTGTTACTGTTTTCTGATGGATGGGCAGCTGATACAGAAATAGTAAAATATAGTCATTTCTTTCACTTCCTCATACTGTCTTTAATTTTTCTCGTTGATGGATCTTTAACTTACAAAAGGGTCCTGTAGTGTATTCGTACTGTTTGTATCATGCACTATCCTGAACTGGAAAATTAAGAGGTTGTACACTTTTTTTTAACCTTAGAACAAATGAGTTACTTGAGGGGAAAAAAGGTCAAATCTCATTCTTTTTCTTAGTCTCTCAAAGTTGTGTATAGGCATATCACACAAAGATACATACTTTCAATACTTCAGGTATATTTGTCCTTATAGCATGGTTTAGATTTGAGAAGGGTTTATACAAATAAAGGTTCAGTAGAAGAGTGAAAGCCAGTTATCGCTCCGGGGCACTGGGAATATAAAGATAATGAATCTGAATTCCACAGTAAACTAGCAGCCTCCTAGTGTAGATGGACAATAGCATGTCTCACAATTCTGGAGGGCCAGACAGGGAAGGGAAAATAAAGCCATTAATGAGCACATTAGTGTTAATCACCTAGCCAGGACACCCAAGGGTTTACCAAGCATTCTTCTAGACAAACGTTGTCTTATTCTCACTCAAAGAGGATCAACAAGATAAAATAACCAACTTAGTGTGAAGCAGGGGTGGGCTGAGATGTCTGGTAGCTCCATCTATCCTTCTGATCAAGACCCTTGATGCTTGCTTAGTTGATCAGGTTTATGTAGTGGAAGATGCATTCTCATTTCCCTGTCTTTAGACAAAGAAAGGCAGGGGAGTTATCTCTTATGAATACCTTTTGGTAATGTGGTAGAAAAAGAGCATTGTTCTGACTTTCCAAAAGCTATCTAATTCCCTTAGTTGAACACCGGAGGCTGGAATTCACCCTCATCTCTAGTACAGAGGTTCTCCAGGAGTCCCTGAATAATCCGCAAGCTCCGACGAAGTGACCTGTGCCTGCCACCTCCAGGTGATTGCAGGCTTTGCTCATTTCTCGGCAGACATCTCTTTCTGAAGATGTTGATCAGCCTTATGCTCACTGAGAATTTTAAAGTTCGAAAACTCAGGACACTAGAACTCAGTAGAAAACACTACAGGATCAAGACAGGTGGATTGCAACACGTGTCCATATATTTATAAAATCACTGTGTACAGGATCTATGTCTGTAGTCATTGTAATAGGAGATCCAGTGTTTTGTAAAAAAAAAGAAATGTGTCTGTTCAAAATTATGTGTTTCAACTCAGTTTAAATTGCTCTAATGAGCAGTAGTGATTAAAGGAAGGTGATAGGCGATTCTAGTTTTGTTCTGGCTTTTGAAGTTACTTATAAAACACCTCAATGGAAAAAAAATAGATGAAATTTCAAATGGAAACCTTTGGCCTCAGACATTAAATATTTCATCTGAACAAAATAGGTTTCCAATAATTATTTCAATCTACGCAGGAAATACTAGCAATAGACCGCTCACACTTATAAAGACAAAGACACATCAAAAATTTCCTCAACGCTAATTATGCACGCTGAAAAAAAACCTGACAAAATATGTTTAACCTGCAAGCCCTCACAGAGAACAAAATGCCATATGAAATCTGTTTTCCTTAGGAAGTGCTTGAAGTAAAACAGATCCATTCCATCCTATTTTACTTTCCTCTGGAAATAGCATCTGAAATAATTCTGTTTAGAATGGTATATTAAGTCACTTTTCCTTCTGTACATAACACGATCGTTCATCTCATCCTTTGAACTGTGGAATCCCTTGTGAAATAAATACAGGTTGTAAAGAATGAAGGGAAGGGTGCCACGGATTTTTGTTTTCTTGCTGAAATGACTTGTTATTTATGTGAGAGAAAGGATTGCAGACGCAGGCTGTCTTGATCAGCCCCGGATTTTATACTTTGTTATAGGCAAAAGAGCCTTAATGGGTTCCCGCCATCGTCATTTACCTCTGACTGGGCTGGAGCCTGAGACCTACAGCATCATGGTGTGGGCAGACCGGTCTCAGGTCTGGCCCCTTCAGAGTTCCTTGGTGGATAGTGAACAGAGGAAGCCCTGCTGCTGGAGTTTGCTTCTGAAGGGCAGCAATCCCATCCTGGGTCTCCATATTCATGACCTTCAAAACCCATTTTACAACCCCGCAACCCAGGGACCTCATATGACCCTCATGGTTAAGAGGGCCTGGACATATAACCTTAGGGGAGAGAGGATTATTTTCGGTCCACCACATGGCCTAAATGAAGGAATATGCCAGTGCATTCAGACAGGCAGTCTCAAAGGTGATTATCATCCTCTGAGGAGTTAGGATACATTTAAGTGTTGAGATTTCCATGAGGCTGCAGACCATGCTCCATGAACTGAACACATCAAGAAAGGAAACAACGTGGGTAACTCGTGTGTGTTTGTAAAAATGCCCATTTGGGCATGAGGAGGGGCTCCAAACAGTGGCCGTTTGGGCCTTTTCCTTGCAATCGCTGTGTCTCCTGTGTGATGGAGATTGTGGCTCATGTCTACATCAGAAATGGGTTGTCTGTACCATCAGCAGAATCTCCACATCCCAGAGGAGTATTTGTGTTTGTATGTGTGCTTCCACATCCATGTGCAAATGTACACACACACATATAAGTTCTGCTTTTCCATTAACAAGTGCAGTCTTCACTTTACATCATGTAGATAAACCCCTCTCTATGCAGTTGAAATTCTTATTTCCATGAGCATATTTGTTTTCCCATACTTGCTTGAAAATTTTGAACTCATCCTTACAATACCTGTGATACTCAGATGCGTAAACAGCTTGTGATCTTTAGATTCATATTATACATAGACAGATAGATAAAGATATAGAGATATATATATCTTCTGATGGGGGATGCATAATATACCCTTTAAAAAGTGACAAATGTTAAAACATACAATGAAGTGAGCAATGAAGAAAATTGTTTATCAAATGGCATAATTATTTACTAATTATTCACTTTACGCTTTCAAAATATGGTACAGTGCTTGTGTTTATAATAGCTCTTTCATTTTTCATATGAATGCATATCCATAAATATTTGTCTGAGGAAAGACCTGCTCAGTGTACAAATGATTGTTGAAACTGAGTGCTAGGGGAGAAGATCTTCAATGTTTTCGTGGAGAAATAATGAAAACATATTTGATAAATAATTCATTTACACCTGCTGTGCATAATAACCACTCGCGATGTTGGAGTCCTTTGTGCAATAGTTCTCCAGATAACTTGTCCTTTGCTCAGGGCTGCTGCAGGAAGGGACACTTGAAAATGTGTGCTATTTCAGCATATATATTGTTCCGTGAGTTCCTATAAGTCACTGGCCCCAGAAACTTTATAGAAATAATTTGTCTCCAATGTGCAAACGGCCTGGTCAAGGATGAAATAAGATCATTGGAAAGGACTGTGTTATCCACATCCTAACTCAAATTCTACTTTTTTAATTTGTTCAAGTGTTTATAAACATCGCCTATCAAATGCGTAGAATGCTTGGAACAAAATGTGAAAGGAAGGACTGCTAGTATTTCTTCCTGTTTGCTAATGTGTAATTTCCGAGGAGCATCAGGGGTGAACTTGCTAGAAATATCATTGGTATAGGTTTAACCACCATCAGGAGAAGACCAACTTTTATGGCAAGAAAGTAGACTATCAGGGGCTGGGAAGGTAGCTCAGTGGTAGAGCGCTTGCCTTGCATGCCTGAGGCCCTGGGTTTGATTCCTCAGCACCACATAAGCAAAAAAAAAAGCCGGAAGTGGCGCTGTGGCTCAAGTGGTAGAGCGCTAGCCTTGACCTGAAGAGCTGAGGGACAGTGCCCAGGCCCAGAGTTCAAGCCCCATGACCAGACCCTCTCCCAAAAATAAAGTAGACTATCAAAGACTATTATAACTACTCAATAGTAAATCATAGATGATAAGCATATCCTGAAAATTAAGAGATAGAAAAACAATAACAATTCAACATTACCATCTTGTATTTTCCTATTTCTACTTTGAGGTTATTTTTTTAAACAATTTTCATATAAGTGAATTCTATGGGTTTAAGTCTTTGTTTTCAGACTTTCACATAATACTTAGTATTTAATAATCACTGCTCAAGAAAATATACTTTGACAAACTTAAATAAATACAAATGTACCATACTTACTAGGAAAAATAGCATTTGGGGGTTCTTTAATTCTGATATAAATTTTATACTTTTTAAAAGTCATAATCATGATAAAACTGGTGAGTGGCTGTCAGGCTATGTGCTTTATTATTGGAACAGAACTGAAGACCCAGAAATGAACCCAAAGACCTACAGCCATCTAATCTTTGACAAGAGAGCTAAAGAAATAGGAAGAAAGACAACCTTTTCAGTAAACGGTGCTGGCAAAAGTGGTTAAACACTTGTAGAAAACTAAAGCTAGATCTGTATATATCACCCTGCACCAGAATCAACTCCAAATGGATCAAAGACCTCAAAATAAAAGCAGACTCTCTGAAAACATTACAGGAAGGAATAGGAGAAACCTTAGGTCTCCTTGGTACAGGCCGAAATTTTCTTAATTGAGACCCAGAAATACAACAAATCAAAGAAAGGCTGGACAAATGGGATTGCATAAAACTGCAGAGCTTCTGTATGGCAAAGGACATAGCTAGCAAGATTAATAGAAAACGCATGACTGGGAGAAGATATTCACTAGCCATACAATGGACAAGTTCTAAAATATACTTTGAACTCAAAACACTAAATCCCCCAACAACAAATCCTCAAAGAAACAACTGCCTGATAAATAAGTGGGCTAAAGACTTAAACAGAAACTTTTCTGAAGAGGAAAGGACAGCCAATAGACATATGAAGAAATGCTCAACTTCTCTAGCCATAAAAGAAATGCAAATCAAACCAACATTGAGATACCACCTCACTCCAGTTAGAATGGCTAAAATCAAGAACTCTAACAACAGATGCTGGAGGGGATGTGGACAGAAGGGAACCTTGCTGCATTGTTGGTGGGAGTGTAAACTTGTTCAGCCACTTTGGAAAGCAGTATGGAGGTTCCTCAAAAGACTCCACATAGAGCTCCCCTATGACCCAGCAATCCCATTTTTGGGCATTTACCCAAATGTTTACAAACAAGACCATACTAAAGCTACCAGTACAATCATGTTTATTATATCAGCAAATTTCAATAAAGACAATGTCCATAGAAATCTGATTTTCCAGTAAAATCATATTGACATAAAATTCAATAAGTTTCCAAATAATTGAAATAACTTTTATTTTTATAATAATATTATTCCTTTTTTCTCATCTTTGATGTTGAACACTTACTAGAGTTTGAGACATCTAAATCACAAAAACCACTTACCGCAATGAAAGTTATTTTTCCCCCTTTCAATGCACTTCATCATACCCTAGCTCCACTGTTAAAATAACTTAGAAATGCCACTGCTAAAATAACTTGGAAGTGCTTTCTCTAACAACAGTCTGTCCACAAATGTTTGGATCCATAAATAAATGATGCTGACTAAAAATAACCAATGAGAATTTACATTAATAAAAGTTAAATGCTTGTTAGAGCTGTGTGATACATACATGTTAAGTTGGTAGCTATTAGTAATAGTAATGGTAATAGTAATAGTATAGTAATGGTCATGATAATGATATTATTGTCAGGCACCAGCTGCTCACTCCTATAATCCTAGCTACTCAGGGGACTGAGATCTGAGGATCATCATTTGAATCCAGCCTCAGCAGGAAAGTCGGTGAGACTCTTACCTATAACTAACCTCCAAAAAGCTAGAAGTGGAACTGTGACTCGAGTAGTAGAGTGCTCACCTTAAACAAAAAAGCTTAGGGATAGCACCCAGAACCTGAGCTTAAGCCCCATGACTAGTACAAATACACACACACACACACACACACACTCACACACACACATCACATGGCAAAGAAAGGAAATGAAACCACTAAGGTGTCAAAACAGTTACATAGGGGCTGGGAAGGTGGCTCAGTGGTAGAGCGCTTGCTTTGCATGCTCAAGGCCCTGGGTTCGATTCCTCAGCACCACAAAAGCAAAAAGAAAAAAGCCAGAAGTGGCGCTGTGGCTCAAGTGGTAGAGCGCTAGCCTTGAGCT